>NC_139344.1:242005476-242480476 GCF_055883805.1 Amblyomma maculatum
GTTGAGTTCACTCAGTTTCATTCGAGAGTCATAAGGCAAGTCAGCTCAGCGGAGCTCGGTAATTGTTCGGGAAGCAGCGGGAAGCGTCCCAGAAAAAGCGCAGTTAAATCAATATCGCCGCACGGTGCATACGGGCTACTCGGGCCTCATCACAATAAGCGGACGTCGCCGGCGCCACTGCGTCCTCTGCGCTTGCCGAGCCGTGAGCGATGCGTGCACCCTCGGAGAGCGACCGCTCTTTGGAGACGCCGCCTTCGGGGTCGTGTGCCCACGTCCATTCATCACGCGCTGCCGCCAGTTGCTCTCTGTCGCGGCGCGCCCGCGTGCGTGGGTCCTCCGGATCACGCACTCCGGCAGTGCAGGTCGTCCGACCACTGCTAGGCTACTCGAAAGACAGGCCACCGCGCTGACGTCTCGCGCGCAGAATTCATTCACTTCCAGCGCTCCTCTTTCTTTTCATTTTTTTTTTTATATGAAGAACAATAAGGTTCATTCTGTTCGTCTAAGCGAGGCCAGAAGTCACCCGCAACCACGCATTGGACGGGTACTTAACAGCCAAAACCCATTTCACAGCCCCTGTTAATATAGACGAATCGAATCGACTTGAGGACATGTTTTTCTGAGGACCAAATTTCTTCACAGGTCGTCTTGAGTAAATAGAAAACTGCCGTTTGCACAACGGGCAGTGTGCCCAAGCGCAGAAACCATTGAGGCTTCCGTATTATAAGTCGAAACCTCGACTACCCTCACCATATAGCAGACACCTAATTACGCTCCAGTTAAAATCAGGCTCAACACTTCCCCCCCATCCCTCGCCTTGGCCGATTTCAAAACAAATGGAGAATGAACGGACTACTCTAGAGCTGCAACTTTTCCCATGAATAAAGCACATAGTCTGCATAATGTAACAAAAAAGTTTCATTCGCAACACTTTATTAAGTCTTGCCAGAATCGTGCCAAACCTTATAAGTCGTGCCAGAATATTGACAAATTTTAGATCAAGCACTGTTTTATATTAATTTTTATAATCTTAAACAATATAATGCAACACCTTATTGGTCCGTAATATTTCTAAGGTACATGATGATTCTTGAGAGGAATTTTAATGAAAATAGAAAATGATATATATATATATATATATATATATATATATATATATATATATATATATATATATATATATATATATATATATATATATATATATATTTTTTTTTTTTTTGTTTTTAACTGGAGTCAGTTTCGCTTTTTGACTGTTCTCGAATTTTGGGCGATTTTGGTGCCTTGTGTAGAACATACCTAGCAAGTTAGAGCTTGTAATTTTACCTGACATTAAGGCAATAACCTGAATAATAAAGAGAAAAAGCTTTAGCGTGGGCAACGTAAGGCATCATGACCGTATTTAAGGTTGAAAATTGACTTTTTTGCAGCGCCCCCCTCCTGGAGTAATGTTTGCGTTTTTTTTTTTTTTACTAAATCGACAGCAACAATATATCAAGCTTTTAGTAGTTTTCATAAAAGTAAAAGTTGCATATATTTTGTGAGTAAAAACTAATGGATGACATAATTTTAGTACGCAAGCAGCAGGTCTCCAAGCTTGCAACTTTTTGAAATGGCAAAAACGGCGTTTTACAACCCTAGAGTTATACGATTTTTTCCCGAGATAACTACGCCGTATCTCGCAATACTACAGTTCCTTCCTTTTGTGTCGAGACGTTTGCACACCACATATATAATTTCATTGGAAACAAAAATTGGTCTTGGGACCTCGATTGTCGTTCTTATTTGAGAAAAGAGAGAAATGACTAACGCGGACTCTAACTACAAAGCACGCATTGCATTTGAGTTATACTTCAGGCTCGCCCCTGAACGAGCCAGTCACTCAGTCACAGATCGCGCAAAGTTCATTCTCACTATATAAGAACTTCTCAACGCGCACTTCTATCAGCCCATCTCGCACTACAATAGGAGCAGCCGCTCCCATGATAGTAATAATATTTAATGATAACAATAATAATAACGTAGAAAATTACATCCAAAGACCTTCGAACAATGATAAGTAAGGTGATACATTTGGCCAAAAAATTCTTGATGTTACATTAGAAAAGCCACTTGAAGGTACCAAGTAAGATAAGCACTCATATAGTGCACTCTCTACCGCTCTGAATCAGAATGCAATGGGGATATTCGTTTTCCATTTTGCCTCGCACAGCACGCATGGCTGTTATCTTCAATTGAGAAAATGAGGCTGACCGAAGATTACCTAATCAATATATACCTTGCATAATTTCGGCTTAAAAACGCGAAAATACAGACTAAAAGGAAAGGTAACCAATGGATAAGAGATAAGAGATGTTACATTCGTGGTGTGCGTGCGTGTGTGTGTGTGTGTGTGTGTGTGTGTGTGTGTGTGTGTGTGTGTGTGTGTGTGTGTGTGTGTGTGTGTGTGTGTGTGTGTGTGTGTGTGTGTGTGTGTGTGTGTGTGTGTGTGTGTGTGTGTGTGTGTGTGTGTGTGTGTGTGCGCGTGCGTGCGTGCGTGCGTGCGTGCGTGCGTGCGTGCGTGTGTTATAGAAGAAGAGGTCTGCCTTCGACTCTGTAGAAGGATTTGGAGTGCATGGGAACCAGATGTATTGGTACGATGGAACGTGCGCGTCACAGAGCGCGCGTACGCTCCGATTCTTCAGTCCGCGAACTGCTAAGCACGCTGACACGTGTTAACACTGTTACGTCGCTTTTTCATGGTGTCACATTGGCCGCCAGCGAGGCGCCGCTCAACAGCGCGACGGCTCAAAATACCAGCGCGCGTTGTTCGTAAATGGAAACGAAGGGGTTAGAAAAATAAAATGACAAATCTGGGCAAGAAAAAAAAATTGGCCGACGATTACAATACTCGGTAATGCGAACTTTGAGCACAGCTCTCCAGGTGTTTTAGTTTTGCATTATGAATAGGGAAAGAATTTGAGAGACGTGTTTCCCTACATGTCCAGTTCGAGCCTACTCAATATTGTTCCCGATAAGCGTCCTTCAACTGGCACTCAATCCTTTCCTCAGTGCTTGATTACTTTGAGGAAAACGCTTTCACGACACCTGCTCGATGACATCGCCTCAAGCGGCGCACGTGGACCACGTGAGCGTTTCTCTTCTGCTCCAGCATTTTTCACCGCGAATAATTTGCTCATTCCTTACGCTCGCTTTTGAGGTCATGAAGCGATTGCGTTAATGGCTCTCCTCTGCGGTTACCCTTTCCGACTACGTCGCCATCCGTGCCCTTAGCTGTAGTACTCCGCTACCACCACTGTCTTAATTTGTGCCGCTATTATTACGCGCGTCACCTCAAGCACATATATGATACAGTCGTAACCTGCCACATTTTATGGAAGACCACCCGCACCTGTGACCAAAACAAGAAACGGGGCGCATTGGGTCCACATGAGGCAAGCTTCAATCGATCCTGTTGGTAAAACTGCAGGCTAGGACGATGGGTTCATTGTACATAACGAGGCACTATACTGTGGCGCACAGGTATACAATGAGGCATAATAACATTTTTTTGGGCATGTTGAATGAATTGCGTGCCCCACTGCCTGAAATGTGGTCTAGTCAGCAGGTGGATCGGACACTGGGACGAACATGACAGACAAGGGTGGAACTATACTGTGTCTTCGGTTATGCTAAAAACAGTTTCTTCGTTACAAACGCTTTCAAAAAGGCTCGGCATATGAGCCCCGTCAAGATAAACCTCTCCACTTCGGCAGTCCACGGTAGCGCCACAAAACTTATAAAGACCCTCATTAACCGAGCTATCCGAACGCACCTGCGTGGCCTATGGAGTTTGCATGTCTGGGTCGGTAACAAGGGTCCCAATTCCCCAGTCACCTCCCCATCTGACAGCCGCCGAGTTGGCAGCCGGACACTCGCGTAGTAATATATATACACCATCTCCATGCCTACAATCCATGTTAGTGCCAATTCTCAGATTCTAGCGGCATGTTCGTGATTTTTCTCTCCCACCGCTACAGCCTATACTCTCCTCTTCCGCTTTCCTCCTTAAACTTCCACCTTCTCCTCTTCTGCCGCTGCCCCCCTCACTCTCTAGGGGCCACATCAATGCCATGCACAGTGCTTGCAATAGGGTAATCCAGCCGGGACACCCTATCCCGGGTAAACTTCAAGCTTCGCATTTGAGTGAGTACGCGATAGCGTTAAGGAGTTCCTCAATATCTCCACGCTGCCGTTTGCCAAACTGTCCGACACGTCTGTGTTCCGAATGACCATGCCGGGTTGCGGGAGGCCGAGCAGAAACTGGCATCCTGCAGGTCGGCCAGCGCCAACTGTGAAGTGGCCCCCTGGGCAACACTGTATAGCTTCTCACCAGATACGCAGAGCTGTGCTTTAAAATGACGGGTGATTCGGCATGCTTGCGCCAAATGCGAATTACTTTTTGGGTCTGACATATTCATTAGCATTCAGTTGTATCCTATAAAGTTATGCGAAAGGCCACCGGATTTAGATATTGGCAGATTTAGATTGGCAGATATTGGAATCATGTGGCGCTGTCGCGCGGCCGGTCGGCATTACCAGATATTCTGCCTGGCCCATGGTCATGCTAGTGGCCCGTAGTTTTTCGTCTTCTCTCGCGCTCCCTGCAGTTCACTGACTGTCTCGAATGTTTGTCAGTGTTATGTGGAAGTGCAATGTTTCGTTCCAAGTACGCTGACTTCGAAGATCCTCTTGAAGGAAGTTCTGACTGCGGGGACACAACAACGTCCCCTAGGCGAACCGTAGCCTGCGAGGCCTACAGCCTGAGTTCAGCGTCCTGATAAGTGACAACGCAAGCAAGGACAATGACTTCCACCATGGGCCTCGCCGCGTTAGTTATAGGGCGCTAGACTAATGTGCCCAAGAATGCGGGATCAAATCCTGGCCGCGACGGACGCTTTTCCATGGAGGTGAAAAGAAAGGCGCCCGTGTGCTGTGCGATATCAGTGCACGTTAAAGAACCCCGGGCGGTCGAAATTTCTGGAGCCCTGCGTCTTTCATAGCCTGAGCCGCTTTGGGAAGTTAAACCCAACAAACGAACACACACACACACACACACACACACACACACACACACACACACACACACACACACACACACACACACACACACACACACACACACACACACACACACACACACACACACACACACACACACACACACACACACACACACACACACACACACACACACACACACACACACACACACACACACACACACACACACACACACACACACACGCAAGCAAATAAACAAACAAAATAACAAACAAACTTCCACCACGGGCAGCCAGGCTACTCAATATTCTAGAACTGCCTCGCCATTCGTACTTTACGAACCTCGGTCACCATCGCCGTTCCACAGTGTAAGGTTTAATGCCGTTGAAGATTTTTTTGCCAGTTTCGACCGAGGGGCAGGATTGTACAGTGGGACGGTGAGCGCAAGGCAAGAAACGTCTATTACACTTGGCTGCAGGATTTGGGGAAAATGTGTCTCGAAAATAACGAAGCTTTTTGCCCGAGGCCAAGAAGGTGCTTCACCTAATGTGGGGTGTGAAGGAGCAATTGTTTGCCAGGCTTGTACATAACCCTCTGAGAGCTGTGACCGACTCTGCAGTGTGCACAACAGAAAACGAGCATAGAGAGCTCCTTGCAGGAACGGGGTGCGTAGAACGTCAGACAGGCTAGTGTAATACCCCAGTCACACGGTCATTTTCAAAGGTGATTCAGTTGATAGCCTTCGAGATTTTCAATCGCGATCGAACTCGAAGGAGTTGTACCGCTGCTACACGGCAAAACTCGAGGGCTATTGAAATAGTTCTGGTGTTTGGCGCCAAACTTTTATGGCGCCACTATCGTTGCTTTCGGTTTTGCTTAAAGAACTGAAATATCTCTATAAATGCAAAATAAAATATAAATGTTACCCTTTTTTTTCTTTTTTTTTTTAGTAACTGCACGTGTTTAGTTGTTATTCAAAGACAACTTTTTTTTTTTTTTTTTAACGCGTTGGCGTTCATACGACTGTGCTTTTCATTGTGTTTTTTTTCTCGGCGGCGCATGCTATAGTAGTAGAGAAGAGTACATAAATAATACGCCTAAAAAAAGAGCGATACTATTTAAAGATTATTACGGGTATTAATATTTTACCGCGTAAATTAAAGATATAAAATAATAACGCTTGTTCATGTTTTTGTATCGTAAACGCGCTGAGCACGTGTGTGCAAGACGCTCCTCGGGTCAACGCTAGCAACCTTGCGCGACGTTCGAAGGCCTTCGAGATCTCGATAGAGTTCTGAGCTGTTTCGTTGACTCGATAGACTATCGACTCAATGGCCATTGAAAACGCCCGTGTGGCAGCTTTCGAAGGCCTTCGAGTCGATAGGAAGTCGGTTCGAGAGCCTTCGAAATGCCCGTGTGACAGCGGTATAACGCCCGCTCGTCACTGTGCGTATACGTTGCTGCCCGCCAAGAAGCTTCGAGAGTTCGTGGGGAGCATTGTGCGCGAAGGAATGCAAAACTCCGCTTCGAAGCTCCACAGGCAAGCGTCGCTGCAGTAGCTGATGTGGTACGGGATGAAATCCGGCGAGTGGTGCAGGCAGCGCCAGTAGGCCAGCAGCCAGAGCCTTACATCGTGACTGACAGCGAGGCGCTACACATTGATGCTCTACTGACACATGATTTTCTCAGCGTCGCTGCTTACTTCTGTGGGGTATACCCTGTTCCAACTCTGCCCGCCGTGTCGCAGGAATTAAGGCCCGCCTTGCATAAATGACACATGTGGCGAGCGCCAAACAACCGGCCACTGTGCTGCCATTGCGGGAAGCCCGGCCACATCTTGAGAAGCTCTCCTTACCGCGGAATGGGTTTAAGACGGTTTTCGCCCTATGCACCTCGACTGCGCTGTGGACGTGATTACGCAGCGACGTCAATCCCGGATTTCCGATTTCTATCACCAAGGGAGTTTCCTTCTCTCAGCTGCTCGCGTCGACCTCTGGCCAACTCAGAAGCATGTCCGCACGGCGGGAAAAATAAAGACGACATCCTCCTGGGATAAGTCTGCCACAAATGTACAGAGTGAAGAGCCTCCACCCGACAGCCAACCGATGATATGGCCCTACGAATACAACGACGAGCTGTGAAGGACTGATTTCTTCTCAAATCGCAGTAACCGACGACAGCTGAGTTGTACCTGCACTCGTAGATACCGGCGTTGATTTTTTGGTGATGAGCAGACCATCAAAAACGTTTTGACAACGTGAACTGGGTCGCAGATCCGCACAGCCAGCGGCGATGCGCTTACGCCGACTAGCATGAACGTGTATGCACCTCGCGAATACAAATCCGCGTTGTCTCTTTCCCCAGTTGCTTTGATGTCCTTTCCGAGTGCTCCAAAACCTGATACTCGGTTAGGATTTCCTCTGGGAGTATGGTGCTGTCATCGACTTTAAAAGGAGCTAATCGCTTGTTTGCCGCCCACCGCTCTTGTGACGACGAACCAGAGCAAAAGAGGACTAAGTTGCGAGTCTGTGACGATCACGTACTGATACCGTCAAGGGCCAGCATTTTTGTAACTGTAGAGTGCGATAACAGGACCGACACTCGTGGCACCGCTAAAGTGAACTGGTCACTGATCCTTTGTCGGCAAGCCTGGGTAGCTCGCGGGCTTGCTGAACTGAGTAAGCGAACCGAACTTTTGGTAAAGAATTTCAGGTGTGAACCTGAAATTTTGGCCCGATTGTGTATATCGAAGAACTCGGGGAATGATTAACCTATGAAGATTGGGTAACTAGCCAAGTAAAAAAAAAAATAAAATATGAAAATAACGTATCGGGTCCCATACGGTTCCCTTGTTTACAATAGGACTGTCAAGGAAGAAGGGAAGGCTTATATACGCTTCAGTATTCTCTGTAGTCGTTTTCCGTAGATATGGTGAAACGTGCCGTGATTCTTATTCAGCGTGTAGGCCGTCGTCTGGATGATTAGGGATTCCTAATGTAGTCTTTGCCAATGTGTTCCTTTCGGTTGCCAAGATTGCCACCTCATCCCAGCCTATCTCGTGGCCGGTGGACAGCATGTGCTTTTCAATTGCATTTTTTGCTGCGCGCTTGTTTGTCGCATTGACCTGGTGCTCCTTTATGGATCGTTGGTAGCTTCCAGTTTCCAGATTTTTGACATGCGGAACTCTAGCTGCCGCTCCGCTAAGAAAGAAAGCACTTGCATTCACCGATGCGAGCTAGTACGAGCTGCCGCTCTGCCTTCGTCACAACGGGCAATGAGCCGGGCAGTGCAAGTTGTGTGAAACCACGGAATCGGTATAAGAACCGACTGCCCTCGTTAAAATTGACACGTCAGTTTTAACGGTGACATGGTTTTTATGGGTGACACGTCACCCATATAAAAAAAAAAATTCACAGTGCGCAAAACAGACGACAAGGAGGGAAGAAAGACGAACACAAGCGCAACTTGCAACTCTCTCCGTGTCGTCTTTTTTGCGCACTGTGTGTTTTTCTTTAATCATGCACCAACTAGCCCCCCAGAGCGTATTATTACGTCACCCATAAATTCTACCTTATCAAAAACGCTTCTTGGAGAGGACTGTCAACTCTTTCCGAGACTGCATTGCGTCAACATCCAGGGTTAGGCATACACCGATATAAATAAACACCGAATTAGCGCCGACGACCGAAAGCCACAGGCTATTATTATGCCAGCCACCTTATCAGGCTTCTTCAAAGGAACGGGATGAATTCCTCCGGCAAGTTTGGAAAATGCTCCAGGACGACGTGCTGCAGTCGTTGACGAGCCCATTGGCGTCGCCTGTTGCTCTAGTGGCAAAGAAAAATCATACTTTACAGTTCTGCATTGATTACCGGCGTCTGAACAAAGGTACTGCAAACGCTCCGGTTCCAGGCCCGTCCACTGGAGGTTTACGTTAGGGGAGGAGTGGGGACAGCTTTCTCACAGAAGACCCAGCGAGAATACCCTGAGGTTTCGCTGGACACGGTGTCTTCATGCCAGCAATTTCCGTGTAATGACTCTTAACTGATACGGAAATTAAGGCTCAAAATGTATGCTCGAAAAAAGACAGGTATGCCTCTCTCTCTCTCTCTCTCTCTCTCACACACACACACACACACACACACACACACACACACACACACACACACACACACACACACACACACACACACACACACACACACACACACACACACACACACACACACACACACACACACACACGGCACATTGCCACTGGATGGCAACATGGCTATTATCGGAGAAAGAAAATTCTCAAAAGAAGAAGTTACAGATGCAGACGGCGCCAGTTTTACTGGCCTTTTAGTGGTGGGTGCAAACGCTGTTCAAACTTGGCTGTAGTAGATATATATATGCAGACTTCATCCGCCATGCCTGCGAGCTCCTTTGTGTTGACAGCATGCGAACTTAAATATTCTCGTTAAGCCTTATTAATCGATGCAGGAAAGCCTAAAAGCTACAAATGCGATCGTTATGGCGCGTTACAGACGCATTAGTTTGGCCTCCATAACAACAGAGAGGGTCGAGGACAACGCTGAACGTGTACTGGTGGTAAATTTGAAGGTCTCATTGCAGCTGTTTCAGCTTGTACTCGTCCACAAGACGAATCTGTAAGTCGGTTCGCTCAGGCGGTTTAGACATACGCGTGAGCTATTTTGGGGATGGAACCAGAAAGAGTTACTTATGAATCGGGAGTGATCGGGGACGTCTTAACCACTTGTCGTTGAGCGCCTTGCAGTGTGCCGCAAAATATGGCACATGGTTCGTCCTCGTCTGCACATAGCTGTTCATTAGCATGCTCATTACCTAAGACCTGATTCTCTTAGGCTTTAATCGATTCAATTTTTTTTTTCTTTACCGGCTGATGTCTATAGATGTTTAACAGACATGGAATCTCGTGTCAAAAATGGGAATGCACGCTCAGCGCACATGTGCTGTCGCCGCAGTGACGTCCATGTTCCTGTTTAATAAAGGGTTCACAGCTCTGCACTATATGCCACTCAAAAGAGGCAAAAAAGAAAAACATAAGGTAACGTATGGGATAGGATAAAAGGAATAAGGAGTAAAAACAAAACAAATAGTTTACTTGCAAATGCCCGAATGTGACGGACGATGTCATTTTAAGACATCAGTTGAACAGCATGGCAGCAAAGTGAAAAGAGAAACCAAATAAAGAACGTGAAACTTGAGAAGACGGAAGCAAGCGCGGTGTCAGAATGGGCCGCTATTTATCTTTCAGCTGTCTGACGACTATAGGCGCAGAGGCAAAAAAAAAAAAAAAAAGAAAAGAAAAAAAAAAGGGTCACTCACACGCCTTCATTTGAAAGGCCGTAATCCTGTTGGACGCACGAGCCAACAGACCACAAGAAAGTGCAAGAGAGATATATGTCTTTGTTGAGCCCATAATAAACCCGACAAACCGTAATGCCTCATCGAAACGAGGGAAGGGAGCGGGGACGAAAAGTGCCTCGCGGGTGACGTGCCCCTTCATCCAACTCCCTGGTGTCGTGTGCGCATAATTTCAGGACGACGGGTGCCTAGCCGGTACACTTTGCCTGAGCGCCGCCGAGTCCCCCGCCGCCCCGGTCCCGAAACAATCCGGGCCTCAATTTACGAGCACGGCAGAGATGGCTCGCCTCCGACGACGCGCGCACACCGCGATGATGGAGGGGACGACGGCGGGCGCGCGTGCTTTGCGAGAGCTGGAGGACAGAGGATTAGTCGATGGGCCAACACAATTAACTCTCTGTCGCGAACAGCTTCATCGATGGAAGCACGGGGCTCCGAGGCCGCCATGCTCCAAAGTCGGGGCGCTAAGCCGATCGTCGTCGCCAGCGCGACTGCCTCAGTGTCGGGAAATGGACTTCGCACTCGCTTATCAGGGCATACCAGGCCGGGCGCGTGTTCTACAGCGCGAGTCACGTGCCCGTCACGCAGTGACCAGGAAGGGCGCCTAGGCGCGCACACGAAATCAGCGCGCGACGCTGATTGCTGCGAAGCGTATGTATACGCAAGCGGGTTGCACGGCGCACGCAGTTGTCTTTCGCGTCCTGTCAAGCGTTGCACGCTCACTGTACGATGCGTGGCTTGCTGACGCAAAGCCGGCAGTCGTCTTCACCCGGTACAACGCTTGAAACCGTGACTCCGGGCGAGAGGGAAGACCTCAGCCGCTTCCCCATTCCTCTCGTTATGTCAGGGACCAAATCACTTATATGTCGCTTATTGATCTCAAGTTCTGAGAGGTTTTGACGCACTACTACAGTATACTGCAGAGAAAAACTTGAAATAATTAAACATAATTGCATTCCTGTGCACCTCGTGCACTACTGCGCCAACGCATACACGTGAGTGAAGCGACGGGAAGATTAGCAGAAAGTTTCTCGTTTCGTGAGAAGATATCTTCTATTTGGAGTGTTTCGAAGTCCGAACTGTATGTTATAGCCGCCTTCCGCGCAGGACGGTTCCATCCGGCAGGGGGTAAATTGCGATTGCAGGTCCGGGACCAGCGGCGGAATGGGTCGTGCGTGCTGAACTTAGTCGCCTCAGCGCGAAGACCTGCATCGGGTGGAGATGGTCGCGTCATGGCATGCATACAGTGTAGGCTTAACGAGACTTTGTTCTCTCTACTCCGCACCAGCGTTGACCAACAAAGAGAACCTATGTCTTGATAAACGTATGCCCGCAATGATTAGCACCTCTGTAGTTACAAGCACACAAATGGCCACATACAGCGTACACTGGCCTTACGAAGGTAAAGGAACATTGTTTTCATCTCATCCAGGTAAGCTTGAAAAACAAGAATAGTGGATAAAGACAATATCCTCGGCGGAATGCCGATACGAGCTTCTATGGTGACTCCGACAAGAACAGCAAAAGGAAGGCACGACAACACTTACAGCCGCAGTTTTCTGCCTGCACATTGGAAGAAAGCAGACAATACAGTACCTGCAGTGTCGCTCAGGCAGACTAAAACAAATGGAATATTAAGACGTTTAAATGAAGAAGGACAAACTCGCCTCGACGGACTATGCATGGCTGTACGAATTAGCCCCACACCGAGACACGTGAAAACGGAGGTCTATCGACGTACACATTAAGTGGCATAAATTAATTCCTGCTAGTCAAGTGTGGTATTAGCGTACACCACGTTTTTCGTGCTAAGAAGGCAAAAAACGGCATCCGCTCGACTCTTGTGCTGAAAAGATGTCAAGCACTGAAGTGGCATGAAAAGCTGTATATGTGGTAGAGTTTTGTAATGTGAATGTAAGCACATGCGCGGCGATATGCACTGACAACCTTTCTGTTTCTTATGTTCATCAAAAAACGTGCTCTAAAGAACACTGTCTTGTGTTTAAAGTCAAGTTGCATGGTTGATGACTCTGATCTGTCGAGGACGCGGAGTAATAAATTGTATACGCAAAAGAAAAACAAGGCTTGCTATAATATTCCGGTATTTAGGGTTTAACGTCATCACAGACACAATGGCTGGGAGGGACACCGTAGTGGATGACCCCGGACCAGACTCAGTTGAGCTTCTTTAACGTGCGCTGACTCCGCACAGCGATTTGCCTCCATCTAAACGCGGCCGCCGTGGCCGGATGGAACCAGCATCCTCGGGTTCAGGAGTCCAGCCGTGCCGCCGCGGCGGTGCGGGAGAATATTTTCACGTAGCACTCGACTTACACGAAATTAGAGCGTGCTTCATAAGCCCCTGGTCTGGGCCACAAAAACAAACGCGAGCAATGCCCATTGGCGCTCACGCACTTATAAGGCACAGAAAACGCCCAAGCGTTGCTGCCTCACTGGACGTGCCAACTTTTAATTGAGAGTACGCTGTACGCAAGATCCTGCTGACTTTCGTTCGAACGCTGGCGCAAATTATCAAAGGGCAGAACTGTCACTGACAGAGGTTGACTGCTCAACGCAAATCTCCGGGGCCTTCCAATGCACATTACTTGTCGGGGTGACGTCCAGAGGCAAATCTTGCCAGCTGCTGCTCGTTGTTTTGAGTTGATTTATTTTGGCGACTCCGTGCTTTAGATTTAAAGCAGACGCGACGTGCGCAAAAGCGTGCGGAACATACATGCGCAACAGCGAGGATGACATATGCTCTTCTCCACACCAGCACGCACACCACACATCTCTACAACAGCACGCGCGGCACTAATATGCTTATTGCGCACGCATCGCAGTGGCGCTTACGTCAAGGAATGGAAAATAAACAAGTCGAGGGCGCTGCGCAATGAGCCATTGCACATAGCCGACTTTTGCTCGGTTCGGCAGCCTCGCAACGCCTCCCGTTCTGCTTCCGCTGCTGCTGCTGTCCAACTGAGCGGCTGATATCCGAGAGTGCTGCCGTATGGCGGCGCCTAATTTGGGGCTGAAGGGTGTCGCGGTGCCGCGCTTAATTATCGGGGTTGGCTGCTCTTTGACGCGCGGTTCCGATGCGTCCGCCGCGCTCCCTGGAGGCGACCGAAGAGGGGTCGTGCAACTTTCCCCGGCATGTGCAATAGCTGCCCCGCGTCGCATTCACGTCAAAACATCAAACGAGCCGCCGCGTTAACCCAGTCATTAGAGGCGTCCGTCACTGGGCGCACCAAGGGTGGACAAAACGCGCCTCGATGGGCGCCCTCTCTCACCGAGAGCCACTCGCCGAAGAAATCGAGACTGAAGATGCGCCCTTTCGCTGCTGGCGTTTCTTCCCGCCCCGGCCCAGAGAAACACTAGCCAAGCTGGACGCCCCTTTTTGGGCCCAGAAACGGTGACCCTTCGAAGCGTCTCCTGTCTTGTAACGCTGAGTGGTGCAACACTGAGTGTCGCAGTCGCGTTTCTTGCCGCAGTCGAGTAGTGATGGCGGGTAGTGACTGGAAGAGAGCAGAATGGTCAGGGAACAACGCGAGTTAATAATATACTAGTCGAAATCGAGATGCGGCGCGGGCGTGGAGAAGAGTATGTAAAGCGAAGACTATACAAATGCATTCACAATTGCTAGTCGCGATGGGCATGCAACCGGCAGTCGCATGCGGCCAGGCAGCCGCTCAGCTCGAACGATGTTTACACTGGCAAATGCGACCCACGGGTCGAAACTTGACTATCTTGACTGTTCACCACACAAATTAAAGCTAATTTCCGCTCGCCTGATCCGCTGATTGTTCACCGTTTTCCGATCAGCAGTCGCAGAGCTGGAAAATCGGGCAGTGCTCGAATGGCCTGTGACTCGCTTTTCGACCAATGCGAACATTTGCGACAGTCGCTTTTCGACCGAAATGGTCGCACAACATCCGCGAGTCGCTAACTGTATTAAGGCAAAAGACTTTCTTGACTCATTTGCGGCGGGAATGTTAGCAGGAAGTGTTCGCAGCAAATTTTCGCACGAACTGACACTTAAAGAAAAACGTTGGCCGTGATTTAGCTCTGGTTAACCATAGTTGAATTGGGAAAGCAACGGCTGCATGGCTACGCTTGTGGCTGTAGCTTGTGGTTAAGCGTTTGGTTTAGCTCTATTGTATAGACAAGACAAACTTTTCAGGTAACGACTAGTCTCTTTATTCTTTATACCAATGATGACGCTGCGACGATCAGTGAAGTAGTGGGACTTGTTTTCCACTCTGTTGACGACGTACTCTGTATCTGTCTGCCGAGGCTCTGTGTAAAACCAAGTCTAAACGGCTTCCCCAGTGTGTGATGGTTTGAGGCTCAACTCGAGCAGAAACCGCTCCTTTGCAGCTTGAACGAAGTTCTTGTCTTCAAGTCCCCCGTCACGACAACCAACTCCTTTTCAGTTCGGCTAGGCATTCCGGTAGCCAGAACGTCCAACGAAGTTTCAACGCGGGCCTGGGGAGATATACACACCCTGGTTACTACGGCCCCGTCTCGCACAGTTTCACACAGCGACGGCAACGGCGCCACCTGTTGGAGCGCGTTCCGTTGAACCAGTGTTCCATTGAGCGCATCAAAGTTCACCGGCGTTTTAGTTGGTAGTGGTAAAGGCGCTTATTGCATCTAAATATGGGGGACACTTATGCTCCGCCTTTAAGGGTATGACGCGATAGCGTAGGCTACCAGCCCACATATAAAGCCCCGCTTGAACTAAGCCGTATGAACGTGCCTTAGTTGGCCTATAGGGGTAACGTGAATACCAAGGTCCTGGCAGGCTGATTCTGAGTGACCGTCCTATGTGAAACGAGCGATCCAATTAAGTTGGCAGCTCCTGCCATTTGCGACTATACGGCATACGAGCATACGCGACGAGTAGTGTTGCGAGTAGTGTTGCTGGCGTAGTGTTGCTTTCGCAACAAAATCTGTCTCAACCGGGATTCGAACCACTATCTCTCCGATCCCCAGCAGAGCGCGCTAACCACTACTCCACGCTGGGCTAGTGGGAAACCGATCGTAATTCTCCTTGCGGAGCGTGAGGATTATAGCAGCGATGACAACGACGATGCAGGCAGTGAAAATGATAGTGATGAGAGTAGCGGTGACGACGGTGCATTTAGGGATGATGATGATGATAGTAGGGATGCCGATGACGATGCATTCAGTGAAAACAGTCCTGTGACGTGGCTTTTGCCATTTCCGCTCTTAAGCGCAGTCCTGTAATTTTTTCTAAGAAACAGTATGCGCGGATGAGATCAGAAAGCTTGGGGGGGGGGGGGGTTAGTTCGATGCAGTTGACACAGGACCTGTCTGTTGAAGGATACGGGAGGTGCCTTTGACCAGCAGTGGGCGCAGTAAGGCTAGCAATGCTAAAATTCTACCGGGAATTTCTTTAGAAGAAAGGCTGAGGCCGTGCTGCACCAGGGTGAGGAAAACCTCGAGAGGGTGAGATCTGTCCGCAAGATGTGTCCGCGGGATCATCCATCGGGAATCGAACTCCTACCCCTCCGATCACCAGCCGAGCGCGTTAACCGGCTAAGCCACTCCAGGAACGTAAGGGGCATATCTTAGTTCTCATTGTCTAGTGTTCATGCCGTCTCCATGGCAACGTAGGGGATCGACGACGACGCCTTCACCCCGGTCTCCCATAGGGAGCGTGGCGCACGCCATCCGACGCCAGCTATGAAGACAAGCACCGCAACGAGCGCGAGCCACCGCCGCAGATTGGAGCTTCTCACTTCGAATCAGGCACGAAAGAACCCGCTGTCCAGCATTGTGGGATCGGCGGGATTCTGACAAATAAACACTACAGTAGAACTCTTAAGGCGTCGTAAGTGCCTCGAGCATCTTTCTACTGCGCCCACTCGCCGCGTAGAAAGGGCGCTGCGTGGTTATATACATTGCTCGTATGCGTCCTCGTACGCCCGGGCAACGCATTGCAGTTTTCTTAGTCTGGGAACTAGAAATTGTGCGCTAAGCTGGCGCAGCTCCCATGCCTCGCGGGAAGTACGGGACATAATTTCATATGACAGTTTTATTAGCTATCAAACCCATACGAATTGTTTTTAGCTCGCTTTTCCCAGCCGCTTGTTTCTTCCCTCCTTGATTACGACACAACACATGAGACTTCTGCGTAGTTCACTTGGAACGCACGACACTGGCCATAACTTTTTTTTAGATCCGCAGCATTCGGACGAAACTCGCGAGCTGCGGAAGCTTAGCCCACAATTTCGGGTTCCCGTGTATAAAACTACAACGCGTGGCTCGGACGCGTGATGCGGCTGATGCCATATCCGAGAGCAAAACGCGGAGAAACGCATACGTAACGAGCGCGCTGTCTACGCGGCGATCGGGCGCAGTCGAAACAGCAGTTAAAGCGATCTGCGCACCAGCTATCGTCAGCCGCCGCAAACATACCGAGAGCAATATATCGCACCCGATGACTATCGCTTCGCGGCGCTGGCGGCTGTCCAAGCCTATCCAAGCCTAGTGTTCCTGTATATGCTCCCTAGGGAACCTTATGTTTTAAGCATCCAAGCCACGCTTTCCGTCGTTCGTGTTAAGCCTGTGGGCGGCATTTACTGAGAATTCTGACGCCGACACGACTTCGTTTTCAGTGTTTAGCGTGTTGAGGCAAAACGACCGCACCTGGAGATAAAATGTTCAGCGTTTTCTCGAGCGCATAATTTGAAGCACGCATAGCGGGTCGTTGTAGCGTCCGTTTTTCTATGTAAAGTGGTTGCGCACAATCGAGCGAATGCGGCACAGGCACGCCTAACGATGAAGGTAAAGGCAGCACGAGGTGAGGTCGATGTTGTCGAAGGATAATCGTGCACTTATATTTTCGTTCGTCTCCTTATGTGTCTTGTTGGAACCGCGTACGTTTCATAGTTACTTTTGCAACTGTCAACGAAGCCAGGCACGTACAGGTGTAAGGGTATTTCATAGCACGGTTGGCGTTCGACTTGTTTTTGCGCTAGTTCATCTCGCCGAGTACCGTTGCCAGTCCACCTCTATACCGTCTACCTACTGCTATCGCCATTCGCACCTGCACACCTGTTCCCTCGAGGCTGTCTGCGAATGCGTTGCTGGCGCTTGACGATGGGCGTACAGTTTCGATATACAGTGGCGCTACGACAATAAAGCGCTCAAGGCATAGACACGTGATACTTTCGGGTATACACTACGCGGGTTCCGGAATTTCCTATTGCGTCTTTCTGGTCCGGTTTTGGCGCCTATTTCAAGCAAATGTACACAGTGTGCGCCTCCATTAGCAGGGTTGAGGGAACTTGGCCTTTCTTTTTCCATTACACATCTCCCGCTTTTGCGTACGTTTCTACTTGTGTCAAGGCCCATGCACGTGCCTCGCTTACCACTTTAATTCACTGCGCAAAATTCCGAAGTGGTGGTTTTCTATCCACAAACAATTATTCTTTCGCCTTGGAGTTCCGGCGTCAGGTTTTTGGTGGCTTCTTGTGACACCATTTGTGAACATTTGGCTTGTAGCATGAAGTCGAGTGAACCAGCAAGGACTCATTCACAGTTCGTTGAGCATATTCCACGCACACTCGTCGCTATCCAGCGCGTCCCAGTTTAAGCAACTTGTCCTGTGACCCTTCCCCGGAGCGCCCGCCACAGTTCGGACGCTCAGCCGCGGAGGCTGCGTTTCAGTGGGAAAGCTCAACCGTCGAAAATCGCCTACTGCGCCTTGTCTCGGTAGGCGCTCTTCTTGATTCATGACCTGTGGAGGGGCTTCGAGACGGAAAGCCTCGTTAATTTGAATTCGTTACCACGCCGACGTCGGGCGAAATGGATCGCCGGGCCTTCCTAATATCTTTACGCGCGAGAGATCTGATTGTATCCTCGACCTGGAGATGAGGCAAAAGGATCGCCGGTCGTTGCGGCAGCGTCGGTCGGTTTAGTACGTTCAGCGAGCGAGAAAAACAAGTCCACTGTGCGGTGCCGCAAGGGTCACATTAGCCACAAAATATCCTCCGGCCTTATAACCCACCGTTCTCACAAGTGAGTGCACTGAAGCACTGCGCCTTTTTTCGGCACAGTACTAGAAAAAATTAAGTTTTTTTCCATTTGTATTTTTTTTTGTGTTGTGCTCATTCCACCGAAAGCACTTCCTTTTTCGTCAAAACAAAGCGTTCGAACGAAGCAGTCTGGTATATTGAGCGATTGTGCGTTGTTTAGTTTTCGCTCTGTGCGTTGCTTAGTGTCCGGCAAGCTGGGGAAAGTAATGAGCCAGCCGGCAACGCTATTACACCCGCCAGGAAAAAAAACAACAAAAAAACAGACAGAACGAGAGAGTATAGTGGGCATTATTCGGCGGTCGTAAGGACCCCCCGTCTGTGCATGATTGTTTGGCGGCGCAGATAATAGAGCGTCTCTCTCGAATATTGAATGAGGATGCTAATTAGCCTCGCCAGGAAGCGCGCGCACTTTGGCAGGCCGCACAGCCGCGACTGCGGCGTCGAAACGCGGCCGTGCCATCTCTCAAAGCCCTTTGTCTCGCAAAGCCCGAGTTGGCGCACCCTTCCTCCCCCAGTTCCTTTCTCCCCAGTTCCTTTCGGTCGCCCGAAATCAATCACTCAGTGAAGGGAATGCGTCCGACACGCATTGGCGCAGGGTTTTTCAAGGGTCAGCGGTCCGCACTTAGAGCTTACCTGCCCCCTTCACGCTTCCTCGGATCGTTGCCGCGGACTAGGAGCGTCAGTTTAAGGGGCCGGCTGTCGTTACTTCCAGGAACGCATGTATACAGCTCAATCCCTCACCTCTAACGTAAGCGTAACTGAAGTGGCGATTCGTTGCAAGGCGGACGAGTGTGTCAAGTGAACGCACTTTGCCAGGGCGCATGGCCGTATTTTGTATATATATATATATATATATATATATATATATATATATATATATATATATATGTGTGTGTGTGTGTGTGTGTGTGTGTGTGTGTGTGTGTGTGTGTGTGTGTGTGTGTGTGTGTGTGTGTGTGTGTGTGTGTGTGTGTGTGTGTGTGTGTGTGTGTGTGTGTGACAGAACGACGAGAAGAGGACGAAGACGAGGTTTGGGGCTGGAAGAGGTGCGCGCGCGAGAGAGAAGAGAGAGAGAGAGATCGCCATGTTGGCATATTGATAGACGTAAGGACAGCCGTGTATTAATCGCAGTGTTGGAGGTGGCCTGGTGCTCGCCCTCCTATAATTTATGGTGCCGAAACCCGGGAGGGTAATGTGAGCTCCTCCAACGATCTTCCTGGAGTTTGCGAAAGGAGCGCCAACGATCCTCCAGGAAGATACCAGGAGCTCCGCCACCGGACAGAGAGGGCTTCAGCGATATACTCCATGGTCCGCATCATGAGGGACGTGCGTCGTGCAACGAGCTTTTATGACATTTGAATTCGAACGCAGTAGACATTCTTGCATTAAAGCGTATTCAGGCGAGACTGGAAACATGCAACGATGGCCTGCGTGCACTTAACGAGAAAATGCGTGCTTTTGAAATCGACGTCAGTGCAGAAGACGCCGCAGCTGTACAAGAGTACGAGGAGACTGCTACACGGACAATGAGCCTCCTCAGCCGCCACATCGAGACCCAGCAGGCGCCTGCTGCGCACAGTCTTTGTTTCATGCACGACAGGAGTGGAGCCTCCTGCAGCAGCCGCATCCTATACGAAAGCAGCAGCAGGATCGAATATCACGGAAAAGTGCAGGTCACGGCGGGAAAACAACGCTTGCGTTCAGAAGCCATTGTCTGGACAGGTAGGAAGCCGCAAGGAAAGTTTCAAAGCATTGACGCAGCGTAGTGCGAATTTATGTAATGGCACGAAGAAAGACTTCGAATCGTTCCAGACGACTTCAGTCACCCACCCTCTTCTAGCTGCAGTCTGCAAAGGCTCTTCAGAGCCTCTGTGTTTGGCGCATGATAGCCGCCGTTGCTTATGCGCCATATAACTAACTAACTAACTAACTAACTAACTAACTAACTAACTAACTAACTAACTAACTAACTAACTAACTAACTAACTAACTAACTAACTAACTAACTAACTAACTAACTAACTAACTAACTAACTAACTAACTAACTAACTAACTAACTAACTAACTAACTAACTAACTAACTAACTAACTAACTAACTAACTAACTAACTAACTAACTAACTAACTAACTAACTAACTAACTAACTAACTAACTAACTAACTAACTAACTAACTAACTAACTAACTAACTAACTAACTAACTAACTAACTAACTAACTAACTAACTAACTAACTAACTAACCTTCAGAGCCTGAATCGCTGTTCGCCGAATCATCTTTCGACTCAACCGCTGATTCTCTCACATTATACTTAAAAAGACTCAACTCGAACGTTCCACCGTAGTTACACCAATGCCTGACTTTCCATTTCCCGAGTCAGCTTTGAAGACCCAGTACACCGAAACATCGCGGAGAGTGACTGAAAAGAGTGATGATTCAAAGTGTGCACAGAGCGATGTCAGCAGTCACCGAGGATCGGCTGCTGTACTGTAGGACCCACCTTCTGAAGAAGCGTGTTACAATCTCGGACCTACCCAGACGGGGCTCTCCAACAGTACAGATCAAGCATCGAGGCAGTTACACGCAATGAACGGCGGGTAGACGCTTCTGTGCTGTGTACAAGCGAGATTATTTTCGGAGCGCCACCGGAAGAAAACTTTGAAAGAGCGCAACATGTTGATCGTGTACCTGATGTTATACCCTTGGAGCGACCAACGAAAGTAATCCAGAAGCAAACAATAGAGAAAGACGAAAGTGCATTCAATGACTCTGCGCAAGACAAAGAAAGCCAGCAGCAGAGAGCCTACCTTAAAGAACTCATAAGTGGAACTTCTGAAAATAACGTGCGGACGGTTAGATGCTTGCTTTCAGACTGGATCGTGTAGTGGTTATTTTACACGTCTGTTAGTTCGAGTCTGTAATGTTGCTAGCTGCATGCTCAACACATGTGTATATACACTCGTGCGGGCTCGAAATGTGGGGACAAAGGAAAAAACAAAAAAACCATGGCCGATTTAGCGTGGTCAGGCCAAATGCGAATTAGATGCTCTATGGAGCAGTTCCGTTTTCACTGCGGTTTCCGTTTTCAGGTCGTACCTCGTCATTAGACATACAGTCGTAATTTACCGCATTCTGTGAAATACCGCCCGGTACAGAAATCAAGCCCCTCGTTAACCAAGCCGTACGAACGTGCATGATGGCCTAGAGGTAGTGCGTACGAGGCGGGATTTAAGGGTCCCAGGGGGTTCGATTCCCACCTGAAAAGCTGGCGGCTCCTGTCAGTTCGGCCATGTCTGGTCTCGAGGTCGCACATGCCGCTGACCAAACTGTGCCTGGCCATATCACCTGCCAATTACCAAGCAAAACAAAACGAAATATAGTACTAGCGCACTGAAAAAAAAAAAAAAAAAAAAAAAAAAAAAAAAAAAAAAAACTAGAGGCGTTCAATGCCGCTGAACCGAATGTCGAGCGAAAGCTTTGGCTGTGGGCGACTGAGCATTGCATCGAACACAGACAACGTTCAGATGAACCATGAGTTGAAAGCATCAAAGTGCATCGGCGTTTTATGCAGAACCCACACTTTTATGCCCTGTGCATGTAATGCCGCGCGGAAACTACCCTCCTCCTCTCCGCACTTACGCGCGCATCTGCTGGATGCCGCTACCCTTCTCCTCCTCTATGCGGGAAGCACCACGTACCTGACGAGTCACTAGGTGAACAAGTGACACAATTGGTTAGTGTTAGCGGTTAGTTGGATCGACGGTTGGCGCTGCGGCGGACTGCAAAGCGCACAGCTGTGACGGCGCGGCGCGCCTCCCGTTAAACGTTACTTCCAAGCATCATTTGACCTTCAGCTCAGCGTGCGAGAAATGGAACTGCGCTCCAAAAAACTGCTGATAACGCTCCTCGTGGCTGATCAGTGCGCACGAAGTCGCAGGCTCGGGCCTGGCATCGGCGTCGCTCAATGTGGAAACGCTCATTTACAGAGTTATGCATAATCGAAGGTAGCCATAATTAACCCGAATCTCTTCAATGGCTGCCTCACAGACGCTTGCTTTAGCACGCCCGTGAGTTGTTAAATGAATATAAAATCATTTTTCAAGGTAGTGGCTTCGAACTCTGCGCGAGTATACACGCTTGACAACTCGTGTCTGGGTTACGACTTCACAATGAGTAAATGCTTGAGAAAGCTTCGCCTCATTCTGGTCTGAGGTGGTGGTCTAATATGTGGCACAGCTTCCGGTTGGCTACCCTGCACTGGGGAAAAGGGATAAGGGGATTAAAGAGGGGAAGAGAAAGGGGACGTGGAGCATAGCCAGAGTTTGTCACTCAGGCCGGTGGCTGTTATATAACTAAACAGTGACCTGTATGCCAGGCAGTCGACTGCCATGGCCACGGACCAATGATCATATCTGATCGAGGCGGTCCAGCGCACAACGCAGCTTATGTCTTTCACTCACAAATGCATGGCATTCACGTAACAGATGCTCGATTGTCTCTTCACAGCCACAATTTTCACAATTTTCTTTACCTACGAAGTTTCTGAGAAAGCTGTATAGCTTTCCTTTGTAGCCGTATGACTGCGCTTGGGTGAATGTCAATGAGTAATTACTCCCCCCCTCCCCCCACCCTTTGAGCGTATGTAAATGAGCAATTTCTTCCCCCCCCCCCCTCCCCACCCTCCCTTTTTGGGTGTGGGCGCTGCTCCGCCCGCGCTCCTCGAAACAGCTCCTCGAAACGGGAGGAAACATACAAACACAAACAAAAAAGAAAATCCGAGCAAACAAGCACGGTTAACGACCTTACAGCAAGACTTTTTTTATGTGAGATGTCGTCGAGCACACTGACATAACGTAGAAATGGCTTGTTTTAGCTCTGCGTAAAGAAATAGCAAAAAAATTACTGTCTCTCCAGTAATTGGGAGTAGATGTAAGCACGAAAAGGGATTTATTACCGTCGCTGTCCTGTCGCAGTGCCCCATTGCACGATTTAAGCAGTTCTGACAGGGAAGAAATTTGTTACGATCGACGCTTAGCAACTTCCTTAGGCCAGCCCAACAACAGTGACATGTCTGTGCCCATCAACGGACGGCGATGCCCCAAGGCGGACCGTTGAAAACGCAGGTTTTTATGCAAAGCGCCCAGCTGGCATGTTTACGCGTCCCTGCCCTGCTGTTGGCGGCGTCAGAAACAGTCGCGGACGCGTACGTAGCGCTGATGCGCTGAGGCAGAGATAGCAGCGCTCACGTAAAGGCACACCACGATCAAGGGAGTCTCATTTCTTCTTCGGCACGTTTTCCCTCTGGTAGCACGTTTGAGAGTTGCGGTTTTTTTTTTGTTCTAATTTTGCAAAAGTTCACTGCTTCAGTTAGTCACCTCAGACTTCACGAAGGCGACGTGGGGGTCGCCTTCGTGTCGATGGCGAGTTTGGGGTGTCCACTGCGAAGTCAGATATAGTTTTGCGTCTTTTCAATTTTGCGAACGTCCGTTGAAGCTCACCTTCGTGTTGACAGCGAGTTTGATGTGTCCACCGAAAAGTGAAATGGTGTAGCGCCTTTTCAGTTTGAGGAAGTTCGTTTAGGTTCGCCATCGTGCTGATGGCGAATTTTAGGTGCCCACCGAGAAGTGAGAACCTAAATAAGATGACCTTACCAGTTCTGCGCCACGTAACCAGTGCGCGGGGAAGGAAGATACCGTCGCTGACGCAAGCGCTGCTTAAGCGGCAGCGCAGCATGTAAGATCAATGTGGTGACCTATGAAAGTTCGCTTAGCGCTTATGTTCCCCTTCGGTTCAACTATGTTAGTCTCCACTTTGGCGCCGTATTCCCTCCGGCGTGCGCTGACAACGGGTGCTAAAATCATTTCACAATTAAAAACTGCCTTTAAAAATGATTTATTTTTTTAATAAAAAAAAAAAAAACAATGTGTGAAACAAGCCGCCAACCGCTTCCTCCCTGCCTTTTTGTTTCTCCTCTACCTGTGTTCGAATCAGTGAGACCCTCCTTCGAGGGAGCCATAATTTAAGTAGCAAGCTTCGCGGACACTTGGGTCATTGCGAACATACATGATTGCTGGCTTTGAACACTGTGCTCTTCGTATGACTTAATGGTTTATCTTATGTCCGCATTGTTCTGTTGGGAAAGCTAGAAAACTAACTCGCGTTTTGCCTTTTGCAAAAAAAAAAAATAAATAAAAAAATAACTTTCTTCGCTCTTTAATGTATATTTCACCTCCAAACTTGTTTCTTAATTCTATCAGGGCTCAGAGTACCGGTACGGACAAAAGTAAACGGAGTACGCTATTTGCTTCTAACATTTTTCACGCATTGCATAAAGGAAACTGGCAGTTGTGACATGTGCGAACCGGTAGTAGTCGCCAGTGCTTTTTCAATTGGGCAAATACTTTTTTTTTCTTATCTCCGGTGTAGAGGGAGTGATCCTAATTTGAACGGAAAACCGTGCTCCGTTCACTTATGTCCGCACCTGTACGTTGGAGTACCATTGATTGGCGCCACAGCTGCGCGTGTCGTTACATCTATAGGTCTAAAATTGTCAAGGGAGGAAAGTGTACCGCCCATTGAGCTTCACGAGAAGGGCTCTCGGATTCGTGGGTTTATTTGGCGCACACCACACCGCATAAATGGGCCCATCGGCACGTTGGCTGCCTGTGCCGGCAGCGAGACTTGCCCCAGATAACCAGGCGAGCTCAAAGGTCCCGATAGACTGTCAGACGTGACTTGAATACAAAAGATGCCGTTAGACGTTGCTCTCGCCTCTCGCTGACGTTGCTTGCCTCGCGTGAAAGGGCGGACGTCCACACGGGCACGATTCAGCTCACTCTTCATTTTGTTGCCACCTCAGGTAACACATGCTTGCTCCCCGCGCCAGGCAACCATTGCCATCCTGCAGAATGTCTTCGATATATCTTCGCGGCAACGAAATTTACTGTAATCGAGTCCTTTTCCATACGCATACTCTCTGCATTAGCTCGGCTAAAGTTTGTGTCTTGGCTTTAATCTTCTCTTGCGTCTTCGTGCTTCCTTTCCTTCGTTTCTGAGTGCCTCGAAGTGAGCTAACGCATCCATGCTTGGTAGTTTGTAAGCAAACTCACGCTGCATCTGGTTGACTTGCTGAATGAGAAGTAGTGTATGGTATTCATTCAATCGATAGGACATCTTTTATTGCGAAAGCAATACTACTCTAGGTTGTGAGCCTTCAGCGTAGCGCGGCGGTAGCCACATCGTATCCACGTGATGCTGTGACGTCACACCCCACGTGACATTAGGGTGAGAGCTGGGCTACCAACTCAAGCGGTCGGCGTGGGCTGGCAGGAGCTGCCAACTTGGGTCTCTCGTTTCAGAATCAGCCTGCTAGGACCCTGGTATTCACGTTACCCCTATAGGCCACTAAGGCACGTTCATACGGTTTGGTTAAAGCGGGGCTTTATATGTGGGCTGAGGAAAAAGAAAAAGAGAAGAAGAAGAACGCTCGGTCACCCGCAGCTCATGCTTTCGCTCAATATTTCGTTCTGCAGCGTTGTGACCCTTGTAATTTTTTCACTAGTCCCGTTGCGCTTCTCTTATGAGAGCTCCTGGACAGGCCCACGCATTCGTCGAGGCTGCCTTCTTCTCGTACGACTTACTCTTCGTTCTGGGTAACGTAACATAGCCACCTACATGTATATAGATGCGCTGTCAGTGACAAGCGTGCACTTAGTCATGGAAGCTGTTTACGCTTACAAATACGCAGTTGCTGTTTAATAATACGATAGCGTGTAAGCTGTCGTGCAGGAGGAAACCTTGCGTTCTGTTTCAGGAAATTCTCCGATTGGTCGAGCGAACTGCGGCGTCACAACCACATGATCTCTCGCAGGCAATGCTAGCACAATACGACGACCCCAAACTGAGATGTAGTCATTACACATTTCCCCATTGCCTAAACCCTGCGTTTGGCGTATGATGGCCTTTGTAGCCTATGTGTCATTAAACTGAACTCAAATTCCTCATTGGTCTATAGAGGAGTGATGTCATTCAGCACTATTACGTACGTAGCGCCTCTGAAGAAAGCAATTTCTCTGAAAGGAAAAACATGGTAGAGCAGGGCTCTGTCCTCTCGGTTGTGAGCTGGGCGCGCTTCTTCTATCAGCGTTCGTTCAGAGCGATAGCTTACAGGTCTTATGCAATGCCACAAATACGATAAATATTCTGTGGTTCTGTGGTAACGTCACTCTCTGATGTTTTGTAGTAGTTTTGTGTAGTTTTGTTGCTTTTTCTGTAGCACTTTTCTGTAGCCGGTAGCTCTGTAGTACTTTTTTGCTGTAACACAAAATTCTGATGTTACTACAGAAAGTTCTGTTTGCCACAACAGGTTTAGTGTCAAAAACTATACAGAAATTTTGTTGTGACGACAGAAAATTTTATGTAGTTTTTTTCCGACATCGTCAACAGCAACTCGCTTTTATTGACAACACGAACATTATAATACAATGGCATTTAAGGTGTGGTCAAGGGGAAACCATACATGCGTTCTGTGTAAGTAAATTCCTTAACTGATCAGGAGGGTTGCGTCATCATGAAGGTCACCAGACCAATGGCGTCACTAGACCCCCCCCCCCCCCACACACACGCACAATGAGTAGGTGGGGACTTTAATAATAATAATAATAATAATAATAATAATAATAATAATAATAATAATAATAATAATAATAATAATAATAATAATAATAATAATAATAATAATAATAATAATAATAATAATAATAATTATTATTATTATTATTATTATTATTATTATTATTATTATTATTATTATTATTATTATTATTATTATTATTATTATTATTATTATTATTATTATTATTATTATTATTATTAGTGGCACTTGTAAATCGAACTGGAACAAGGTTGACAGAGTACAGCAAACATTTTTATGGATATTTCGATATCGCTTTCCGTCCTCAACTTCTTCCTCTCGCTCCACCAAGAGTACCCCACTGAATCTTCCTTCTCTTAACTGCCGTCGTGTCAGAGTAGATATAATTTTTCTGTACAAGCTCCTTCATGGCCACATTATGTGCCCTCAGCTCTTAGAGTACATCCTACTGCGCGTTCCGCGAAAGAGCATGAGGGAATTCAGACCATTTCAAGTTTCTCCGTCTCTTCATTCCCATTCCCCTCTGGACAGAATGCAGTGGTTATTTAACTGTTTGTCCGCACCTTGACATTTCCAAAACTCGCTCTGTTCATTTATTTTGGATGTACGTAGCGTTGTATTCTAAATAGTGCTTTATCACGTGCAACTCCCACTTTCTAGCCTCAAATATTGTATTTACTTCACTTTTTGCTTTTTCTCCTGTTCAATGCGGTCTGTATCTTGAACTGCTTTTTATCCGTTTCTTACTGATATTTTAACTTAAACTTTATATTCGAATCTTACTGTCCCACGTTCAATTCTGTTTTTTTTTTTTTTTTATTGTATTTTCCTGTATTTCTAGCCTGTGTTTTAAGTACCACGCACTTGTTGCGCCTGGAATGGTTGTTTATTTTAAGTATATTTCTATATGACTATAATCAATGTCAGTTATTCGTTGTTTTTTTCTCTTTATCTACCGTTCTTTTTTTTTTTTTTCTTTCGTGATGTGCTCAACAATTCTCTCACTGTGTATATAAGAAATGGTACTCATTGATTGCTTTCTTTCCGTCACACTTTTCGTCTCAGTTTCATTTCATGTGTTATTTATTTCTTATTTTGTCTTCTCTGTGTGTGTGTGTAAACTTGTTTGTGCATTTTCCTTTTTTTTTTCTTTTTTTGTGCTGCAGCACGAAGACCACATGGTTGTTCCTACGCACATTAAATAAAGATTGATTGATTGATTATCATTATTATTATTGGTGCTTTTGGAAGGGTAGTGAAAAGAAAATATACGCAAGATGATTCACGTGCTGCATTATGTGGATCTCGACTTTTTTCTCTCTCAACAAGACAGAGTTGTTGTTGAAATGAGAAATACAACTCAGATCGACATAAAATTGCACCCGACGACGCCCGCCGTCACCCAACTATGAATGGCCGTTTTGCATATTCTCTTGTGCATCAGTACGCTTCGGCACCTTTTCTTTCTGGATGGAGGACACATTTTGCACCTAGTTGCCGGAATGGAGATGTCGGAAGTGAAACGCAGAAAATATGAATGCAAAGTAAAATGATTTCACCTGTCACAGTTTGTGGCCGATGAAAGGCTCTGCTTGAAAGGTACCAGCTGATCGATTGAAAGCACTTGAACAGGCTATGGAACTGAATCGGCTGAAAAGATGTTTCTCTGTAAACTCCCATTATGAGACCGCGCTTACAACGACCGCATGCAGTCCCCGAGTTGCAGCATGACGAGGACTTCTGGCTGCGACATGTCAGAGGCGCTGTCATTTTTGAACGTACTAACAAGGGATTAGTGGGGTAGCAGTGCGACAGCTGTTGCCAGGACTCGGAACTTAACGCGCGCTTATTGTCTCGTATTGGCCACGAAGTATGATGCCCAACCGACACGGCAACCTTGAAATCAATCGTTTGCTTCCGCACAAGGGCAGCAAAAGGTGCGCCTAGCAGCACACGTGAAGGTGCTATTCAGCGGCGGGAAAACCGAGACGCGCGGATTGCCTGGCTCGCTAGCAGCTCTGAGAACGCGAGTAGGAACATATAAACTTCTGTGGATTGTGATGTCTGTGCGGTCACTTCTGCGAAGGCGCCAGCGTGTCTTCATTGCCAGGGGCACTTGAGGAAGCGGATATCAACCTGGACATAGCAACAGGCCTGCCTCGACGACGGCGGTCAAGGCTCTGCGCGAAGCAACAAGCTGGCGTGGCATCGGATACCCAGGTGCGGCGAACGCTCCGGGAGTCTGCCCTTGGAATTACGCTCTTCCCAAAGGCAGCGGTGAAGAAAGAGGCATGCATCGCCGGCCCCGCATTGTGGTCGGTTTACCGTTACCAAGAGCACGCCTGAGAGAACAGACGCGCCGACAATCATGATATCCTCGCTTCCGCAGCGTCAAGAACCAGGTCTACCCATGGGAAGCTGGTGACGTATTCGTCGACGTGCCGTGGCCTACGTGAAGGAATTCGGAAGGCGGGTCTTCATGGTGCTATGTGCAAAAATGCCAATTGGTGCTCTTCGATTGGCCAGGGCTCAAGGACAAAGGATTCCCTATCTGGGTACCTAGGCACAAGACAGTGTAGAAAAACCGGGGTCTGACCATTGTTGGAGATATTGGGAGACTTTCTCTAAAATCTCTTCCATTATGTAAATAAATTTGCACTGCTCCTCGCTTCCGTGGTGCCTCGTCGCCTCGCCTCGCTGGCCTTCGCTACCTACGGCTTCGGCCCTGCCGGCGTCGCAACAGGATGCACGCGCGTAACGCTTGACGAAACTACTACAAAAATGCTTTATCTCGAGCAGAAGTAATGTCCTGAGGCCATCTAACCAAGCTATTCGGCAATATTGTCGCGCAATCCTGGACCAAAATTCCTGCCTACCATTTCTGACTTTTTCTTTTTTTTTTTTTTTATTTCCTTTTAAAATTTCGTGCTTCCGATCTCCTCCTCCTAAATTCACTTCGACAATGCGGATAGCCAATCCTGCACACATCGCCACGATCCACGAAATATTATGCACGCGCTTAAAAAAATGCCCTCTTTATTTACATCCAAGCAAGCGTTATTGAGCTACGGCGCAGATGGGCCCGCTGCGCAACCCCAATAAAGTAATTGGGCACTAAAAAAACACGCGCATAAAGCTCAGTGTGGCCACCGCCTTGTCCAAGAGCTATAACTCGCTCGGCTGGCGCCTCTGAACCATTTCACGCTCGGGAATTCGATGACTCTTGCGGCGATGCGGCGTTCGCTCGACCGGATGTCGGTATTCGGCACTCGGGAATCCGGCCGTCGGGTGCTTCGGGTTCGGGAGCCTGAGAAAGCATCCGAGACGACTTAGGGCTGCGCACACCGAGCCTCGCACATCACAGGTCACAGTTAGACCCATCGCCTTCTCGTCATCACGTGATCCGCTAGCACTCCGCCAAATGCATGAAGCAGACTGCGCTTGCTGCTCCTTGTGCAACACAAGAGCTGTAGGCAGGTCTCCTCAGAGGCAAGAGCCAGCTTGACGAATTGATGAAGTAAGGCGGAGAATGGGACCTGGATTGTGGAGTGTGAATTATCTATGAGATACTGGGTGGAAAAGAATATGAGCAGAAAACTTGAGAGCCAAAAGTTCAAACATGACCAAATTTACGCAGCTGGCAACGAATGAACCGGGAACATGAATGCGTTTCGCCTTTTCGCCCTTGTCCGCATTTTTTACCCGTAAGTTTTCCGTTCCGCATCACAGGAAGATAAGCATTTCGAATTTATCGGATCAGCCATGCTGCAGCGGGAATGAGTGCATAAACAAAAATAAGCCGAATGGGGCTTAACAGCGGACAGCACGAGAAACGAAACGGAAATCAATAAAAAAACTGGCTGGAGCTAATGCTCCATTGTTTAAAGATGGGAGTTATTGGTACGCCAGAAGTGTGTGTGTGTGCGTGGGGGGGGGGGGGGGGGGGAGAAGAGTTGCGCCGCGCTTTTGCACCTCGTGCCGGTGAGCAGTTGTCACCCCACTGCACCAGGCATTAAGTAACCAGTCGCACCGCGATGACACCAAATTTCTAAATAGTCTAAGAACCCCCAAAGTGTGCGTAGACCTCAAAAATTTGACATCTCGCCCCTTCCCCTCCGCCCCATAAAATGAAAAGAAATTGGCCCATCCCAAAATTTTCAAAGATCACCCACTAAGAAAACTCAATTTCAGCACTAAAATCATACTCTGACAAATTTCGTACATAACGTTCGCTTATCTGAACACGAGCGCTCCGCACACACATCAGCCGTTTATCCGCACTGCCCTTGTTCTGGTTTATCTCACAGCGCAGTCGATAACCAGACACACGGAAACACCGAAAATACAAAAAACGTTAAAAACATACTCATAAACAGGGACGCGTACACGTGCAGGGGAGTAATTGCCAAGAGATCGGCGCTAGGCCGTCTTCGAAGATCGTACAGCCAGCTACGGGACCCAAGGAACACGCCGCACGACTTTCGGATAAAAGAGGCGTCCGCTGCTATGGTGGTAAAACGGAGGGGCGGCCCTCACCCGAAAAGGACGCTCGCTAGTAAGGGACGAATTGGACAACGCTTACAGAAACAAACTCATGAACAACAAAAAAAAAAAAGGCACTCGCCTAACTCGAACATCTTGGCAACGCCAAAATAGCACGTACACGCACGTACAAAAATTCAAAAGTCAAACAAGCACAAAGAGTACAATTTGGTATCATTCAACGAATGTATACGTCATGCACAACAACACTCACTCAGATGAGCAAACAAAACAATGAATACAGAGAAACACTAGCCAACTCGAATCATGCAAAACAACAAATCATGTTTTTCAGTTCGATCGAACGTATACGTTCTTTGCGGTCGTGCGCTCTCGCAGGCCTCTCCTGTGTCCCCGCACTGGTTTTCTTCGCATTATTCATGAAGTGTCCTGCTTGTGTTAGCCGTTCAGCCGAGTTACGATGGTCAGGATCTCTACTCAGTGCTGTGATGATTGGCAACACGGTGCTGCTAACCCTGTCCACTTAGCCGTTTGCCTGTCGATGGTGCATGTAGTTCAGGACGCCTCTTATTATCCTCTCGTCGTAGAACTTTTCAAATTCCCTTGACGTGAAGCCCACGGCTTCCACGGCCGGTTACATAACGGTCTTTGGTAGCCCTCTGTTATATATGAGTTATTCAGAGTATCGAATAACATGTTTGATACGCGTGCGTCGCGAGGCATATAACCTCACAAACCTGGTCAGATTGTTGATAACAAATACGAATTGGTTCTTCGTTTTATTTCTCCTAAATTTACCCATATTACCCGTGTGCAAGACCTCGAGTGGTCGTTTTACCGGTGGTATTTGATTAAATAGGCCGAGTCTCTTTCCTTCCGGTTCTTTGTTGTAAATGCATTCAACGCATTTAGCGATAATGCCTTCGCACGTGTCGGTACATCTTAGGGAACCGAAACTTTTTGATTTTTGCAACCGTCATTTCAAGTTGAAAAATTACCCTGTGGGTAGGGACACCTTACAATAAGCGCTTTCCGAATCCATTTTGGCACGACGATCAACTTAGATTCCATGGTTGACTCCCACTAGTCGCGTTGTCGAGTGCGTAACATTGTGCCCTTGCAGCCATTTCCTTAGTGCGTTCCTGTTTCGGCTTCTCTAAAATCGCGATGATTTTTCTCAGCTCCATATGTCGCCTACCTGGTTAGTCCGCATCTACTCGCCGAATTTCCTAAGCGCAAAAAACGTCAAACTTTTAATCTATTATTGCACTCTGTGTATCTTCGGGAGGTTCCAATGAGTATCCACATGCGTCATTTGAGCTCCCGGCCGGCGTTTCACAGAGAAATCAAATTCAATAATTGAGTCGTACTATAGTGGACGATTCGGAGCTTTTGTATGCTTAGTACGTTCTGGTACACAAGAGCCTGACGGTCAGTCACGACGGTGATGTGTGCTCCAATATCAAGGACCACGATACGTCCCCATCAGCCCACACAGTGGTCATCATATAGCTCCGGCTTTGAGTAGCGGAATCTATACTTTAAGCCTGGTTCGCCTTCTTGTTCACTCAGTACACAAGGCACCATTTATATTCACCTTCCTTCCGTTGTAAAAGCTTGGCTGCCAGTCCCTTTGAGTTCGTATTCACATGGAGCTCTGTTTCTGCCTTCGGGTCGTATGTGTAGGGCAAGCATTTGTCCCGTCGTGAGCAACTGCTTTGAAGAATATTATCCCTCTTATTCTTTGGCCCATCGAATTCTGCATGCTTCTTTTGTCAGTCGTGTCAGGGGCTCAGCGATCGATGCGTACCTGCAAATAGAAGTCCTAAAGAAGCTCGTAAGCCCCAAGAAGCTTTTTATTCCATAGTTGGAACGGGGAACTCCGGGAACGCTCGCGCCTTGTTATCTCCGGTATGAAGCTTCCTTCAGGCGGAAGCCCAAGAAGTCTACGCTCTCCTTTCCGAACGCGCGCTTCCCTAGACGCAGGGTCAATTGCGCCTCTAAGGGCCTAAGAACACTCCTCAATCTGAAAATCAGGTCCTTTCAGTTCTCGGCGGGAATCAGGACGTCATCAAGGCGTTACGCCCCTGTTATAGGCCTCTTTTTGGGATGGAGGACAGGAATACCACACACGAAATGGAGCCAGCAACAGATTCAATCAGAAACTGGGTGCCCCCGCTCACCCGACAGTATTGAGGTGGCGTCTGAACGCCACTGCGGACGCTACTGCGACGATCTAGTGCTTGAGGTAGGAGATGATGACCTTCGCTGAAGGCAGCGCAGACGATGACGGTTTTTACATGTGAGCTTAATATAGTGACGGTCCTGGCTAGGGAAATATTTTCGCGTTTTCGGACAGTACTCCCTCGGGAGGCGAGGCGAAGAGGCCTCTGGCTCCTCTGCTCGTCCTTTTGCGGCCTTCCCTTATGATCGGGGCCTTTCTTGCCCCTCGGCTTCGGCATTCCCGCACTGGCGTGGCCGTTGTCAGCGCGTCATCCAGACATTATTAGCGCGTCGTTCACGACCCCTTCTTCGGCGTCGGTTTTCGTACAAAAGGCCATGCTTTGACGAAATAGTCGGTGGCTCCTGACACCTCGTGCGACGCGAACCTGCAGTTCTAGTCGTTGGCAACCTCGAGTAGGCCCAAACTTTGTCCATCAGATGGTAGAAAACAGCCGGTGCGTTTGATAAGCCGAAATATCACACGCTCAAACTGCCTGGTTTCGTAAGGAGTCATGAAGGCATACTTTGCATTTACACTTTCGGAAACGGGCACTTGCAAGTAGACATGCGCGAGGTCGAACAAAGCGTAGAATAATAATAATAATAATAATAATAATAATAATAATAATAATAATAATAATAATAATAATAATAATAATAATAATAATAATAATAATAATAATAATAATAATAAATAACTTTATTCACTTCAATGAAACAATACAGGACGCGGACGCGCCAAAGCCGCAATTGGGCTTTGGCGCGTCCACTGAAGGGTTGCCTCCAGCTGGTTGTCTATACTTGGTACGGGATATTTTTCCTTTGTTATCCGCGCGTTCTGCCAGCGGTAGTCGACAACGAGTCGTTTTGCTCCGTTCTCTTTCTTGGCTAGCATCGCCGGACTCGTGTACGCGTAATGGGCCACGCTCAATGCCTCCCTGTCTTCATCCCTGATCGACTGTTCTCATCGTTTTGTGGCACGCGCAATGCCACAAGCGAAATTCCCGAGACATTCTGGATGTCCATCTCGAGCACGTTTGTGCATCCCAGCTCTTCGAGGCTCGTCGCGAAACAGTCTCTTTGGTCGTTTAGCCGCTTCATTAGTTCTGCTTGCATCTCGGCGGCGACGTTCTCTCCTACGTCAATTTCATGCTCCAGAATCGGTCGCTTTTCTGGAGCCGAACGCACATCCTCGTTCTTCTCTAACTTTCCATGCATATCGCCAGACGAATTTCGATGTTCCTCGGCTACAACAACCGGTATCGCGCGCCGGAAGAGTCTCCTTTTTTCAACCACATCTTTGTCTCCACTCATGAAAACCGGCACAGTGATCTTTTCCTTTTTCATTTCATCGAGAATTTCGCGCTCAATGATACTGAATAGCAGAGGACCCGGCAAATGCAGAATCCGATGCCAACGTGATCTAAATGACAGTTCGAATGGAGGTCGCTCTCTTTAGTTGCTTTCACACGTTTTTTAGGCTAATTCAATGGCTCTAGGTTAGACAAAAGACGTTCCAGAATTGCAAACAGCCGTTAGCCTCTCAGAAGCCACGCAGTGGAGCTCACTTCACGCTCTATCGACAAGTCGAACAACAAACTCTCGCCTGGCACGAAAAAAAAAAAAAAAAAAAAAGGAATGTTTTTGCCTGTGACACCGCCGATCTCGAGGTCAGAGTATAGCATTTGCCGGTCATAATCGCTCGTCAGTTCCCTACCGCAAGGCTCAGCTGCGGACACTCAGGAGGCCGGACCTGCCGTTGCCGATCATGCTGACGAGAGTATAGCCGTTCCGTTCCACCTGCCTGCTTCGGCAGCAGTGTTGGCTTCGTTGGTTAAGTTCATCGAACATTCAAGCTGGGTGTGGCCGTTGTTCTAGCACTGCAAACATCTCATTTCGCACCTTTCTAGGCAGCAGTCAGTCTCGTGAAATGCGTCCGGAATGTCCACAGTTATAGCGCCTGAGCTCGCCTCTTCACCTTGGTCAGGGTAGTCTGCTGTCTTTACCGTATTGCTCGTATGTAGTCTTCCGCGCAGGTGGCCTTGCTGGGTCCTCTGTGATTACTCGACGAACTCTCTTTTCATACGCGTGCCGCTGAACCCTTCTTCCCGCAGTCTGTCGATCCGCTCGAACGCCATGATGCTGTGAAGCAGGTCTCCGTCATCCTCATGTCTCAGGGCAGATCTGCCTTTAGCGCATACTGGTCAGCACCTGCTTCCGTGTGTCACAAAAATCGAGGTTGGCCTTTCGACAAAGACGAACGTGCACCGATGTAGGCTGACGTGGTCTCTTTCGCCGTTGTAAGCACTCTCCATTTCTCTCCATTGCTCCGTCGCCCGGGTCAGGCTGCAGAGGGTACGGTGAAAGTCAGTGAGTTTTTCCACGACGTATCAACATCGTTGCGTGAGCGCAGCCAGTCTTTAGCAGGTCCTGCTAGCATAGAGTTTCTTACTCTTACCTAGAGGGTAAGCTGTGCTGCCGTCTATGGGGGTTTACATGGAGTTTTCAGAGGGCTAGTTCAGCCACCATGGGCGCTCAAAGCATCATGGGCCGGAGAGCTACCGAGTGCAGAACTACAACTTTTGGCCAAAAGTAATGCAAAGATAAACGTTGTTCTACCGTAAATAATGTCCTAAGATTGAATATTGTGACTATAAATTACAAAAAGAGAGAGAAACAGAATGCCAGTGTGAGATTTATCCAATATAAGCGATGGCTCTTTCTCCTATTGGCTTAGTTTTGAGCAGCACAAATACCAATATTTCGCACTTAATAGGCAAACTTGGAAATAAAAAAAAATGTTAGGAAAATATTTATCGTTGTGCAATCACCTAAGGAAGTTTTTAGTGGCATTTCGGGAAACAGAAACCATTTATTGGCGACGTCTGCTTTTGCGCCTTCGCTACTATGGCTTTCGCGGTCTATATACGCACCTTCAGATGATGATGATGACGAAAAAGAAACATCGCAGTAACGCCACTCCACGTACCCGAGAAAAACCTACTGTCCCGCAACAAATAGCACACCGGCCCATGATTTAGCGCGCCCATGGCGGCGGAAGTGCAGCGCCCTCAGCTTTCCCTCTAGATAGTGTAAGAAACTCTATGCCTGCAAGGTGGCACTTGGCAGTCTCCAGTCGGAATGGTTCCGGCCAACGGTGAAGTGTAGCGGTTGTCCGCAGTATAATCCGTCAATTACCGAAACATTCGGTGATTAAGAAGGATCAGTGGGTGGATTTGGGTGAAGAATGAATTGGGTTAGCATAATCCGGCAAGTTACTCACATGGAAGGTCCTAGAAGAGTAGAGAAAGAGAAGACTCGTGCATGCTCATATTATATCTCATTACTTATTTAAGGATGCGCTTAAGACATTCCCAAAACGTTATCCAGGCCTGACCGCGGATGGACTGACGGACGGAAAGAAATGCGCGGACACGGGAAGGGCGAACATGCCGCTAGTAAACACGCACGCGCAGGTAGAAATGGAACATCCCATGCAACCGGCGCAATATGCCAAGTACACCCATGCGATGGGTTCGAGATGCGCGTCGACTTTAAATCGATCGTGGCAGGCTTCAGCAACGTGAAAGATTGCGCCGGCTTCTGCATTTAATACAGTGCAGAGATCGGGCGCAAGACGAAGAGGCCAATGTGCGAGCGCAACGAAAAACGAGAGTCGGCACCAATTACTACGCAGTAATTACTACGCTGCCGTCAATCATCCAGCATTTAACCCCGAGCAAGGTCTCCTCGTTGAACCGATTCAATCACTGCGGCTGCGAGGTGGTGCCATGCAAACACAGCACAGAACATAACTATGGGCAAACAAAGATTCTCTTACCGGGCGATACTCTTTGTGCACATATTTGAACAGAGTTGGTATACAGTGCAGGCGAAGTGATGAAAAAACAAGGAAAGAAACAAGGAAGGGAGGGTCAGAGATGGGAAGTTAGTGGGAGGCTGGAGTGGAGGAAGAGGAGGCGGCCACCACCTCCGCTCGCGCGCGCGGAGGGAAGGCGGTGGCGTATTTCATCCTAGGCCGCATACGAAGACGACGACGAGCGCGTGCCTTCTCTATGCAAATTACTGCCTCTCGCGAGAGCCCACCGAGCCGTAAGTGGAAGTGAGGAGCGCGCCGCCAGAAAGCCCGGCGCCCCGTTTCCTGTCGTCGGCGCAGGCTTTCCCCCGAAAGAGAGCCGCTAGCTTTTTTGGCCGATCGTGACTGGAAAGAGGTGTGTCGGAAGAGGATCCGAGGACGCAACGGCTGCCTGCAGCGGCCCCGCGAACAGCTCGAACGCGCCGCGCCGCCTGTCGCGTTCGCTTATCGCGCGGGGCAAGCGCGCGGTGCGTCGCGGCCCCCCGTCTTCACTCCCCCAGAACCCCGCCTATTTTCTGCTTTCAACAGCGAGCGGCAGCACTGCATTGTTTCTCCTCTTCCATTTTCCCTCTTTTTTTCCTGCTTTGAGCAGGGCTCTATCGTGCACGCCCAGTGCGTGCCCCAAAACACGCTTCCTCGCGGTGTTTACGGGACGGCGGCTCGCTGCCGGGAACGCGTATACGGCGTCGTGCGGCCCGCCTGGGCGCGTCGATATCCTGTCATTACGTGATCGCTCCGAGGCGCGTAATTGAGTTCCGTCGCGTTACGCGTGTCTGCGCATGCACGGAGACAGAGCATATAGGGATGAGCCCTTTCCCTCGTGGACCAGCGACAGCCGGGCTCCGGGTGCAGCGATCGAAGCGGGCAAACGCAGCACCCCCCGCGCCCCTGGCCGCTTATATGAGGTGCGCGAAGGGCGACCGACCACGTTGGCCATGCGCGGCTATCTAGAGTCGCGCTCGGTGAAAAAGCGGCGAAAACAGGAATGGGAGCAGCAGCAACGAAGACGGACCGGTCACTGCGCGCTCGGCTCGTCGACAGGACGCCCCTCTGAGCCAGTTACGTCAAAACCAAACGCCATCACAAATCATCACTTTTTGTGATACACGTGTGCGCGCAGCCTGCCCGGCACCACAGCACGATGCTTCCTTCATTTTTTTTTTCTGCTCGTCGCCACATGTGCTTCTGCATCGTGTTGTGGACCACACACTCAGCGCGCTTATCACGAGCGGCGCTTCGCGATCTCCGTACAGCTGTGTACAAGCAGCGTCCCCTGTCCGATGGTCAGCGCCTCAATTTTGTTTTCCTTTATGGCGCCGTGTATTTCTCTCATGAAGACTGGACCTGCGCACGCTGCGCTTTGGCAGCCATGCACGCGGAGCCAGACTGCATGCCACAAGTGGATGGTCATCTCTAAGGCTACCGTTCCGCTTATTTTCTCTTCTTAGGTGTGCTCTTCTGTTGAAGCTGCGAAAAACAAAAAAAACATTCATGAGCAGTTAGAACAGGCCACGTTATTTCGTGTTCTCAAACAACGCCGAAGAGCCTTCAGAAGAACACCGAAGCTATTTGCAGGAATTGCGGATTTTTGATAATTAGCCATTTGAAAGCGAATAGTGTTATTTGAATAATGATTTAGAGTCGAACACCCTGTACTGTGCAGATGGGAAGAAAAACTGTCATTTATCATGAAGGAAAAATGAACGTCGCAGCAGTACAAGTATAAACCTCAGTGAATAGCAAACTGAAATAACGATTGCAATATAAATTGCATCTGGCACTTCCATATTGTGACGGTAGCAAACGAGATTTTCAGTGTTCATGCCTGGATGAATGTCATCATTGTGCACTGTAAAAACTACAAAAAAAGATGCTTACAAATCTGGATATATTTTTACCACAGCTGCAGGTTCCTGCCTGTGGCTTACCACTCCGCTTGATGCTTAATTGCATTTTTATTTTTCTTTGAGCGGGACGAATGGAAGGTATACTTTTGCGCGATCTGAAGCGCGATACAAACGGTGTTTTCTAACAGAAGTAATAATAAAAAAAAAGAATGGTTGGCCCGCTTGTCAGGTAGAGTGTTCAGCAGCATCTCGATGTGCAATCTCGAGACGGGAAAAAGCGCCCAGGCAGCGCTAGTCGCAGTTTGCATTAATGAAGGCGCTTGGATATGACCTTTTTTTTTTTTTTTTGACCGATGCGAGTCTACTGCTCATGTTGCGAGCAAACCTTATGGCCAAGATTCTCCTATTTCTCTAGCAATCTAGCAATATCTCCCAGTCGTACCGCGGCATGGTGGCTCAGCGCTGCTCTGTGGTCAGAGCGCTCGACCGCTGAGACGGCCAACGTGGGTTCGATCCCGGCCGCGGGCTGCCTTTTGTGGATGCGAGAGGCAAAAGACGCCCGGTGCGTGCTGTGCAGAACCTCAGGGACTCGAAATTCCCGGATAGCTCCACTACGGCGTCTCTTATAGCCTGAGTTGCTTTGGGTCGTTAATATCCCATGAACCAAACGAAACCCTCGTGGTCCAGTTTTCGTGGTCGACTCCCTTTTGGCCTTTCCTGAGCTTGAAACGTTGGACAGTCGGTTCAAGGATTGCAGTCAAGATAACGTGGAGAGAGAGATTGACGTTACTGCGGACTGATGGATTTGCAATGCCGCGCCGCTTCAGCTCATATTTGGAAATATTCAGAGACATCGAATAATCATAGACAAGGTCGCATTTACTGTCTCTGACAAAAGTGACCAGGCTGCGCTGTTTTCATCTCACTCGCACAGAGGAGCCCTTACGGCTTCCGTAAGGTCTTGGAAGGTGAGGACACGGCCGCTTCGGAAAATAATGCAACCTGGTGACCGTTGGCAAGGACGGTACTTGATTTTGGGTCGAAGCGAATGTCAGGGTACAATTCGACTGAAATTTCAAATCGAATATTCGTCCATCTCTCAGTTTTTCCCCCTTTGGCAGAGATGAAGAAGAGTTCGCAGCCACTCGCATACAGGCCTCACGGCTAGCTACGACAAGATAGGGGGGAAGTGATGTTTAACATAAACTTAAGCGGGGAGTGTTTGGGGAGAGGGGAAGGTAGGGGACGCGGCAGGAGTGTGCGTAAACCACTGAGAAGACTCATACAAAGTCAAATCCACGTACAGTGCTGCGGTCAATCCTACAAAATATGTTTCAGGCTGAAAACAGGCCATTGCTTCATCTTTCGTGGGCACAACAGTTGCACTCGTCCAGTGTGAGTTCTGTGCCGTTCATTAAGGCAACAAAAATTCGAACACAGCCTGCACCAGCATATCATAACTTCCTATTCCATGAAAATATAATTTAAATCGGCTCCCTCTGTCCGCGATTTGTTTCGATGCGGTTCTTTCCGCCCATCCTCATTGATTCGATCAAGGCAGATGATAAGAATGGAATGGACCGAAATGAGTCTGTTGGCATATTGAGCGTGACTCGAAAAAAAGTTTCTTATTAAAAGAAGAAAGGAAGAGCGTTCCGTACTCTGAAGAGATTATCAGGCTCGTTGAGTACTGCGTGCGCGACCCTATAAAACAGAGCATGAAAAGACCTCGACCAGTAAAGTTCGAACTTGGGAATAGCTGAAACGCCCAAAAATGGAATTCATAAACAATTTAAGTCGCCCACAAAAAAGACTGCGGAACTGGACATCATGCAGTAAAGCACCACCTATCGATTGCGTAAACGTCTCTTTTTCACAGGAACGAAAAATGAACGCGGCGTGCGCGAGAATGATTTAAAAAAAAAAAATAAAAATAAAAATAGAAAAGGCCGTGAACGGAGACTAGTATACACGAACGCGCGGGGAACTTCCAACAGATTTTATCGCGTCAGGTGTAGACATTTATAGACTGACCGAGTACATCGCCTGCACCTGGCGCAAGTATACATATAGCAAGTTCTTTGGCCGAAAGGGCAGTGCATGCTGACGCAGTCCTTCCAAAGTGTCGGGAAATTCGTTCTGATTCCACAACTTCTCGTGTGATATGTTGTTCGTATCTCTTGATAACAGCGATGACAGATATAAAGGCGAAAAAATTGACCAAGATGCGAACAGAGAAGACAATCACGACTTGTGCTTTCTCCATAGAATTTCCCATTGTACGCCCTCAGCTGTTTTTCGTCGTACTCCATGCGCTCTTTCCGATGTTGTGTCTAAACGAACGCAGAACGCTGACGTCTCCAATTTGCCGGCTCTCATCCAGTCCTCGGCGTAATGATAGGCGAAATCGAGCCGGGCCCATTTGCTTTACTGCGTCGCTCCTCTCCACTTCGGAAAGCGTTGGCTCTCTGCTCCTGCCGTTGCTTCTTGCTTCTTTCGCTCGGGAGCGGTTTGATCGGTTTCGTGAGGATTCCCGTCCAGGCTCCACGCGCGCCGAGTGAAAAGAAACTGCACCGAAAAAGACCTCTCGAAGATCCCGCAGGAGCTTGCGAAGTCGGTCACGCAGTGACGACCATCTCCGACCGCGCGTGCTGTAGCAACGAGCCCATACGCGCCGACTGAAAAAAAGAAAGGAAAACTACTATCGAGAATGTTTGGGCAATGAGTTCCTCATTACGAACAGGCTCGGAGAATCCACGAACGCGAAATAGCTCAGCCTTTCTGTAAGAGGCGGTTGCGAGAAGATTACAAAAAGATGAAAAAGGAATTGAGAGGAAAGCGGTCCCTCCTGGTCGGGCAATTCCGAATGGCAATTTCGAAAGTCGGCGCACGTATGTTCACGGCTGCTTCGTACAAATTCATGCAAGGCGCACCGCTTGATGGACGGACACGCTGTCGTGATCAAAGCCATTTCTACGGCCGCTGCGGCGGTTATTACGAACACCGGACGATATCTCAATAAGAGCGCCACCTTTTCTGATTCGATTCTGCTCCCCATTTCCCGTACACACGGCTGCGAAAGCCGCGCGAGGGAAGGAGAACGCGCGCAAGGCATAAGTGTGTGTGTGCGCGTGGGCAAGCCAGCTGCATCGCAGCAGGCCCCCGCCGAGAGAGAGCCCGCATCGCACGTGCGAGATCATCGGCGAGGCCATTTCGACCCGCGCAGCCAGCAGAGCCGCGGCTAGGAACCGTCAGCGCGAGATAACGGCGGGTTCGGAACAGCGGCCAAGGAGGAGGGACGCGGTCACTCGTTAAACAGAACGGCCCGAGTCCGAGGAGCGTGCCGTATCTTCTCAGGCGAGGCAGCGCACGGCGAGAAGAAAAATGGCAGAAGCGGCGGAGGCACTCGCGAGGGGCTTTATCGCCTCCCAGTTTCACCTTCTCAATCCGCCTCCGGGTTCGGGCCCCCCGGCGTTGTTGAGCGCCGCACGCGCTCATGGTCGCTCATCACGTTCGAGCCGTTGTTCTCTCGCCGCGTTCTTCTGCCACGATCGCGTATATAACGACTGCCCCTTATCGAAGCGCACGCACCGAAACTGTGCGCGACGCGTCCCGCAGGGAAAAGGCTTCCTCGAGAGAGTGCGTGTTCCGCCAGCTGTCTGGTACACGAAAGTGACGCATTTAATTTGCTCCCTGGGCCTTTGGCTTCAAACCGTTTCATTGGGGTCTTTTGAACGGCGTGACGGCGTCCTATTGGCCTGACCAGTGATTTTTTCTACAAGCATCTCGCACAACGTGTATACGCTGACGCCAGCCGAGAAGCTCTAGGGCACAGGGAGGCGTACAGTTAAGTGCAAATTAACACAGCCGTCTGAAACGTGGGGCAGGCGATGCTGCACTCAGATCTATCGCAATGCTCTACCGAATGAAAGCGAACGCGCCGCGGCTTCATCAGCCTGCAGCAGCGTTTCGTCTCTCCTCGGCTGAGCGTCTCATCATGATTAATCTGCTTATCAATCACGCAGTAGTTGCTCGTTTCTGTCTTTTCACTGCTCGATTTTATCTTACTGTAGCAATTCATGACGCAAGGGTCGCCACTCAGGACTAATTGGGCTGCGAAGTTATGTGAGGGACGGAAGGAACAGGGTCGCGATGTAATTATTGAACCATTGAGCTACGGACTGCCGAAAAGCCGGACACTAAGCCTGGCCTAACAGGACAGAATCGCTGGCGTATAAGCCAGGAGAGAGCTTAAAGCTACTTTCCCATTCTGTATATTACATGCAGGCCGGATCCAGGATCATTATACAGCCGCTTGACGAGAGGTTGTTCTTCCCGAACGGCCCAGTTTTTGCTGCAGTTCCAGAGAAAGTGACAAATAAGGGGCCTTAAGGACTCGGGGAAAATAAGGCATTTCGTCGTGTATGGAGGGGGAGGTACAGAGGGTCAAAATCCACCGGTATACTGTCTGATGCGTTCTTAGTTCTTCGCCGCACGGGCCCCCGCCAACAATGGGCCTACTAGTGTCCAGTTTGGCGCCCAACCAACCTTTATCTGTATATTCAGTATCGTATCACCCATTCAGTGACGATGCTGGCGAACTGCATTTGTAGCAATTTTTGGAGCAGCATATTTACCATCTGGAACAGTTTGAATACAGAAACGCCGATTTGGGAGAAGTTTGGAGCACCTAAATTTCAATCTGGAGCACTTTGGGGCAACAAAGCATTAATTCAGAAGCAATCTGCAGCATGACGCTTTTAGGTTACAAATTTCTCAGATTGGCAAACAATGTTGGAAGAGTTAGTTTAATGCAAATAGTGCTATGCCATTATGTTTGTCATTATTGCCACATGATCACGAATGTGTACGCTTCAACTGCATAAATAAAACGAAAACAGATTCGAGATATCCAATTAACGCTCGTTAATTCAAACTTCTAAAGGGACCAGAGATTTCTGTCCGAGTCATCAGAAATTTGAATTACAAGAAGTGCATTTTAATGTGATTCAAGAGTAAATGTAGTTTGCTTTATGGAGATAACTGTTGATATAAATATCATTTTAATGTCTTTTTTCTACTCAAGCGTTACATACACATAAAACATATAAAGCGCTTACTTGAATTATATTTTTCATATGCGCCCCGATGGTCTATTGCGAGTATGCTGTTGCCATGTTGGCCCCTGAGGGATGCTAACCGGGACCAGTGCGGCCCAAGCGCACATTTAGCGCTTCTCCCAGTGCATCGCGGATGCCAGAGACACACCCAGCGTCAAAAAGCTAATCCCAGTGTTTTTCTCCCATCGTACCAGTGCGACAAGTGTCTTCCCGTCACTGCTCCAGTGAATATCACAGACCTCCAGCGTCCCCAGCAGATCCAGTGCGAAACCAGTGCGAAAAACTTGCTGTTTTCGCACTGGAAAACGCTGGGAGACGCTGGTTTTTGCAATAGGGATAGATTGATTGTTAGTCTACAGTATGTAAAAAAAAAAGTACGCTCAAAAACTTTGTCGCAGCAAATGTCCAAAATTTCCGGCTACGTTACCTATTCTCACGAAGCCCATCAGCCTACCGGTACAGTAGAACTCTACCGATAGGCACAGCTGTATCCCTGTCAGAATCCAGAAATTACTCCGAGCTTTGCGCAGAAAGATTGACGGCTCTGGCGGACTCTATCCGTAACCAGTGAGAGGCTGACCACGCTGAGTGTGGCTGTCGCAGCCAACTACTCTGCGGTGGCAAACTCTGCTGCCGGCTGAGCGCACCCCCCGCTCCCCTCCCTTAGAGGGTGTGTTACAGCATGAATGCACCTACTTATCAAACTCATTCGTCTCCTATCTGTCCCTTTCCTGAGACGCCCTGGTCTTATAGAGCCCCAGCAGTTCGTCCGGATCGTACAATTCCAAATCCCGTGTGGCATTTTCTTGAGCCCACGTGGTCGTAACACATCAAATGCCCACAGACCTACAGACTCCCTGTGGATATGCTCTCTCAAATTAAAAAAAAAAAAAACCTGCACTCCTCAGGCTTCCACAGTTTGATTATTCACTTGATTTATTGGTGATGTCTTGAAAGGAGGCACCTTTCTCACGGCGTGAGTGAGATCCCAACGGCAAAGTGAGCCATTTATGCGCCTATCCTTTCGTCCACTCACAGTGCACTACGTGTTTTACTCTGCGTTAGCGGTACGCCATGAGGGTGGCATGTAAAACTGCGGTGCTCGTCATTTTATATGCAGCAGTGTTAGCGATGCAGAAATTATAAACGGCTGTCTCGCCGTGCGCGTTCCCTTAGAAAATTAATCGAAAAATAAAAATAAAATTAACAACCCAGAGTGTGAAAGTTGTGCGTGCACAAAATTTGGGGGACCAGCAAATGCACGTATTTTTTTAAAGGAAAAATAAGAGGTAGAAAGCAAAAGTGGCGTGCAGCACATCGAAGCGCTCGACGTACCTATGGCGCGGTACTAAAAGGAAAAAAAGAAAAAAAAGAAAAAGAAGCCATTAGAGCCTTGCCGCCAGTTTGTTTCATCATTTTCCAGCCAAGCGTCGGTGCGAAGATCCGCGACGCGTGGACTGGCGCTGAGCTGCCGCCCACGGCACGCAACGAAGCCATCCGCTATATAGCACGCCGCCCATATGCGTGTGCCCACGTTCGCCTGCGGTAATTTGGAAGTTTGAAAGGCTTGGCACCGGTTCCTTTCCCTGCTTACTCTGCGCAGGTCATGATTCCGCAAGAGCGCACCAGGTAGCGCCTGCACGCAGGAAGGCCATCACACTGATCGGTCCTGGTGCGCGTTCTCGTAGGTGGCAGTCTGATTACAGTCCCACAACGCACGAAGCGTGCGCGATCGTTACTCATTGCCACGACACGTGCACCGCAGAAACGACGCATGTAGGGCATTCCTGTGTCACTCGAGTCGTTAGGCTATGTGCACCCCAGCACCACAGTCAGGTGCCATATCACTTCAGCGCATAAGGGTTTATTGGATATGTTGCCCCGTCGCAGTGGCGCAATGGTTAGGGCGCTCGACTGCTGTGCCCAAAGAGGATGCGGGATCGAATCCCGGCAGCGTCGGCCGCTTTTCGATGGAGTCTAAAAGCTAGTCACCCGTGTGCTGTGCGATGTCAGTGCACGTTAAAGAACCCCAGGTGGTCAAAATTTCCGGAGCCCTCCACTGTGGCATCTTTCATAGCCTGGGTCGCTTTGGGAAGTTGAAGCCTATAAACCCCATTTAGGGGGAAGTCCCCTTAATGTATTCGACCAGCAGCAGGAAAGAAGGAAGAAAAGGGCTGAAACGATGCAGAAGATGTATCAAGGAAGACAGGACGCGGTCTATGTCGACGCCGCCGAGTATGGACAGGCGGCATGTTATAGTTGCGGGATTGTGAAATGAACAAAATCTAAGAATAAGCGGGTCGGTTAGGACGAGCTTAGCTCATACAGCTGAAGAGGTGGCGATTGCCCTTGCAATAGCGGGGACAGCAATTTTCTCAAGGGAACGGTCTCTCCGTAGGCAAAAAGGATACTGAAAACATGTCAGGAGGACAAAATCCAGCTACCCTAAGTCAGTGGTACCCGGAACAATTCTCAGACAGGTGCAAACTATGTCAGGATAAGGCGGATGTGGCACATATATGGACGTGTCCAGAAAAAACAAAATATAAATGAACAGAAAAAAAAAAAACGGAATAATTTTGGGAGACTATACTGTTGAGCTCACACCCTGAGACTCAGCTAAGTGTAATCCGACTGGCCGAACACGTCGCCCTGGTCCAAAGGCCGTCGTGTAGGCGGATAGGTTGACGTCTATCCTGCATCTGTTGGAGATTAAAGTTTTGCCCCCTCCACCAGCACAATCCCATTTCGAGTTATTGATCAATTCGCTCTCGCCCTACCATCTGACCTGCAAACCGTCGTGGTTAGCTAAGTTGGTAAGCGAATGTCTCAGAAAGGCGGTGGTGAAAGGTTCAAATCCTAGACCTGGACGAATTTTTCTTTAACTACGAAGTTCCTGAGAAAGCTGCATAACATTGATTTGTAGCCGTATGGCTGCGCTTAAGTGGATGTGAATGAATAATTACTCCCTTATTACAATTCTACTCCACTTTGGGGACTTCCCCTAAATATTCGACCAATAAACCAAACCAACCAAATATCATCTGTCTAAAACCTATTTTGCGCCACTACAAGTAGAAATTGCTTGCTGCTACCTGGTAGAGCTTCCGACGCGCGCACAGCGTACCATGGAAAACACGGCAGATTTACAGCCGTTACGTGAAGAAAGCCGGTGACTTTAGGCAATCACCAAAAAGACATCATTTGCGGTCTAAACTATACAGCTTAAACAACAACAAGGACAAAAATGGTTTTGGTTGCGTTTATTTAGAGGTCACATAATAGGCAGATTCGGAGTAAGGTCAGAGTGGGGGGGGGGGGGGGGGACTCTTTCAGCGCAGGGTACTTTCAGGGGACTCTTTCTTTCATGCGCACTCGCTCCGCTCTGTTCCACTGTCCATTTAACCGATAGGGCCATCCCATTTTAAACCTCGGTAATAAGGATACTACTGGCCATTCTGAGTTTCACTGAAGTAAACACTTACAAGCTTCTCGAGGGTTCAGGTTCGGAGGCAAGGGACGGTCGAAATTCTCGGGCGCAAGGGAGGTCTACAAAGAGAGGAGGACAAAAAATTTATTAGACGCAAGGATATTCGGGGCCCTCTAGCAAAGAGACGCGACGCCGGGGTCGTGGTCAAAATTTTCTGCTAAATATAGCCGTCAATTAGTACCTAATCTCAACTTCTCTCGATAACACCTCATAACTATTTTTGAAGTAAGCAAGGAAAACGTCAACGTTTTCGCTCAGACTTCCAGCCAGTCTTTCCTTCACTTCACTGACATGACTACATGATTGTTCATAGTGTGTAACGTGTAAAGTTGGGTTGCAATCCTGCAATCCTGTCGGGCGCTGAGTGTGCTGATGAAGCTGTGCAGCTTTTTGCCACTGCATACGAAAATATACATTACTTGAAAGTTTGAGGGGCGTCCTCTCCCTCCTTTGGACGCTCCTACCAGAGCGCGGGAGAACTGACCAGACCGCAAAACTGCGGGCGCACTTGGGGCGCCCCAGTCACGGCGTCTGACCGCCGTAAGCAAAGTGGAGGACGGCCGCGGGACGGCAACTCGTTGCTGGATGGGGCGCTGCGTGCGGGTCCCAATTTATGGCTGCCGCGCACTGGCTACAAGGGAACGGCGAAGCTTTTCCGCTGAGTTATGGCGGCCCCACCGGCCTCCACCGTGTTGTGTGCCCCGCAGCGGCAAACAAAACAAGTCCCCTAACTAACAGCGAAACCTCGCGGGGAGTGGAAACACAAAGCGGACGAAAGGTTGCCAGGGGCAACGCGCCAATCGTCCCGCCGCGCGCGAAAATTCCGCCGCGGCGCCGCCCCGGGGTCCCCCCTCCACGTGCATCGCATCTGGCGGCTTTCGGAAACGAACGGGACATAAATCGCGGTCACACACGCACGCGCAGCAGCAGCGGCCAGGGGGTCCCCGCTGCGGCTCGTAAATTAGCTGGCCTCTGCCGATAAACAGAGCCACAGCGGAAAGCTTTTTGCACATTGGCGACACATCAAGCGGAGTGCGCGCTTCCGACGGACGGCGCCGAATGTAATCAGCCTAGCGGGGCCCTTTGTTGCGCGGTTATCTCGGTACGTAAAGTCGTGACCTTTTCGGAGGCTTTTAGCTCGATTTGCAGGCATCCTTACGCGCACCACTCGGACAGACGCCGCGAGTGGGCGGTTCGCAACCTGCGGCCACATTTCAGCCTTCCAACGCGGCGGTTAGGGCACTGCGCGCGCGCGTACGAGGCTGCGACGATGAACGCCTGCCAAGGCGGCTCATATGATTTGACAAGACTCGATAATTACTGCCGGCAATGGCCGTGTATAGTCGGGGAAGCTGCCTCGCCCGCTGACAGATCACCTTCACGAAGAGATTCGCGAGCTCTTGCGGAGGTCTTCCCATGACCACGTCCTCGCACACCAGGGGAGGCGATATAAGAAGAGGATAAAGGAGGGAAAGTACACTTTCATCTTGCCTCCAAGGTTCTGAAGGGAAAGTTGTATTGAGGTGTACGCCACCGAGAGCGAATTTGACAGTCCAGCTTAGTACAGGCCATTCTGCCCCTCAATAACTCCTTGCATAACATTGTGGCGCTCACAGGAAACGGTTGGTAGCCAGCAATCGCCGCCAGACGGTGCAGGCAGTATACATGTAAGAAGAAACAGAACAGGACGATTACGCTATCTACTGCAGAAAGTTTATTTTCTTCGTTCGCTGTAATTGAAAGGTTGCGGCACTGTGTTTAACCATAAAGTGACTTGAAACAAATCTGTCATTGCGTTTAGGCAGCAGTTATATTTAGAATGATATACTGCCAAAGCAACAAAGTGTTTTACAGACATAATTTGTCATAGATGAGGTAGTCAACACAAATCAAATCAAATGAAATCAGTTGATTTGCCACCTAGAAATTTCCAGATGGAGGGGAGCTGCAAGAAAAAGCTGCCCCTTGGCAGCTTGACTGGCCCGCAGCACAGTTCAACATGTCAAGAATGTTCTGCAACGCTCTATGCAGTTACAACCAACCTAAACAAGAAACTTCGCAGGCGCTCAGCTGTCCTTAAGAGTTGAAGTGACAACATTGCTTTATGCATTGTTCTTAAGTAACAGACTTTATGAGCTGCCAATTCGTAGTACTCATCGGTACCTCCACTTAGCAGTTCTGCTTAGCAGTGTTAATTAGCGGTCGTAATTTTAAAGAAGTGTCGCTGTCATGTAATATGCGGTTGCTATCTACTCTGCAATACGAGGCGGCCCCTTAACGAACTCTGCCTATTGGAGCAAAGGTAGCGTGCCCTGACCGCGAGCCAGAGGGCAGCGGTGCGATTCCGCTTCACCACCCGATAGCTGTTGAGCTGAAATGCATTTTCTTTCTTCAGAGGCAATTGGGGATGCTGCATGTTTGGCTGAGGTTGCAGCCTCGCGCTTACCGTCGCAGCCCTGCATAGCTCTGCTGTCACATGCCGTCTGCTCGACCACCTGCCAACTCAGTTACAAAACTCCTTGATTGGTCTTGAGCTTGATGACGTCATGGAGTCATGTGACTTGACGAGTGCTTATTGGTTGGTTGGCCAGGTGTGACGTCATGAAACCATGTACTGTTGACCAATCAGGGAATTTCGTGACACATGCTGACTTTTCCTTGGAATGTGGACTGTAATTTTGTTGCATTAAAACGCAAGGCGGGCACAGAAATGCCGATTGCGGAAGGGTTCATACCTTAGAGGGTTAAGAAATTCTAAACGGATGCATTGCGAACGCAGACGTCTCACCAGTGGCGCCGCTAGGTTCAGCGCGACCCGGTGCAGTTGCGCTGCGGCTGGTATCGAGGCATGTTTTTTTTTCTTTTAAGACCTCCACATAAAGGACGTATGCCACGACTGCGGCGCATCAGATCAAAAGGACAAATTTTTTTTCGGAGCAAGAGGCCGAAAAAGAAGAGCGTGTCGTATTTATTTTCAGAGGAAAGGTGCACTTGTGAAGATATAAACAGAGCAAGTCGTTTTCGACAGATGACTTTCTAGGTCGCGACCATAAAAATTAAAATAAAGTAAACCACAAGAATTGCAAACCTTTAGCGCCTAGAAACACTTGGACTGATAATTAACAGACAATTAAAAAGAGGTGAAGTGGAAGCTGTCACTAGTGTGGTGGCAATGTCGGATATTTTGTATACGTCTGGCATAGCGCAACAAACGAAAACCGCGAGCACTGGTAGATATATCGTCTTGTGATTCATTTTCTTTTCGTATAGCTCCACTAACTCAGCATAAGGACTATTTAAAGTTTTAAATACCCACACAGCAATTGCACTTGTACCTGCAGGAATAAGAAAGAATAAACAAATAGGGTACCAAAACCATGTTAGATCATTTAATCACGCGCGCAAGGACATGCATAAAAATGAAAATTGAGAAATAAACAGGCGAAGAGCCAAACGGGAACTCGAACACAAAGTTACGAAACAACTTGAACTGAATATTTTGAAATGAATTCAAGCGCACAAGAACACGCACACAAGAGAGGAAACACACAGTACAGGCGCTAGTCCTGTGTGTTTCCACTCTTGTGTGCGTATTCTTGTGCGCTTGAATTCATTTCAAAATAAGCTATGCACCATCTAGTCGACACCACCGAGATTCTAACAAGGCCTTTGCATCACCTTCTCTCCCATCAGCGAACGTCATGACAAGCGGATGAGGGATAAAGGATCAGCCACTGAATCTGCGCGTACAGGCTTGGGTAAAAGGGCGAGATGACATCACGTGACTCGACACAGATTCGCGCTCACACCTTCATTTGCTGGCACTTTATCGCCATCCGCCTGTCGTGACGTAGGCTGCTGGGGAGCGCAGGCCTTGCCAAGATCTCGGTGGCGACGATCTAGTTCAAGCAGAAGTTTTGTTAAATTTGAATTGAAGTTACGAAACAGACAAGCAGTCATTTGAGGTCTTCAATGGCCTCACTGCAAAACATCAAAATATACGAGGCTAGCAAAAGGGACAAACGCGTAATTAAGCCTCACATATAGGAAATAAGCATGCCTCTCGATTCATCCATTAAATTATCTAGAAGCGACAAATGTACAGAAAGTGAGAGCACACTGAAGCCACCTCGTTTCGTCTAATTTAGTTGTCTTCTGCATCCAGACCGAAAAGTTACCAATGCGTACTGATGCCATATTAACAGAATGTATTTAGCCTAGAAACGGCCATTTGGAGCTGGGTAACGGTGGGACTCCGTAAGGCTCGATTTTATGAGGAACTGGGTTCTATTTCTCATTTTAACAATAAACTTCTCTTGGTGGGAGTGAAAAATTAAATGCCCACACAGTGCAGAACGTGAATCATCTTCCGTCTTAAGGCATCTTGACATTGTTAAAAGTGCCCGCCTACTCATGTCTTTGTTTTCAGTTTTTTTTTTTTTTTTTTTTTGTTAAGTGAGCATGGCAGTAATTAGAGATTTGCTACACGTCGTCTTAGCTGCAGGCATTCCGCGCATTTTCACTTTTCAGAGAGTAATTGATTGCCAATTTGCCCAGACCAATTGATTGCCATTTCTTTTCTGTGTAAATGAATAAACGAGAAATGAGGAAGATATACTGCTCGCCTTTAGGAGCCGCCGGCGTGAAAACGATACGGAAGACACTCGAGGCCCGCGTTGGAGAGAATTAAAAATAATTGCAATTGTTGATGAATAAAACTTTTGCAGAGGCGTTGAATAACAAAATTACCGTATATTATCGTATACCGTAGACGCAATGATTTTCAGTTTGCCACGCTGCTTCTTAGCAAAAGGGCAGTGCACTGTCGCTCCAAGTTTTCTGACAAAGTTGCGCCCTCTCTGGCTATTTTATGGTGATACATATCGTTAACCATGCTGCGAATAAATCCGTAAGGACAAGCGGGCCTCCATTGTCAAGCGCGATCATCAGCCACATACTGCAGGCAATCCAGGCTCCTGCCACAAGCGACACGAGACCAGCAGGCCCTGGTTTCACCGGAACTACGAATCTGCCCACCACTGGGAACGCAAAGGGAAGTAGCGCTGGTATGTTACATGAATGATGGCCTTGTAGCTGATATTCTGGCGACTGAGCTGGCAACTCCGGACTCTTTCGAATTCTCGAATTCATACATGGCACCAGGGCGACGGTGGCCGATGCTATAGCCTATCGTAACGAAATATGAATAGGGCGCCCGCCCAGTCCTGCTAAAGTACTACTTCCTGCATACCGGGATTCATGACGTCATCATCATCATCATCATCAGCCTGATTATACCCACTGCAGGGCGAAGGCCTCTCCCATATTTCTCCATTTAATCCCGGTTCTGTGCTAGCTGCATTCACTTGACCCCTGCGAACTTCTTAATCTCATCCGCCCACCTTACTTTCTGCCGCCCCCTGTTACGCTTTCCTTCCCTTGGAATCCAGTTTGTTACCCTCAGTGACCATCGGTTATCCTCTCTTCGCACTACATGTCCTGCCCATGTCCATTTCTTCTTCTTAATTTCCACTAGAATGTCGGTAACCTGAGTAATTTCTCTGACCCACTCTGCACGCTTCCTGTCTCTTAATGTTACCCCTACCATTTTTCGTTCCATGGCCCTCTGGGTTGTCCTCAACTTAAGCAGAACTCTCTTGGTTAGCCTCCACGTTTCAGCCCCATAGGTGAGTACAGGTAAGATGCAACTGTTATATACTTTCCTCTTTAGCGATACCGGTAAGCTGCTAGTCATAATCTGCGAGTGCTTGCCAAATGCGCTCCATCCCAATCTTATTCTTCTTGTTATTTCCTTTTCATGGTCCGGATCTGCGGTTACTACCTGTCCTAAGTAGACATATTCGTCCACTACTTCCAGTATTTCGCTACCTAATGCAAACTGCTGTTCCTTCCCGAGGCTGTTGAACATTACCTTAGTCTTCTGCATATTGATTTTCAAGCCTACATTTCTACTTTTCCTGTCTAGATCATCAATCATTATTTGCAGTTCATCCCCCGAGTTGCTTAGCAAGGCAATGTCATCAGCAAATCGCAGATTACTGAGGTATTCTCCATCTACCCTTATTCCTAACTGCTCCCATTCCAAGTCTCTGAATACTTCCTCTAAACAAGCCGTGAATAGCACTGGGGAGATTGTGTCTCCTTGCCTAACACCTTTCTTTATGGGAATTTTGTTACTTTCTTTATGCAGAACTATGGTTGCTGTGCAGCCACTATACATATCTTCCAGCACTTTTACGTACGGCTCGTCTACCCCCTGATTTCGCAACGCCTGCATCACCGCCGAGGTTTCAACTGAGTCAAATGCTTTTTCGTAATCAATGAATGCTATGTATAAGGGCTGGTTATATTCCGAGCATTTTTCTATCACCTGATTGATGGTATGAATATGATCGATAGTAGAGTACCGTTTCCGAAACCCTGCCTGATCCTTTGCTTGATTGCAGTCTAAGGTTGTCCTGATTCTATTAGCGATTACCTTAGTAAATAGCTTATACGTAACAGACAGTAAGCTGATTGGTCTGTAATTTTTAAGGTCCTTAGAGTCCCCTTTCTTGTGAATGAGGATAATGTTTGCATTCTTCCATGGTTCCGGTACCGTCGATGACACCAAGCACTGCGTATACAGGGTGGCCAGTTTTTCTAGCAAGATATCCCCCCCATCCTTCAGCAAATCTGTAGTTATCTGATCCTCTCCAGCTGATTTCCCCCTTTTCATAGTTTCTAGTGCTTTCTTGACCTCGTCCTTCGTCACTGGTGGAACGTCTGACTGTTTTTCCCTAAAGCCAATCTCATTACGGTCCTGACTACTTTGGCTACTGTAGAGATCTGTATAGAACTCCTCGGCTACTTTGACTATCTTGTCCATATTAGTGATGACGTTGCCCGCCTTGTCCCTTATCGCATACATCAGGTTTTTGCCTATGCCCAATTTCTTCTTTACCGCTTTAAGGCTTCCCCCGTTCTTTACAGCATGCTCAATTTTCTCCATGTTATACTTCCTTATATCGGCCACCTTGCGCTTATTGATTACCTTTGATATCTCGGCCAATTCGGTCTGGTCTGTTGAATTGGAAGCTTTCATACTCTGGCGTTTCTTAATCAAATTTTTCGTCTCCTTAGACAGCTTACCGGTATCCTCTCTAACTATCCTACCGCCCACTTCTACCGCGCACTCAGTAATGATATCTCTGAAATTATTGTTACTGAATGGCAACCCGAAGGAAGCAGTACGTACACTCGAACTGCAGTGGACATGGCAGTCTGGGAGCTTGATGCATAGTCTGCTCCATCCCGGATATCTATAGCAGGGGTGGAGAAACACGAGCTTCAGTTGCCCTCACAAATGCCAAATAAAAAATAGTACCGGAAGACGGGCAACCTCTTTGTGGGCCTGAACAAGGTGAACTGCAGGTTGGAGATGTACGCTGGATCTAACAAGGACGGCCTACACTATAATGCGGAGGCTACACAAAAAGTTAATCGCATCATTGACACGGCAGCGGCTTTTTTTAGGATCTGGAAAACCCCGTCACCAAACAAGTCGATGCAATTATTGTTGACGCGCCGATAAACGCAAAACCAACGAGCCACATGTGTTCCCTATGCCGAACCGGCTACACCAAGCGTACACCCTACGCGAATGCAAGGGAACAGCGCCTGACGGGCCGACGGGAACACTGTCATGGAGCCAAGCTTGGCCAAGGTCAGAGAAATTTAATCCAAATCATCAAAGAGGCTCTCAAGAACGTCTTGACAAGAAATGGCCAACACGATGATGCATGCCCGTAGTCCCAGCAGACAGACATACCAGCGCCCGCAGCACCCAAGGGAGGGGGGGGGGAGGCAAGCGTCGTCGGCGAGGTCACCGCAAACCCACAGCTACCGCCAATGTAGGGTTCTTGAATATGCATGGTGCGAGGAAGGCTGCTAACTTCCAAGTGGTCGGAATTATACCCGACATTGCCAGTGAAGCGATGACTCCTCGCTGTTGCAGAAACGCATCTAAATTCGTAGCCTCGAAGAGCCCCTTATACATTCAGGCTAGCACTGGGCCGGCTGCAATCGTGTGGATGGCGGCCGGAAAGGTGGTGGTGTGAGAATATTGACGCATATGACCACATTGTGGGTGAAACTGTCCACGTCATGCAGTGAGGCTTATAGTATGCCGGAAGATTCTAGGCGATCCTGTGCTTTTCAGTGTCGCACACTTAACGGTCACCCACGGCCAATGTGGCGGAAACGACGGAATTATTAGGTGCACCACCGAGGATGTGAAACGGTGGTCCACAGACCACGAAGTGGTTCTGCTCAGTGACATTAATGGGTACCTCGTACCTAAAGACGGTTACCATGACCGGAAAGTGGAACTTTTACTACAGTGTGCGCACGACCTCTCCGATGGACTCGACAACCTCCGTCCAGAATCCAAGGGTGATTCTAATTGGTGTCCCCGAAATCCTTGGTCGGCAATAGACTATGCGCTTGTGTCCCCGAAACTGGTTCCACACATCACTCAAGTGCACTTTGACGACGATGGCCACTTTAGCCTCGGAATCGACCACAGCCCTTTACGCCTGTCCTCGGCTTTCGTTCGCCCTTCTAGCAGCCCAGAACCTCAACGGCGGCCGTACTTACACCTGCCAAGTAGGTCCATGGAGCAGGTTGCTGAGGGGTTTGAGCAGTGCCACCGCAGGCGAAAGGCACGATCGTACGATCACTTTTCCTCACTCTTCGATCAGTTATGCAAGGCATATGGCGTTGGATAGGCAGGGGGCTTACAAACCCCTGAGCCATTGGTGGGACCAAGAGGTCGAAGTAGCGTGGTGAGAGCGCCGCCAGGCAAATCAGGATCACCGGAGGGCTGTGAAGAGTCTGGACGCTGAGGCTTTTGCGGCCGCGTAGATGTTGTACCTGGACAAAAACAAGGTACAGGCTCTCGTTCAGAGCAAGATCTCTCAGCACAATCTTCGGATCAACCAGTTCATTAGAGCGGAAAGGAGGTATGCGGCTCAGAAGTTCTGGACTTACGTCCGGTCCCTGAACAGAGCGCCCCCACCGCCATCTACACTCATAGAGACAACAACGGGGCAAGCGGTCACTTAGATGCGCGAGTACATCACATGGCATTTCTCTCGAGTATTTGGTTCTCCAGACTGTCGTGACGCTGGGGCTACGTAGACCCGGTCTTCACTTGGTAGCGTGCAGAGACTCGGGGTTGATGAAGGATTGAATCTTCGAAGTTGGTAAAATATGTACAAGCAGGTTTAATGGCGCTTTGAGAGAACTTATTTACAAGATTATTTACAAGAAAAAGAAGGGTACATCAGCAAAATGGCAAGCGTTAAGAGTTCATAGCGAGAAGCGACTGGATGAGCCGTTTACCCAGGGCTCAGAGCGACATTTCGTGCTCTGCAGCGTCCTTAAAACCCCCTATGTCCAGCCCCTCTCTGAAGATGCTGACCAACCAAATCCAGGGCACGCCCCTCAGATATCGGCATCCAATCAAACACATCACTGCACTGATGGTCTGAAGCACTGACTGGCCCGGCATTGTTTCGTTGGGCCTGGTCACTTGTTGGCGGGAAAAGCTTGGGAACGGCGAGGAGGTACATTTCTATTCTTCAGCCAAGAATCGATAGGCTGGTTCCGGCAAGTGGATTTACTTCTCAGAAACCCAAGTGCACGTGCGCGCCGCATACGGCTCCCAGCATTGTCCCTTTCCAACAATTGCAAATCTTTCCTGCATTCCCAGGAAATCCTCTAATGGCCGTAATCACCTTGCTCCTTTCTTGTCCTGTACGTCAGCGGACGTGTCACTCTGTCGTCTCCTTTGGACAGTAGGCATTCCTCACTGGACGATAGCACTGCTCGACGGGAAGGGTGAACAATTGAACGAAAGCACTTCCGGCTATTTCCCGCAGGGGGACATTTCTTTGTGTTTTTCTAGACGTTCTCTTGACAGGGTCAATTTGGCATTTGCAGGGTGTCCACAAAGCAAAACAGGCTTACACAAAAGGATTCCTGGAAACAGGCTCGCTTAGCGCCCTTGTACCAACAGCACATATCCACAGCACTTATCCATGCCCACAGGCGAACAATAGAGCGCGCAAGTGCGGATGATGCACGGTCGTAACAGCCTCCTCCCCCGCCAGAAGAGTCTCAGAGGGCAGCAGTCGCAGCTGCTGCATGAAGAGACGACTTAATGGCCTGCACATGAACGCTTGAAGCTCGCTGTTGCTTGTCGCGTTGTCTTGATTGTCGTAGGCCAAATTGCTCGAGCTGTCTGAAACTCAACCACATGTCGAAGCAAGCACTCGGCTCCCGTCTGAAGAGACCAGGTTAAAAGAAAACTGCCATTGTTGTTCGAGAAAAGCCCACTCTCAAGACGTTCAGGACCCACGTATTCCTAGAAAACCAAACGTGCTGCTTTACATAGTCACACATATACAAGCGCACGAAAAAAAAAAAAAAACTGATTATCAATTTGGATACATGGTGAGGAACATCTCGGACCGCTTAGAAAGAGCGGCTAAGCGCGTCCGCATTCCCATTTAACTTCCCCTTTTTGTATCTTATTTCAAAATTGTACTGCTGTAAAATCAAGCTCCACCTAAGAAGGCGACTGTTCTTCGATGTCACACTTTGCAGCCAAGCCAGGGGACAATGGTCCGTCTCTACGGTGAATTTGGCCCCTCCAAGATAGCACTGCAATTTTTGAATGGCCCATACAATGCAAGCGCACTCTTTCTCTGACGCACAATAAGCTCTCTCTCTAGAACTCAGTTTTCTGCTCAGGTAGAGCACGGGGTGCTCATTACCGTCGTCATCTCTCTGGCAGAGAACAGCACCTAGCCCTCGATCACTGGCATCACACTGGACCGTGAATTCTCGGCCATAGTCTGGAGCTCGCAATACCGGACGGCTAATCAGCACAGCCTTCAGGTTTACGAAGGAGGCTTCCTTTTGTTCGTCCCAGACTACATTTGTCGGTTCTGTCTTGCGGAGAGCGTCGGTCAGAGGGCTAGCCAAAGCTGAATAGTTAGGGATGTAGTGATTGTAGTACCCAGTCAGACCCAGGAATGCTCGAATTTCCGTCTTCGTGCTCGGCCGCGGGTAGTCTGCTACCGCAGAAATCTTAATCTCGCTAGGTTTCCTGAAACCTTGACCTACATTGTGACCCAAGTAGTCCACGGTCGCCCTTGCCAGGCAACATTTCTCGGCTTTTACGGTTAGTCCAGCTTGACGCAAAAGGCTCAGTACAGCTCTTAGATGTACCATATGGTCCGCCCATGAGTCGGAAAAAACCGCAATGTCATCTAAATAAGGCACCGCGAATGTTTCACACCCCTTTAAAACCCTATCCATGAGTCGGGAAAAACAAAATGGAGCATTTTTGAGCCCGAAACTCATCATTGTTGGCTGGTAGCTGCCCGTCGGAGTGACGAAAGCCGCGTATCTGCTGGCGCGTTCAGTGAGCGGTACTTGCCAGTATCCTCGAGTAAGGTCCAGCGTAGTCACATATGCCGCTCTACTGACCTGTTCTACTCTCTCCTCAATATTCGGAATAGGATACACTTGATCCCTGGTGAGAGAATTTAGCTTTCGGTAGTCTACCACAGGCCTAGGGTCTTTACCTGGAGCTTCTACTAAGATCATAGGCGAAGCATAATCGCTTTCCGAGGGTTTTATTACTCCCAATTCCAGCATGCGAGTTACTTCCCTATCCAGAATTTCTCTTTGCCTTGGAGAAAATCGGTAGCACCTTGATCGCACTGGCACGTCTGAAGTCAGCTCAATATCGTGCTCAGTCAAATCAGTCCTGCCTGGCCTGTCCACGAAGCAGGCCTCAAACTCTGTTATTATTTCGCCCAGATCGGACAGCTGGGATTTCTTTAGTTCTCCTCTCTGCTCCGTCTTTTTGAGAAGCTCCTGAGCGTTGCTTCCTTTTCCGCTGAGGCAAATCAAGTTGTCCCCCATCTCCTCGGGAAGGTTTAACGTTAGATTTACCACGGCTTCCCTCTGCACATAAGGTTTCATAAGATTGCAATGATAAATGCGCACTTCTTTACGCCCACCGGGGATTTTCACTGCGTAGTTAGTGTTAGAAAGCTTTGCAACGACTTCAGCCGGTCCTTCCCACTGTACTTCGAGCTTATTCTGCCTTGAACTTCTCAGCAACATCACCTGGTCCCCGATACAAAACGTCCTTTGACGGGCTGTCTTATCATAGTACACCTTGGAACGAGCCTGGGCTGACTTCATGCTGGCCTCAACGAGTTCCTTAGTGTTATGTAAGCGATTCAAGAGGTTCAGAATGAATTCTACTACTGTTGGGTCTTCTCCGCGCCCCTCCCAGGCTTCGCGCACCATTCGCAAAGGTGAGCGCAGTGACCTTCCGTACACCAACTCGGCTGGGCTAAATCCAGTGGATTCGTGCGGCACTGACCGCAAAGCGAAAAGCGCTGCAGGCAGGCAGGTATCCCATTCGCGCTTGTTTTCATAGCACAGTCCCCTCAGGACTCGTTTGAGAACAGAGTGCCATCTTTCTACGCTGTTGCTCTGCGGATGATGGATCGAGTTATGCACTACCTTAATGCCGCATCGCTCGAGAAATGAGGTGGTGAGGACACTCGTGAAAACGCTACCCTGATCACTTTGGACCTCGGAAGGGAATCCAACTCGTGCAAACACTGACAGCAGCGAATCCACTACACTCTCGGACGTCACCTCGCGCAGCGGAACAGCCTCTGGAAACTTTGTGGCTGGGCATAACATAGTGAGGATATAACGGTACCCTGACTCTGTCACAGGAAGTGGCCCAACTACATCTATTACTAACCGGTGAAACGGCTCGGTAATGATTGGTACTAACACCATCGGAGCTTTCCACTTATCTTGCGCCTTTCCAACCCGCTGGTACGTGTCGCATGACCGTACAAAATTTTCCGTGTCCTTAAAACATCCAGGCCAATAGTATTCTTGCAACAGCCTCTGCTTTGTTTCCTTTATTCCAAGGTGACATGACCACGAGCTGCCATGGGAAAGTCGCAGTAAGTCTCCGGGGTACTTTTGGGGAACGACTAATTGGTCCCGCTCTACTCCGCGCTTATCCTTGAATAAGCGATACAGCACTCCCTTTCTCATCTCAAAAGAAATATTCTTTGCTGTCTTAGTGGCGCGGTGGCGCTCCCTTATCTCCTGTATCTTGGGATCATTGGCTTGCTCCGTAGCTAAGTCTCTCGAGTTCCACTTAAAAGTCTCGTGAGATTACTAGACACTGGCGGCAAGAGGTTATTCTCAAGAACGTCCTCATTCCGCGTCTCATCAAGCTCACTTTCAAGTTGACTTATCTGAGATGCCTCGCTCTCAAAGTTTTCTGGCCCGCTATCTTCTACATCGACCACTGTTTTAACTGCCGTTTCCTCCACTGTGGAATTTTCTGGTATGAGCAGTGTAGCTAGTTCTCGTGCCTTTGAACGTGTTAAGGCTTGCACAACTCGGTCTCCGAAAAGGATGCCCCTCTTTCGCAGTAGCATGTCCGATTTGTTGGAAAACAAATACGGATAGCACTTAGGAAGCTTTCCTGAAACGGCAGCCTCGGTTGTTAATTCGCCGAAAGGGCCCTCGACGACCACGTTTGCGATTGGCAAGCACACACTCTGTTCCTCCACTACCTGGCGAATCCATGCACACTGCCCGGTATAGTCGGAAGGCGACACATACGCCGGATGGACAACATCCATCGTTGCGGCCGAATCGCGCAGTACCTTGCAAGGCTTCCCGTTGACTACTAGGTCATGCAGGTAGGGTTCTAAAAGCTGCATATTTTCATCGCAGTCACTGACATACGAGAAAGCAATCTTTTCTTTCCGGCAGTTGACGGCAATGTGACCTTGCTCATTACACCTAAAGCATGTGAGCGGCTTCCTAGCCTCAAACTTATTCTTTGTGTTCTGCGCGTTGGTCACTTCCTCACTTTTCTCACTGCCGTCCTTTCTAGGGCGTTTGCCTGAAGAAGCCTTCCTTTCTTCGTTTGCAAATCTAGCAAAGTGCCTTTTCTGACGGTTATTCACACTCAACTTGGGATTGCGGGGCCTATCCACTGCTGGGTTGCTGAATTGTCGGCGCGAAGTGTACTCCTCAATGAGTTCGGCAGCTTCAGTTGCCGACTTAATGTCGCCTCGGTCCAGTAACCAATTTCTTTCTTTTTCTGGGAGGCAGTTATAAAACTGCTCCAAAAGAATTCGCTCGACTACAGCGTCCCTATCACTGTAGGAATCAGTGCTCTTTAGCCACTCGCCCAAATTGACTCTTAAATTGTACAGGAATTCAGGGTAACTCTCGTCCCTGGTCTTACTAGCTTTCCGAAAACGTTGTCTGAACGCCTCGGCGCTAAGCCTATACTTTTTCAAAAGGCAAGCCTTGACCTTCTCGTAGTTGTCCGCGTCCTCCTTGCTAAGCCGCGCGACAACCTCCGCTGCCTCGCAGGGCAGAACCGTCAATAATCTCTGAGACCACGTGTCTCGCTGGAAGGACAGTTTTTCGCAGGTTCGCTCAAAGTTAGCCAGATACAGACCGATATCCCCTGATATCACATATGGCTGCATGTACTTTGACATCTTGAAATCTGCCTCCTTGTTGAGACGAGGTACCGCTAGCTGGGGACAATCGCCCGACCTCTTGCTCAACTCTAGTTCTAATTTCCGGAGCTCAATGTCTAGCTTCTTTTCCTCTTTTTCCCTCTCACGTTCGCGCTCCTTTTCCTCTTTTTCCCGCTCAAGTTTACGCTCACGCCTCGTTTCCTCTTTTTCCCGCTCTTTCTGCTGTCTGAGTTGTTCCTCCTTTTTTTGTCCGATGAGGTTCCATGCTTCACTGAGCTCCTCATCATCGGCTCCCAAATCTGTGATTGCCTTTATAATCAAAGGTTTTCGTGCCAAACCACTTGTATCAATTCCCAGTTCCTCACACAACAGCAACAGGTCCGGTTTCTGCAGCTTTTGTAGGTCCATGATCGCTCCGAGTGTCGGCTACTTCCAAAACAACTGTGCAAACTACCAAACCTAAAGGCGTTTCCACACTCTCTTTACCAGTTCTAAAATCTAACCCTGTTCTAGAACTTGGTCCACATCAGAAGAAAAGCCAAGCACTCACCCACACATGCGATCGATGTTCCGAGCTGCTCTCTTGTTGGCCGATTGTTGCTCCTGCTTGTTGCTTGAGATGCCACCTCCGATAACCAGATGTTGTGGCTTGTAGATTCTGATCCACCTCGAATCACCAGATGTTGTAGCTTGTAGATCCAGATCCCAACGCTGGTCACCAGTTGTCGTGACGCTGGGGCTACGTCGACCCGGTCTTCACTTGGTAGCGTGCAGAGACTCGGGGTTGATGAAGGATTGAATCTTCGAAGTTGGTAAAATATGTACAAGCAGGTTTAATGGCGCTTTGAGAGAACTTATTTACAAGATTATTTACAAGAAAAAGAAGGGTACATCAGCAAAATGGCAAGCGTTAAGAGTTCATAGCGAGAAGCGACTGGATGAGCCGTTTACCCAGGGCTCAGAGCGACATTTCGTGCTCTGCAGCGTCCTTAAAACCCCCTATGTCCAGCCCCTCTCTGAAGATGCTGACCAACCAAATCCAGGGCACGCCCCTCAGATATCGGCATCCAATCAAACACATCACTGCACTGATGGTCTGAAGCACTGACTGGCCCGGCATTGTTTCGTTGGGCCTGGTCACTTGTTGGCGGGAAAAGCTTGGGAACGGCGAGGAGGTACATTTCTATTCTTCAGCCAAGAATCGATAGGCTGGTTCCGGCAAGTGGATTTACTTCTCAGAAACCCAAGTGCACGTGCGCGCCGCATACGGCTCCCAGCATTGTCCCTTTCCAACAATTGCAAATCTTTCCTGCATTCCCAGGAAATCCTCTAATGGCCGTAATCACCTTGCTCCTTTCTTGTCCTGTACGTCAGCGGACGTGTCACTCTGTCGTCTCCTTTGGACAGTAGGCATTCCTCACTGGACGATAGCACTGCTCGACGGGAAGGGTGAACAATTGAACGAAAGCACTTCCGGCTATTTCCCGCAGGGGGACATTTCTTTGTGTTTTTCTAGACGTTCTCTTGACAGGGTCAATTTGGCATTTGCAGGGTGTCCACAAAGCAAAACAGGCTTACACAAAAGGATTCCTGGAAACAGGCTCGCTTAGCGCCCTTGTACCAACAGCACATATCCACAGCACTTATCCATGCCCACAGGCGAACAATAGAGCGCGCAAGTGCGGATGATACACGGTCGTAACAAGACTCTGCTGGTGACATCCTTTAGGCTGCCGCTCCAGCCAGCCCCACTGACCAGACCTCAGCGTGGTGAATTCTGACCCCTGTCTAGACGTGCAGTTTACCGGGTTTTGATGCTGGTTAGTACTCGCGCTGCCCCGCGAGTCCCGACGCCATGCTACCTCGCCTGCTCAAATTCTTGGGTGACGACTCGATAGAGCAACTGGCCGATCTGCTCACCACCATCATCGAGGGCGATCCCGTCTGAAGTCTGGCGTCGAGGTAAGGCGAGTCGTCATCAACGGAAGGGACGATGTCAGCAGCTTTCAAGAATACCGACCTATCACCGTCACTAGCGTCACTGGGCCAAGGTGGAATGGCATTTGACGGAGCTACTGAATGGCTTCCGTTCAGACAGTAGACTCGATGACCACCTGTTCGTCATCACTCAGTGCGCGGAAAACGCACGAAAGGTGGGGCGTTAATGCGCTGTTTTCTTGACGTAGCGAAAACGTATAAAAGTATTATGCGCCGCTATTTCGCCTGCTTGTCTGCTCTGGGACTGCCGCCACAGCACTTATCAATGCTACAGAGACTGTACAACCGAAACGCAGTGAATGCTGAGTTCGGCAGTGCAGTATCTGATGCAACTGCTGTCACTAGGGCTCTCAGACAAGGCTTGCCACTCATCGTCATTACTGTACATCCTTTACACGTCAAGGCTGAAGCGGGCATTGCTCAACTCCAATCTCGGGTTTCTCCTGTGGTTTAGTGCGAACAGCGCCTACAAGAACCATCGTATACCCACCCGGCTTAGCTTTTGCTGATGACCTGATTGTAATGGCAGAGAGTAGTTCAGACCTACAAGCCCTCTTACACATCTGACAGGCCGAAATACAGCACCTCGGACTGCGCTTCAACACCAAGAAATCTGCGGTGGTTCGCCTCGCTGGAAAGAATGGTACTACCCTGCCCTATACTCGGGAGGAGAGATGCTGGCTTCAACTCATCAGTACAGGTTCCTTGGAACATCCTCTCTTCCGAAGCAGTAAAAATTGGTCTTAATGAGACGCCATTTTTGATCGCAGCGCATCCTCCACTTGCGGTGTATGTGGGGCTGTAACCGCTTCCTTATTATACGTGAGCTATGAAAGTTGGTCCACTTCCCGGGCCTCGCATTTGAAAACGTAGTTATCTAACTTGCGCCAGACACTCGAGAGTGGCTTGAACGCCAGGAGTGGGCAGTCGGGCACGTCGCCCTGGGATGCCCATGGGTGGGTCGGGTCGCCAATGAGGCCGTGCAGAGGGATGTGGGGTCGGTCGAGCTTTGAAACACGGTAAGCTTCCAGCAAGATCGCTTACCGCGGCCGCCTCCTCTTCCTGTCACGCACGAGGGGAGCAATTAGTGTTCGAACACCTCTCGGCGACCTTCGTATGAATGAACTGGGCACGTCGAGTGTGTCAGCTGGAGATGTACGGATTCTTCGCTCAGACCATCAAGGCTAAAATGGACGGCGGCAGTCAGGCGACCGGTTGCAAATGCTGAAAAGTCCCTTTGGAGCAAGGTTATCCAATGAAGTCTACCCTCGACTGCTACCGACTGAGCAAGATGACTATAAGGGCTGTCAGCAACTATGAGCACAGCCTTGGTAGAAGCCTCCTGTTTTGAGGAGACGGCTGGGGCGCTGTGCATAGCCGCTTCGACAACTATGCAGAGTGGAAAGCGAGGCATAGAGAAACATATACGTAAAGAGCGGACACTTCCATAGGGCCCTGCGGCCGAGCAGCGCCAGCGCCCCGAGCGGCTGGTCAGACCGCTAATTTCGTCCTCCGAGATTTTTGGCACGTGATTTGCTCTGTTTCGGTTCTGCTTTCGATAGAATGCTTTCAATTCTGACTTACCTTCAGCAATAAAATATTCAACTACATCGTCTAGAGTTGCGCGCAAGTGCTTTAACGATGCCATGCATACGGACGTATTAAAGTTGTGGATCGCAATCTTTTTACTGGAAATACCGGCAAAGTTCACGGAGAACATAAGCGTGGCTGACTTAGTTCATGCAGGCTAGAATAATGCGATCAGAGCTGTTATTGTAATTTTTTTGCCGTTATTGAGCCGCTTTTTTGAGTGGCACACAAGGAGGCAATGGTTCCATACAAAAAAGTTTATTTTCTTGTTTACATATTGAATGGCACAGAAAGAATATTGAATCACACACTTATAAAATACATCATATTACAAAGAGCAACAATATTGAAGGTATGGTGAAGCACGCAGAAAAGTGTCACGATGAAGAAATTTCGCATACCGGCTGTGTGTCTTTCCTCTAAAACATCACCTGTGAAAATAACAGCGAAGGATTTGTGAACTGGTAGACACAAGTAAGGAGGGAAAAATGCAGGCACAGCCCGCGCGGAATTTCTATAAATCAGCCTAGATCAGTAGTCTGTTCAGAAATTTAAACACACCATACCGAATATATAATAGTAACCCAATGATATGATTATACTCAAGATCGCGGACAAAATTGCCCTCTGCCCGTATGGCAAAGGTATTACAGGGAATCCACTGTTAGCGACTAATAGCAGTAGGTGTCGTCAAAATGTAAGCCACGAACAGGCAGCAGCGCTTTTTAGACCCCAACGAGAATGCTTTAGCCATGACAAGAAATTCGGCATGTAAACATGGTGCTTGCGAAGCGGCAAAAGCCCATTCATTTTGCAAACACAGCAAAGTAAACACTATTTACAAAACGATCCCAAATGCACAACACACACTTCTTGTACTGCCGAATAAAAGTTTGTGTTAAGATACATCTGAGCCATCGAAAAATTCTTTGTCTTAAAGCTGCCTTAGAAAATTACGCAGTCGAAGGAATGCACAAGTTCTTCAGAAAAACACGACCCAAAAACATACACTAACTGCACACTAAAAATGCGTCACATCTCCTATTCTATGTTACACGTGCAAAATACGTTCACGTTGCGCCACAAACGACTTCTTAGCGTTCTTAGCTCAAAAACAGCAACATTATTTCTGCAGGCAAAAGGAAACTAGTTACCGGCCAAACAAGGCGACGCATTGAAAAGCACGGTGAGGTGGGCGTAACCGGCGGCGCATGACCGGCTCAGCATCAACGTTTATATGGAAAGAGCAAAGAAAGCATACGCTTTGATGCAAGCCGGTGTACGTATGATAAGCTATCTACCTTTGATGCGGAGTGGAAGCGAACATCGCTACGCCGCCTTGCGGGTGGTCAGACCCTTACTTGCTGGGCCGCGAAAAGGCTCGAGTGTCCGCTCTTTACGTAAGTATGTTTCTCTATGAGCGAGGCGCAAAGCATCTCGTACTCCGCTGCGCGGAACTCCGGACTGCTCCGGTAGAGGACGCAACGCTCCCAGAGGTGATCGCCTTTCGTAACAACGAGGAGGAAGGGGACAGCGAAGGGGGCTGCCATATTGGAGACTGGGCTGTGCTCACAGCACAGGAAAAAGCTGCGGATTCTCCCCATCACACCTGTTTCACAGCCCAGCCAAACCGGTTTCTCCCAGGGTCTTGAAACCACGGTGTCCGCGTGTACAGCCGCACCCAGCAAGAAACCAATGCTGTGGCTGCTACCAAGCAGCCAGCGACCATCTGAGTGGTGGACCACTGTGACCACTGCGCCGTACCTGACGATAGGTGTAGAAACGGTGACACAGCACTCGCTGTTTTAGAGCGCAGCTCTTTGGCGCCCGTTCCTGCGTTTCGCGTCGTCGTCACAGGGGTGTGAAACTCCCTATACCTCCCAGCGGCCACGAATTACAGACGCTAGCGCCAAACTCCCCATTATAGGATTATAGCGGGCGGGGGCGCGTAAAAAATGGACTTGACGGGGGAGGCCGTATAGCGGACTGGTCCAAAAAAACGGTGCGCTGAAGGGGGTGTCGGTAGGCTGCTTCAAGCAGCGCGGGTCGCGCGCTCGCGTGCGCCCGCGCCCGGGAAAACGCTCTGCCCGTGGATTTTCTACCGCATCATCGTTCTGCCGCGGCGCGACCATGCGACCGGCTCGCGGCAGGAACAGTGTGATGGAAAGAAAAACCACAAACATCGCGCTCTCGAGCGCGCAGGCGCTCGCGAGCAAGCGTACCCGACCGCAGCAAGAAATAGCACAGAGAACAGCAGATATCGTTTCTCTTTTTTATTAGCTGCACGTGCAACAGAAAATGAAAAGATGCGACAAGGTATCCCTCACACACGCGCACTTTACATAGCTAACAGTTTACAGTAGTGTTATGTGTTCTGCGCTAACATTGTAATCTTGCATGCTTGCTTTATCACTACAAAAGAACCCAGTTTGCCGGCACTGCTTCTGTCAGCATGTGTACAGTTGATATGAAATTAAATAAATGATGCACATATTCATTCTACGCATTCCATACCATCAAAGCAATGTAGAAACATGAGCAAATACCTGCGTTCTAGTTACCTAGTGGTTGGTATTTGATGCAAGTAATCACATGTCACTGCGCTATACATAACCAAAATGCATGATTAAAAATTTACACTACCCTTCCTGGAAGAACCGTCTTCTTCGAAACGCACGTCTCTCCACAGTACATGAAGGTAACAAGTTCAACAACACGAAACACGGCGGATATCGCCGACTGTAATGGCCAGCACAATGAGCAGACGAGATGGGTCCACGGAACTGGAGGTGCACGCAGACAAGTCTCTCGTCTCACGAAGGGGCGAAGAGCCAGCAGGAATGAGATGCACAGAGTAAAAGAACCGCGACGAAAAATCGCGACTTTGGCCGATAAGCCAACACGCAGAGAATTCACAGCGCTAGGCTACGCAGACGACCGACGCAGACGACAGTTCTAATTCAAAACGAGCGGAGTCGTAACGGTTGCAGCGGTTCACGCGACGAAGCAAGCCACGCAGCGCAGTCGGCGGCGCCGTCAGTGCGAGGGGAAAATTTAGGCGCGAGAGAGAAGTCCTCCTCTCAGCTTTTTCTTTCCTCCTTTCAGCCCCGCTTGGGAGAATAAGACGGGACGGAAGTGCCCCTGACTTTCCGCGGCCTGGTCGTCACCGTCGGCATTGCCGTTGTCCCTTGTAACCAGCTCTGCCGCCGGGGCAGCGTGCGCTCCTGCCGCCATCGTTCACCGTTGCGTGTACCCTCTCCCCTACCTCTTCCTCCGTGGCGGCGATCCGACTGCTGCGCGCGCTCCTACCGCCACCGTTCGCCGCTGCGGGGGGGGGGGGGGGGGGGGGGGGGGGACCTTCAGTACACTGCATATCGCCTCAGCCAATCACAGCTGCAGCGCACTTCCACCCTCGAGCTGTACATTGAACATTATCGTCTTCATGAAGGTACACATACGCCATCTCGCTAGAGACGGAAACCGCAGCTGTGCCAGCAGGCTGTTCAGACCATCGGGAAAACGAGAAGCCCGACATAGCCGTTGCCGAGAAGCTTACGAACCGCGGAAACTAGCCAGTGCCAGACAGGCTGCTGAAACCATCGGACAACGAGAATCCAGACTATAGCCGTTGCCGAGAAGCTTACCAAGCGCTTAAGCTAGCCAAGGTTGAAGCGTCAGCAGCGACTGGGGCTGCGGCAGATGGCTAACATTCGTGAAACTAGGATCATTGATAGCTGCTCCTCTTCAATGTTTTCTGTCCATATACCATACAGTTCACTTTGCTACCAGTTTAGGTCAACCCCATCTCGTTACACTCCCCTTTCATGCCACATAAGAGTACCGGCAGAATACAGTTGCTATATGAATTTCTATCGAAGAATGCTGGTACTGATCTGCCATTCATGATCTAAAAGTACCTGCCAAATGCGCCCCACGCCATTCTGGCTCCATTTCATTTTCGTGGTCCAGATTTGCGGTCACTAGGTGTATTCATTTACCCCCTCCAGCACTTCTTCACCCACCGCGAACGGCTGTCATGTTGGCAGTCCATTAGGAGAAAGCGCACAGATAGGCTGAATAATCTGAATTTATACTGCAACACACAATATACATGTTCTGGCACTTATAACACGGCAGTCACCCACACAGTAGCCTTAAATGTCCAGCTCCCGGCACAGACCTTTCGGCGACCTCAAGAGGACCTAGCCGGTCTGCTAATTCATTGGCTTCGGCAGCCGTTAGGACTCGTGCTCCATGTTGCGGTGCGAAAGCACTTTCACTTCGTCCTTAACAACTCCGAAGCCACTGCAGATGGTAGATGCCCAGCAGACGTATCAGAACTAATAAGGGCATACGAATGACGGTCAGGATGAGACCATGAAAGATGAGCCCAAGTTCTTTCTCCTCTCGCGCTTGGCACCACCGAAGCAGGACGGTTCAAACGCTCCACGTCCGTCAACAGCTAGGCATTCGGCAACAGCCTGCATGATAGCCCCAGGCAAGACTGCGAGCTCTCCAACGCCGTCGCCGACTTGTAGATTAGGCGTCATGAACGGTGCCTGTATACAGGGACTGAACAGCGGAAGACTCGAGCAGAAGCGTGACTGATGCCTTGAAGCAGGTCATCGAGTTGCCCGGCCGCTTCGTAGTAGCAGCGAAGGCCAGGGGGCATTCCGGCGACCGCGTAGCGGAGAACTAGGAGTACAAGCTCGTCGTCTTGATAGTGACGACCCCAGCCATCAGAAACTCGTACCTGTCGCTGGCTGCGGACGGCGATAACATTCGGTTCAGCGTTGACTCCTTTATCCTCCATATGTTCATGCTGAACATCGTGAGACAGTGCGCACTGGGAAAGTAAGGGAATAGAGCACTTTTTCAGTACAATCATGAGGCGGCGTTTCAGGGCCTGGACTAGGCGCAAATCGCTCACAATGCACTGCGCCGCTGAGGTGTGGAACTCCTGGTGTCGCGGTACGGAGAGCGCACACCTTGTCGAAGCCAAGCAGCCACTCGTTCCGCAGTAACCTTGCATGCAGCTCAAAGAGTCCACTCCCGGACGACTGCGGCTCTCGAAGCTCAGGCCTGCAGCGGTGGAATCCAGCGGATAAGGGTCCGCTGCTGTGCCGGGCGACAACGTTGCCATCCGCGATGCCTTCCTGCTCCTCCAGTTGCCGTGAGGATATCGCTGAAATGCCGTCGTTTTGCGAAGGCTGGAAGACAACACAGGGTCACCGTTACCGAGCGATGCAGGGACATACACCTTGGAGGACGGGAACGGTTCGAAGGAAGAAGAGCACCCTTTATTCGTAGCCAGCGCCGAATCAATACACGTGGCCGCGTGTTGTTGTTGTTCTCCTCTAATTTGATGGCACATACCCACGCAGGGGGATCGGCCAAGAATTGGGGTGCAGAGATATTAGATTTTGAGATGTATAACTACATCGCAAAAATAAATAGAAATAAATGCTAGGGAATAGAGAAGGAAATGTAAATATGAAAAACCAAAATAAAAAAGAGTAAATACTAACGCACGCAGTAGGAGAATACTAAGATTTATATGTACAGAATAAAAACTCAAAGCATATTAGCAAGGTAGACGTTTTGTGTCTATTAAGAAGTTTTGAATGGCGTTAAAAACAGGCCTGTGGCTGTACCCAAGCATGGTGGCACCGAACGATAATAAAATTTGGCTGCTCAAATTAAGACCCAGCTGTTGTAACGGCTTCTCTAAATACCGTTTTCTCATCATGGTAAAACGGCGGCAAAATATGAAGAAATTATCTATTGTTTCCGGTTCCCCGCAGAATGCGCAGACAGGAGAAAGCGCCAAACCAGACCTGTGCATATAGACATTTAGGGGCGGAATACGACAGCGTAGCCTGGTTAGAGAGACCTCAGTCTGCCTTGATTGACATGATTTCCTATTCCAGGAATACTTGAGATGCAGGTAGTCATCCGATGATAAAACAGATCCAGACTGCGTGCTTAATAAGGCACGCCTCCGAAATCGTGCTGCTGTTATGTACGCTGTTGCCGGGAGGATGGGCAACACAGGGCCATTCAGAGATCCTTTAGCTAATGTATCAGCAATCTCATTGGCTGTCACATTACTGTGGCCTGGTACCCACACTGTATGTATGAGGCTAAAATGTGAGGGGAGCAATGAAAGAAAAGTGTTTAAAATTGGTGAATCCATATTCGAAGAAAGCGACAAGCACAAGGAATAAGAGTCTGTAATTACAGCCACTGTTGAGTATGGTGGGTCTAGTTTGCGCAGAGCAAGCACCACCGCCAGCAACTCCGCCTGCAAAATTGGAGTAAAATCCGGAAGACGGACTGAAAAAGCAGTCTAAAAGCGGACAGTATATTCCAACGCCGGCTTTTTCATTAAATTGAGAAGCATCGGTTGCTATCATTATGCTAACGGGAAGACTTTGTAAATGATCTTCTAATAATCCATTTAAAATGTGAGGTGATAAGTGTTTTGCATCATTTGGGAAAATGTCATCATAGACAATTTGAACCGACGATGCACTTACTTTTGTTGGAATGATATTAGAAAGGACTACGTGCAAAGGTTGTAACAGATTTTGTACTAGAATTACCTGCGGCGTATGAAATCGAGGCCATCCGACTCCAAAAAAGGAGTCGCAACAAAAAATTGATAGGGAGCGGTGGAATTGTGATTCATATATTTTTAGATACGTCTGGAAAGTCAAGAATTGTAATCTAGCTAACAACGGTGGTATTCGGGCTTCAAGGTGTAATACATTGTTAGCCACAAATTTGGGGAGCCCAAGGCATAATCTAAGCGCTTCCCGGTCTAAAAGAACAAGCGGACGAATTTTGTAAGCAGGTGAAGCAGAAAATAACACAGATCCAAGTTATATTATTGGGCGGACATACATAACATAAATCATTAAAAGTACGTCTCGCCGCATCCCAGACCTTGGATTGCTTAACCTGCGCAACATACCCACAGCACGAGCCCCCCTTCGCTGCAACATGTTCAATGTGATCCCTCCATGCCAGATGGTCATCGTAAATCACCCATAGATATTTCAAAGACTTAACTTGAGGAATCATTTCCTGCTTAAATGTTAGAGAAAGATTTACCGGATCCTGAATTTGGAAAACAAGGAAAGCGCACTTTTTAACGTTTTTAATGTAAATCTTAAGTTACATAACCAATTTTGAAGGGAGCTTAGGTACGACTGCAGGCGCCTGTTGAGGGATTGAATGTCAGGTGCAGCCGTAAAGAACGTGATGTCATCTGCATAGACATACGTGCGAACATCTTGATGAGTGTGAATTGAACCCATTGAAATGTTAAAGAGCACGGGCGAGAGAACTGCCCCTTGAGGAACACCTCTGGTTTGTCGATACCTGCCAGAATGCACTCCATTCATTGAACAGTAAAATTGTCTGTTTTCTGAGAATGCAGATATCCACTCAATTAAATATTGTGGAAAACGTAGAGTTTCTAATCTGTGCAATAAAATTCGGGGCTCTACACTATCATAAGCCTTCTTTATATCGAGAGTAACCAATGCAGCATGCATTTTTTTTGCACCGCGCAAGAAGAATTCGACTCTCAAGGTCGGTATGTGCATTCCATATTGATCATTTTGCGCGAAATCCGATTTGACAGGGACTAAGAATATGTTTTTGTTCCACAAACTCAGTAACCCGCTGGAGTACGACCCTTTCAATTAATTTTACCAAGTTTGATGTTAAAGATATTGGTCTGATATTGTCCAAAGTATAGCCACCACCATTATGTTTCAGTAAAGGAATCACTTTGGCTAGTGTCCAGTCACCAGGTATCCAAGAATGAATAATTGAGTAATTTGCCAATTCTAACAAGGAATTTGGAGACACCTCAAAGAGGATCTTTAACATTTTTGACGCTACTCCATCAGGGCCAGGCGCAGCAGCTGGCAATGTCATTACAATCGAAGAAAGCTGAGAAAATGTAATTTTAGGGACATCCTTAACCGTATCTACTGGGCCTACAAACATAGGGGATTTGGGAAGTGCTGAAAAAAAAAAAAACGCTTTTCTAAACCTTTAGCGATGTTTTCTACTGTTTTAAGAGCTTCTTTAGGAGTCGATACACATGAGGGTAAATTTTCTGACAGGAATCATTTTCCGTTATTTTAAAAACCTGAAAAGTGCACGTCGGTTATTAGATTGTGAAAGGTAATTGAAATGCTCAGTATCATAATTATCTTTCGCTTGTGCGACTGTGCGTTTAAATGTAGCTGCAGAAAATTTATAATCATGCCAATTTTTGGGGCACTGGTTGTGAAGAAGCTTCTTCCATGCAGCCTTTCTTCCTCTATAATCACGCGAACAATCTGCATTCCACCATTTTGTTGATGTATTTCCTTTAGATGCGCGTACTAAGAATTCACACTTCTTACGACAGGATGCAATAGCCTGGCATAATGTTTGCGATTTTAACTCTTCCGTAGCCTCAACCACTGACTCAAGAGACGAAATCAAAAATGAGTGAAACTGGTTATAATTAACGTATGATCTCAACTGAGATGTCGGCGGAGTTAAGCGGCACTTAACCTCAAAAACAATAGGTATATGGTCGCTAGAGGTGCCACCATCAACTGTCGACCAATTTAGTATAGAAACACTAGTGCTGGAAAAAGTTAAATCCATCACAGATTGACTTTGAGCACGTACAAAAGTTGGTAAGCCAGAATTCACGCAGTTAAGGTTATTGTCTGAAAGCCAATCCCACAGACGCTTGCCGCAGGGATCCTTCTTGTAACCCCACGAAACATGGTGCGAATTAAAATCTCCAGCCAAAATAACCGAATTTAGACAATTAACTAGTAGGTGGTCTAGAGATCTGATGTCCTGAACACCATGATGGAAATAAACATTCGCTAATGTAAACGGACTGAACCCTGGAATTTCAAAATCTAAAGCCAATAATTCAGAATCTAAAGTAGAATATTGAAAAGAAATCTTAACCCTATGACAAAATTTTGAAGAAACTAGAATTAGTAACCCACCACCTCTTGACTGCCGATCTTGTCGGAATGATCGATAATTTTGTAAGTGAAAATGTTTTTCAGTTGTAAGCCAAGTTTCTTGCAAAACAATTATGACTGGATTCTGTTCTAAAGAAAGATAAACTAAATCTGTAGTAGCTGAAAAAAGAGATCTACAGTTCCACTGAAGAACTTTTAACGTTCCTATGGTTATGTAATCCGGGCAGCAGCAACAGCCTGCCCCAAAATGTTTTCCTTTGGTTTAGAGCCTAGCTGTTGCTTTTTTGATTTTGCCTGTGGGCGAGGTGATGACGGGTTTGACAACGGGGATCCACTGCGTTTTAGAATTCGCGTATCTGTGTCTCCCATATCTGCATCATGAGCCTCGTCTGACTTGTCGGAATTTTGCATAGTTGATGCAGAAAGAGACTCATTTTGCGAGCAAGACATTGCAGCTAATGAGTGCTGCACTGATAGTGAATGCCCAGGTGCCGTAGGAGAAACCGTAGCAGTTTGCACAGTCTGAGAAATGTGAGCTGCCAGAACGTTGGATATGCATTCTGTGACTGTTGTCACAATCCTATCCACCATTTTGGTCATGCTTGCTTCGACAGCAGCTATTATGGCTTTAGACACCGAGGAGTCTAATGATGCTCCAGAACGGGCTGACACATCTGCATACCCATGAGCTCTCTAATTTCTTGAATTGACTCACGCCTCGAGCAATGTTTGAGGTCAGTAATCTCCAGAATTTGCATTTCATGCGCTCTAGAAGGACATTCCAAAGAATTTGCAAAGTCCGCCGCAAAGACATTTGACATTTTGATCAGAGCATAAGTGTGCTTTAAGGGCATCGCCGCATTTGCAACACCGCAAAGTGGATTTGCAACCGCCAGCAGTATGGCCATAACGCCAGCAGTTGTTGCACTGCAGAGGCTTTGATGGTAAGGGATCTACTCTGAATATTAAAGGCCACGCTTTAATCTCCGATGGACAGACTGTACCTGCAAAGGTAGCAATAACCGATTCTGTCGGCACCCGAACATTATTGACCTCCCGGCTACAGCGATAGACCGCAACAACGCCTGCCGCGGAAAGAAGGTCAAGGGTTTCTTCTGGACTTAATAAGGAATCTACACCTCGGACTAGACCTTTTGTGCAGGCCAGGTGCGAAGGGATAAAACTGCTTACCTGATGAGACGCAAAAGTAGAGCATTTTAGCAGATCCTTTATACATGACAGGTCTGGTGAACGGCAAAGAATCCCGCCGCGACCAAATTGGTGCACCTCGGCGATTCCTTCGTAGAAGGAAGTGGTTTCCTGAAGGGCAACTCGAACAGCTCCTGGGTTGTTCATTTTAATTGTGCCACCACCCTTAGGAACGTGCGCCACAGGGATGTTGCGGACACCGGAGCTCTGAAAAGCTTCAGATCATCGGTCAGGAGGGAAGCCGACCAAGGGGAGCGCCCTTGGCCGGGGGACTGCGTCGACATTACCTTAAATTGACACCGTCACCGCGTGCGTTAGTCAACCGAGAACAAAAGAAGCAAAGGGGAAAGACAAAACCAGGACCAGCAACCCAATACTTAGCCGATCGTCAAGCGAGCTCAGGAAGCTCAGGCTCGGCTCGCAACAGTGCAACGAGCAATCTTCAACCTTCTCTTTGTCAGGATTCTCTGAAAGTTCACCCGAATGCGTGTCTTGAGCTCTCTGTGGCCGACAATTTCTCAATGCGTGAGTTATTATTTAGTTATTTACAGATACTGCTAATCTCATTCAGGATTGTTGCAGGTAGGCATATATATAAGTACAAGAGCAGAGTGTATAGTGCACGTTAGGAACACACATTGACATAAACAAGTATGCGTACACAGCACTTCAAGAATATCAATATATAAGCGCAAAACTGCTGAGTAATGTTATGCAAATGAAAACAAAATATGACGCAGTTGTTTCTTTTCGTGGCGGTCGTGCTTTTGGACTTTTGGTTGTGCCACGTCAGCCATATGGCTCACCGATCCTGTTCCTTATTTTAGCCACTTTGACGTCAGAGTGTTAGTACCCGCACAACAACAAACAAAAAAAAAAAGTCCGTAGGCGTCGAATGTATGAAGCTTGACAGCCTTAGAATCACGAACACGCCATCTGAAACGTTCAGCTTTCAACGCTTGTGCGTATAGCCCCATGACGATAAAAATAGCCCAGATGCATCGGCCGTTTGAAGCCTTGGAGCTGTAGGTTCGATAATTCATAAGCCCACCCCTTTCAGTTGATAGACAACAGGACTCTTGCATCCCTTGCATCATCACGCATCGCAGCCTATAAAAACAACGCGCGTGCTTCTGGCAGTGATGCGATCGGGTTCGGGGCCAAGACTTCTTGGCAGCGTGATCAGGCGGACAAGACATCGGACGGGGAGCAGCGGGGAGAGTTGGCAAGGTGCACTTTTTACATCTCAAGTAAGGAAGAGGAACTCAGGCGAAAAAATTGTGGTTTCTAGCTCTGGTTAACCTTAGTTGAATTGTGAAAGCAACGGCGGAAGCTTCTTTTACCTGCTACATTATTTCCCTATCACGCCCTATCAGTGTAAGGTGCTATGTTAGAGGGGACACTTAAGCTCATCCTTTAATGGTATGACGCGAGAGCGTAAAGTACCAGCCCACATGTAAAGTCGCGCTTCAACCAAGCCGTATGAACGTACCTGCGTGTCGTAGGGGTAACGAGAATGCAAACGGTTCTGGCAGGCTGATTCTGGTCAGACATGCCAGTAATTGAATTACAGCAATGAAATTACTGTAATATAATTACTTTTAACGGTAATTTAGTAATGTAATCAATTGCTTTTAGTAGTAATTTCGCAGAAATAGTAAATAATTCATTTGGAAATTACTTTTACTAAAGTGCACCACTACTCCATCAATAGACAACAAAGTAGAGCGCCGCGAAAGCAGGAACGACGTACGGCAAGCCGAAGCCAGTGTAACGGATCGGCAAAAGGAGACAGAATTGAGCAGAACAGTGCGTCTGAGAACTCGTGTGTGGCAGGGTCACTTTGTACGGCTATCCCATGAAAACTATTCTCTAAGCTGCAGGATACAAGGCGTCAAGTTAGTGCCAAAGAGAGAGATGGTGCAACAAGACTGGAGTTGAAAGCTAGTTAGAAGCGCGGCGCAGTGGCACTCCCTGTTGCGTCGGCTAGGGCACAACGGTGCCTGGTTACACTCGTCACCACGGGGAGAGGTAGGATTGGGGTGGAGGAGACAGGTGGAAGGGTCCATGGCGTGAGTCGCCGTGGCTTGAGCATTACTGAGCAGTCAGCAAAAGGTGCCGACGTCGATTCTTGGCATCAGAAGCGATAAATAAGCTAACTCCTTCGGGCCCTTGAAATGGCGGAGACAGCTCCGGGCCAGCAAGACGCTGGGTTCACCGGTCATTTCACGACCATTCGGCCATGCTTCTGATTTTTTTTTCTTTTTTTTTTTGCGGTTGTTTTGTTTTGGTAATGGCAAGTGCTTTAGGAAAGAGGGAAGGAATAGGTCTCTGGGACGGAATTTGGCGAGAAGACGAAAGAATGTGTGTGCTTCGCATCTGGAGAACGAGTTGTTTTGTTCATTAGCTTTACTTAGTTTTTTGCATGGATGGAAACTGGAAAGTAATTTAAAAGTAATTGAATTAGTCAGTAGAAGTAATTGTAATGCAATTTCATTACTTCTTAGGAGCAGTAATGAGTTTCATCATCATTTCATCATCAGCCTGGTTATACCCACTGCAGGGCGAAGGTCTCTCCCATGTTTCTCCACTTAACCTGGTTCTGTGCAAGCTGCATCCACTTGACCCCTGCGAACTTCTTAATCTCATCCGCCCACCTAACTTTCTGCCGCCCCCTGCTACGCTTTCCTTCCTTTGGAATCCAGTTTGTTACCCTCAGCGACCATCGGTTATCCTCTCTTCGCACTACATGTCCTGCCCATGTCCATTTCTTCTTCTTAATTTCTACTAGAATGTCGGTAACTTGAGTTATTTCTCTGACCCACTCTGCACGCTTTCTATCTCTTAATGTTACCCCTACCATTTTTCGTTCCATAGCCCTCTGGGTTGTTCTCAACTTAAGTAGAATTCTGTTGGTTAGCCTCCACGTTTCAGCCCCATAGGTGAGTACAGGCAAGATGCAACTGTTGTATACTTTCCTCTTGAGCGATACCGGTAAGCTGCTAGTCATAATCTGCGAGTGCTTGCCAAATGCGCTCCATCCCAATCTTATTCTTCTTGTTATTTCCTTTTCATGGTCCGGATCTGCGGTTACTACCTGTCCTAAGTAGACATATTCGTCCACTACTTCCAGTATTTCGCTACCTAATGCAAACTGCTGTTCCTTCCCGAGGCTGTTGAACATTACCCGAGTCTTCTGCATGTTGATTTTCAAGCCTACCTTTCTACTTTTCCTGTCTAGGTCATCAATCATTATTTGCAGTTCATCCCCCGAGTTGCTTAGCAAGGCAATGTCATCAGCAAATCGCAGATTACTGAGGTATTCTCCATCTACCCTTATCCCTAACTGCTCCCATTCCAAGTCTCTGAATACTTCCTCTAAACAAGCCGTGAATAGTACGGGAGAGATTGTGTCTCCTTGCCTAATACCTTTCTTTATAGGAATTTTGTTACTTTCTTTATGCAGAATGATGGTTGCTGTGCAGCCACTATATATATCTTCCAGCACTTTCACGTACGGCTCGTCTACCCCCTGATTTCGCAATGCCTGCATCACCGCCGAGGTTTCAACTGAGTCAAATGCTTTTTCGTAATCAATGAATGCTATGTATAAGGGCTGGTTATATTCCGAGCATTTTTCTATCACCTGATTGATGGTATGAATATGATCGATAGTAGAGTACCGTTTCCGAAACCCTGCCTGATCCTTTGCTTGATTGCAGTCTAAGGTTGTCCTGATTCTATTAGCGATTACCTTAGTAAATAGCTTATACGTAACAGACAGTAAGCTGATTGGTCTGTAATTTTTAAGGTCCTTAGAGTCCCCTTTCTTGTGAATGAGGATAATGTTTGCATTCTTCCATGGTTCCGGTACCGTCGATGACACCAAGCACTGCGTATACAGGGTGGCCAGTTTTTCTAGCAAGATATCCCCCCCATCCTTCAGCAAATCTGTAGTTATCTGATCCTCTCCAGCTGATTTCCCCCTTTTCATAGTTTCTAGTGCTTTCTTGACCTCGTCCTTCGTCACTGGTGGAACGTCTGACTGTTTTTCCCTAAAGCCAATCTCATTACGGTCCTGACTACTTCGGCTACTGTAGAGATCTGTATAGAACTCCTCGGCTACTTTGACTATCTTTTCCATATTAGTGATGACGTTGCCCGCTTTGTCCCTTATCGCATACATCTGGTTTTTGCCTATGCCTAATTTCTTCTTTACCGCTTTAAGCCTTCCCCCGTTCTTTACAGCATGCTCAATTTTCTCCATGTTATACTTCCTTATATCGGCCACCTTGCGCTTATTGATTAGCTTTGATATCTCGGCCAATTCGATCTGGTCTGTTGGATTGGAAGCTTTCATACTCTGGCGTTTCTTAATCAAATCTTTCGTCTCCTTAGACAGCTTACCGGTATCCTCTCTAACTATCCTACCCACTACTTCTACCGCGCACTCAGTAATGATATCTCTGAAATTATTGTTCCTTGCCTCTAGGGTAATGTCGCCATCCTCAGTTAGAGCTGAATACCTATTCTGTAGCAAGATCCTGAACTCTTCTGCCCTCCCCCTCACCGCTAATTCGTTTATGGGTTTCTTTCTTACTAATCTGTTGCGTTCCTTCTTCAGATTTAGGCTAATTCGGGACCTCACCATCCTGTGGTCACTGCATCGCACTTTCCCGATTACCTCTACATCTTGCATAATGGCGGGGGTTGAACACATTATGAAGTCGACTTCATTTTTAGTCTCTCCGTTAGGACTTTTCCATGTCCATTTCCGGTTCTTCCGTTTGCTGAAGAAGGTATTCATGATTCGTAAGTTATTGCGCTCTGCAAACTCAACTACTAACTCCCCCCTGCTATTCCTAGAACCAATGCCATAGTCACCTACTGCCTTGTCTCCTGCCTGTTTTTTCCCTACCTTGGCATTAAGTCGCCCATTAGTACAGTATACTGCGTCTTTACTTTTCGCATTGCCGATTCTACATCTTCATAGAAGCTTTCAACTGTCTGGTCATCATAACTACATGTAGGTGCATAGGCCTGTACAACATTCAGTTTATACCGCTTATTAAGCATAATTACGATGCCTGCAACCCTTTCATTAATACTATATAATTCATCTATATTACCTGCTATATGCTTATTGACAAGGAAACCTACTCCTAGTTGTCGCCTCTCTGGTAAACCTCGATAACACAGTACATGCCCATCCTTCAGTACAGTATATGCCTCATTCGGCCTCCTAACCTCACTAAGCCCTATGATATCCCATTTCATGCCCTCTAGTTCCTCTAACAGCACTGCTAAACTAGCTTCACTAGCTAGGGTTCTAGCATTAAACGTTGCCAGGGTCACTTTCCAATGGCGGCCTGTCCAGCGGAGCCAGGCTTTCTTAGCACCCCCTGCTGCGCCACAGGTCTGACCGCCGCCGTGGTCAGTTCCGCAGCCGCTGGTGACTGAGGGCCGGGGTTTCATGGAGCTTATCATAGGAGGTTGCGGCCAATTACTGCACCAGGGTGGCCAACTCCTCTTCTGGTGAGGGAGTGCGTTGCCGGAGGTGTTCACCGGTATCAGGTCGCACCCCAAACCTGTCTATGCAATTCCATCGACACGCGGATGTTTTTTTTTTTTCATCCGGTGGAGAATTGCGCGGCACCGGGATTTGAACCCCGGTCCTCTTGCATGCGAGGCGGATGTTCTACCGCTACGCCACCGCTGCACCTGCAGTAATGAGTAATGTAATTTAATTATTTTTCTGCGATCTTCCACAAAGTAATTAGTAATGTAATTTAATTGCTTTTGAAAAGTAACTTTGCCATGTATGATTCTGATATCACCTTTCCATCTGAAAGGAGCGACCCGAGTTGGCAGCTCCTGCCCGTGGCATATGGGTAACGTAAATTCAAATGTCATGGCAGGCTGTTTTTTTTTTTTATTTTTCCATTTCTATGCCGAGGCCGTAGTTACACCATTTCACGGCGTAGCTGCGGCCACCCGAGGTTTCACTTTGGCTGTTGTATAGTGTTGCTTTCGAAAGAAAAAAAAAAAGCTATGGCTTAGCTAGTGGTTAAACCTGGAGTAATGCGAAAGCAATCTACATGGCTACGCTTAGGTTCGGCTTCAAAGTAAAGACATGGCTTTTGCACACAATAGTTAACTCTATGGTTACAGCTTTATTTATGCAATAGAGAAATCACTTTCGGGTGTAGAAGACTTCTAGTGGTATGACGTCGTCTCTACGTCGATCTCCAGGGCACACCGCCGTCACAACGTTCGAACGAACTTTCTGTCTTAGCAACTCGCTGTTGTCGTTCGCTTCTACCAACTACAGAGTTAACTGTTTTCTTCTTTTTCTCCTCCTCCTCCTTCTTTTTCCTTCTACCTTTTCCTTTTTTTTTCTTTTTAGCGAGAGCTACATTGGCCACATTCTCGCCATTTCGCCGTGCATATGTCCGTGCCTGTCCGAAGAGCAAAGAAAGAAGTACAGGTCGTGGGAGGCGGTAGCTGGCAGCTGGCATGACCAAGCACTAACTGGACGTAGGGCGTCCTTACATTACGTTTGGCAGGAGCTGCCAACTCGAGCCTCTCCTTTCATATGGGAGGGTGACATTAGAATAAGCCTGCTAGGACCCTTGCATTCACGTTATCCCTAGGTCACGCAGGCACGTTTATACGGCTCGGTTAAAGCGGGGCTTTATATTGCTACGAAGATGACGAAGCGGGCAGTGGCGCGGGGCGGAGCGCTCTCGCCAGGGCCGCTGGCCATTAAAGCATATTTGAACGTCATGTCATCACGTCGTTCTGTTCTGTTTCTGTCGCCGCGTGTCATCGCTTGTCATGCCACCACGTAACAATATGTTGGCTGGTAGCTTATGCTATCGCGTCATACCGATCCAGACGTCTGTGCGGCGCCTTTCATTTGGCGCTTCCTCGTATGCCGCACCACACAGCCTACAGAAGCAGACGCAGTAAAACCATAGGATCAGCGAAGTTTCAAACAAAGCTTCGTCTTATCGCACTTCAGTGGTCCAAAGTGGCACACAAATTTTTGTCTAGTGGCACTTCTCTTTAAAGGACATATACCACTTGGCGCCAACATTTCTTTCAGGTGAAGGTTTCCAGCTCACTCATACCCCTGTGGTGAGGCAGAGAAGTGGACACTCCGATGTGACTTCCCAGAGGCACGCGCGTGATTTTTCATGGGTGCGAGGGTACCGTGTATTCGATTTACATGTCATTCTTCTATGCTATCTCAACAATGCTATCTGCTCTCGTGACGTCGCACTACCCCTCCGACCATTCACCCGTCTGGCGAATTTCATGGGCAGGAGAAATGGGCGCGAAGGTGGGAGTGAGAACAGAGAGAAGGAGGTGCCGTAGTGGAGGGCTTTGGACCACCGCGCGATAGAGGCTTCCGCCTCATTGCGCTTTAGTCGTCAAAAGTGCCCCAGTCTCGCCATTTCGCCGTGCCTGTCCGAAGAGCACGTGATTATCCGAAGAAGGAAGAGAAGAAATGAAAAAGAAGAAGGAAAAGAAAGAAAAGACGAACAAAATAAGAAGAAAAAGAAAAAGAAGAAACAGAAGACAGATAACTCGGTAGTTGGTACAGGCGAACGACGACAGCCAGTTGCTAGGACAAAATGTTCGTTCGAACGTTGTGACGGCGGTGTCCCCCGGAGTTCAAGGTAGAGACGATTTCATACCACTAGAAGTCTGCTACACCTGATTGAGAGTGGTCAACGACGAGAGGCAAGGTGTGCTCATACGTGAAGTGATTCCCATATGGCATAAATAAAGCTGAAACCATAGAACAAACTACTATGGGCAAAAGCCATACTTTCAAGCCGAACCTAAGCGTAGTCATGCAGATTGCTCTCGCGTATAACTCCAGGTTTAACCACAAGGTAAACCACAGCCACTTTTTTTCTTCTTCGCTCTGCGGACAGGCATGGCGAAATGGCGAGACTGTGACTAATATATCTCTCGCTACAAAAGAGCTGTCCGTGGACACAGTTCCACGCCTTAATATTGCGTCCGCAATCCCCAGTTCTCTAGCTGGGGGAAGGTAGTTAAGTTGACCCAGTCCAATCAGCGCGGCACGCTTAGTCAACAGTGGCTCGGCCCACTGCCAGAGGCGTCACTGGAACCTCCTCGCAGCTCTTCAGATGGTGGCTAGGGTCAGCTCGGCTGGTGGCGACGTCGATGTTGTGCCTTGTTAACGACGGAATTTCCCCGTGGAAAACAGGTCGTCGGCTGAGGTGTCACGCCACGTATTCTATAGGGAAAATGAATGCTATAGTTCCGCTCCGTCAAGAAGGCTGGTTGACGCTCTTTGTCAAACAGGAATGAACCCCTCTCTGGCGTCGTTCTCACATGGCGGAATAGACATGACGAGTTCGCTTCCCCTGTTCCGACCCGGCAGGATAACTGACCACCGCAGTACGTGGGAATGGAACGCCCGTCGTCGTCGCCGTTCTCGATGGCCGCCGCTCGCCAACAGCCGTTTCGCTCCTGCTGTCATGTGCTAGAGCCGCGTGAACCTCGGCTGAGACCTCAATCATAACAGCAGATGGTTGTTGGCAGTGTACAAACATTTGCACAAACACCGAGTCCCATGCATCTCCTGTTTGAAGCCTCGCAGACTTAAGAGCATGTCTCTGGCAGGTGGCAGTTGGCAGGTGGCATTGCCGGACACCGGTATGTTGGAGGTTCAATGGCGCGCCGGCGCCCATTTCTCCTGCCCATGAAATTCGCCGGACGGGTGAATGGTCGGAGGGGTAGTGCGATGTCACGAGAGCAGATAGCATTGTTGAGATAGCATAGAAGAGTGACATGTAAATCGAATACACGGTACCCTCGCACCCCTCAAAAATCACGCGCCTGCCTCTGGGAAGTCACATCGGAGTGTCCACTTCTCTGCCTCACTACAGGGGTATGAGTGAGCTGGAAACCTTCACCTGAAGGAAATGTTGGCGCCTACAGGTCATTCCAAGTGGTACATGTCCTATAAAGGTGTTGTGGGCGCCACTGATGACAGCGCCCCAAGCGGCAAGCTAACCAGGCGGACCGCCGGGAGACCCCGGTATGGGCGACCGCGCCAAGCAGAGCGAAAACGGGCGCCATTACCTGATGTATAAATAAACAGTTTTGCTTGTTATACCGGTTACGTCTACCACAAAAGGAAAGTGCCACTACACAAAAAATTGTGTGGCACTTTGGACCACTAAAGTGCGACAGGGCGAAAGCCTTTGAAACTTCGCTGATTCCTGGCTTTACTGCGTCTGCTTGTGTAGGTCTGTGTGGTGCGGCGTTCGAGGGAGCGCCAAATGAAAGGCGCCGCAAGGACGCCTGTATCGGTATGAACGCGATAGCGTAAGCTACCAGCCAACATATAAAGCCCCGATTTAGCCGAGCCGTATAAACGTGCCTGCGTGGCCTAGGGATAACGTTAATGCAAGGGTCCTAGCAGGCTTATTCTAATATCGCCCTCCCATATGAAGGAGAGGCTCGAGTTGGCAGCTCCTGAGTTGGTGGCATTGCAGCGCCCGAGTGTGTGGGGCCTTGGGGATTCGAAGGTGGCCTCGGTCGAAGTACAGTGTAGCTGTGGTGTAGCCGAAGCAATATGATCGTTAGCCATGACTGTTCGTCCCCGCAGGCGTGAAGGTTTGCCACAGAGCCGCGGAGCTGCTGTTTTCATTCCTTCTGGGAGCGGCGTTCACAGAAAGAACGAATTCTTGTCGACATGTTACTGACATCATGTAGCATGGTGTAGAAAAGGAATGCCCTAGCGTGTTTGTCGCGTGAATCTCATTGACCGTGAATGATTTTTGTACGTGTGGCATTGCCTTTTCCTGTATCTATTCCAGATTTTTTTCTCTCTTACTGTTCCCCTTTTTTGAGCCTCTCATACATGGCCCCCTGATATCTATGGTCGGGCCTAAGGAGGGAGAAGTTCGCTCCTTCCAGAATTAAAGATAACATATATTTCTGTATGCCCTAGCAAAATTCTACACAGTTCGATCAACGCGCTAAAGTCATTCATATCCTTACGAAACGCGTTTAAGGCCCGACCCTGCCCTTAACCGCGTCTGAGCATCTGCGCTAGGTTTGACCGAAGCGGAAGAAGCGAATGTCGAAACGCAGTGACCCGCATTTTTTTTTTTTTTTTTTTTTCATTCATTTACGGCTGGCAAAGAATCCATTCACGGCGAGGGCGCATGGAAGAGAGGGAGCCGACGCCGGGAGAAAACTCGGTTGCTTACGTGCGCAGAAGTTATTTGTTTATGTTGAGTGTAGTTATGATCGGGGACTCCAGCCGGCCCACATGAAAGAAATATGGCCTGGTTCGGGCCTGATCCGGACACGAGTGAAAGGGGTTCTACTGGTCCATGCAAAGATCAAAACAACCTGCTACCTTTAGCGGCCCGTTTATAAGCCCGGCGTAGATGCCCGAAAGATCAACATGCCTGACTCGGCATCCAAGGGTGTCGCGGTTTTCGATTCTCATATCTTCCTCAGAATTCAAACGAGTGACCCCAATAGGCAGCTCCTGCCAACTCTAGCATATCGTGTGGTCTCGTGACGTCACACAACCCGCCGATTTGACACCGCTCGGCCATGCCACCTGCCAACTGCCACCTGCCAAAGATATGCGCGTGATTTCTCGCTCACAACACCAACGCCGATGCTGGAGTGTCTGGAAGACGATGCCCTTAATGCCATCGCATTAAATGTAAAAAAATATTCCATGGGCTGATCAGAAGGTAATGCGTGAGCAAGTATCATTGTTACTGCTATATGTGGACTGGTGCCCTCCGATAATTATGTTGCTTTGATATATTTACTGTTTGCTGCTGTCTTTGTTGCTGCTGTGAACCGGACCAGGAAAAAGTAGCTTGTTAACATGCCGCATCAAAAAGATCGCATTTCCTTTCCCAATTTCAGGATAACCGCATCATGGTGAATAAAGTCACCTGAATGATCAGATGCATCGCCAAGCACCGCGAATCGATGAGAGAAGAGAACACCCTTCGGCTAACGGAAACTCTCATAATCAGCCGAACTATTTTTGGTCTGCCTTATCAAATTCTACACAAAGTCGGAAGCAAGTTTCCGAACTTGACAACGGACCGCTCTAAAGGCCTCTCCATCAACACTTTTAATGAAAACCTCTCAGCTACCGCACTGCATAATACTTTGGACGAATTACGGGGCGCACATGTGCATCACAAAAGACCAGGCTCTAGACCACAGTGGCGGAAAGGGAGATCTCAAACGGGTAGGCAACCCGAAACACATGCGAACGCTGGCACACCCACGCAATCACTCTCGCGTGGGATCTGAAAGCACATTCAGGCGTCGCCAATACTAAAGCGTATACGCATAATGAGCTGCACATAGGTCGCCGCATAGTCAGGCTTGGGCGCCTACGCGAATATCTCGAACCCTGAATATAGCGGTGCATGCTTGCTGTCTTGTGAGAGCCCCGCCGCGGTGATGCAGTGGTTAGGGCGCTTGAATGCTGTGCCCAAGGATTCGGGATCGAATACTGGCCGCGGCTACCCCTTTTCGATGGAGGCGAAAAGCAAGGCCCCCGTATGTTGCGCGATGTCAGTGCAGTTTAGAGAAGCCTTGAAGGCCGACATTTCAGGAGCCCTCCACTATGGCATCTCTCACAGCTTGAGTCGCTTTGGGACGTTAAACCCCTTAAAAACAAATCCGCGCACTTTTTACCTAGTTATAGGCCTACTTGCAAAACCACATTTGTATAGGTATAGAAAGCCTATAGAAGCGCGCAGAATTCTCGGGCTAGTCATCAGTAGCATGGCGCGAGATATTAGAAAAAGGAACAGAGGAAAGACGCTATCTAAGTAAACTGCACTAGGCATGTACAACGAAATGTCATGCAGACATAGCAACTTTTTTCGTTTAGCGTTTAGCGTTGTCCTCTTGGAATATCCGCTCTTATTGCAAATAAATAAACAACCAGTACGCGAAAACCATATCCGCATCGTTTGGAGAACCTTGTAATTACAGCGAAACCGAGGAAGACAGAACGGCTGCTTTCACTCAGCCTTCTTCCTGGTTCTTGTCGTGCGGATGTAAAAGACCCTGAAAAAAAAAAAACGACTATGAGGTTTCTGAAAGCCAGATTTTCGCGTAACGCGCAAATGGCGAGCGAAGGCGGAAAGCCGGATACACAAATACAAACGCACACACACTTTAATGGCAAATTTCTCATGCCCACTGCGCTGCAGTTACTCACCCCTCTTGTATGTAATGTCCCGTCAAAAGAAAAGCTCACGGACAGAAGCGCAGGTGCTTGCAAGAAAGTCGCATTCTTGGTGAAGCAAAGAGCTAACTTTGGCCATCGATTACTTCGTTGTTCGACTTTACTTGCACGCCAGATCTTGCAGATGAGAGTCTCAGTGGAGTGTGCACATTTTCTACATGGATTGCAACCGTGGCCAAGTGGGCCAACACAAAAGCCTAGAGGAAGGAAGACCATCGCGCCTTTTGATAGGGCAGTGAAACTGTGATTTTGACGCTTTTGCGACCAAGTTGCACATACTGAGGCGGTGAACTTTCGCCCGCAGGAACAAATTTAACTAGGCCGGAAGCTGCATGCAGAGTATATACCTATATAGTGACCCAGGGGTCAATTTCTGGAACACTTTATAGGCCCTAGCAGATTGGCTGTTAACATATGAATGATTTGAAATAATAATGTGCTCTTTACGGCGAGGTTGAAATTATTAATTTTCCTTTTCTTTCCATTCTTTTTTTTTTTTTTTTTGCATCAATAACGAGATCCACATTGTCAACGAAGGAAACCAAGGCATGGAAATGCAAGGTTCGATGCTCCGTCAGTAGAATATGCAACTTCTATCTTCCTCCTGTGCAGTTCTAGCATTGTTTTGCTGATCGGCAGTTTGCACGCACTATAGAGCTGAATACGCGAACGTGTATATACATATTTTTACTTCTCTACCTTTTCATGCACATTACGTAGCTTGTTGAGTTTGATATATCAGCGGAATGAAGTTGAGGTAAACTTCTAGGGAAAACCCCGGATGGGACTTGCACGACCGGCTGGGCTCCCATCATTTGGTTATTGGTATACAGCTAGGCACTCTACATGAAAAGCAAGCTTACTTTTTACTCCTACTACTAACTCGGATGCAAGCCGCTGGCGATTTTCACGACAGCAGCGGCGGAGGCACCTTGACAGATGCAGGGCAGGGTCGGCCTGTGGCTAAGTATTTCCCGACAAGTTTGGGAATGTTTTGCCGTTCGCAATCTCACGTGAGCCCAATGTTTTATTTCTCGGCTGTACAGAGGAAAAACGAGTAATCCGGAAGAGATTACTGTCTGGCGTCAAAGCGGTACGGTAGACGCTCGCGTCACCCTTTGGAGAGAACTTGAAATAATTACCATCGTGGGCTAATAAAACTTTTTTACAGACGTTGAATGGCAAAAATAGATGAACGTATTTTAAATTTGCCATGCTGTTTCTTAGAAAACAAACGGTCAAGTGTCGTTCGAAGCTTTCTGACGAAGGTTTCCTGGGCACCTCTACGTAGTATATTCTATTAACCATGCTGCGAACAATTCCATAATCACCACCATGACTAATTCCACGGTAGGATGAGGGAATCTCCTCTAACTGACCTAATTTTGTGCCACCTGGGGCCGTCCTACCCCTCCTGGTAGTGATCTGCCATTCATGATCCAAGAGTATACTGCCAAATAAGCCCCATTCTTGCTCTATTTCACTTTCGTGGTCCGGATCTGCGGTCACTATAAGCCCTAAGCAGGTGTATTCGTTTACCAATTCTAGCACTGCGCCGCTAATCGCAAACTGCTGTATTGTTAGCAGCCTAAAAGTAGCGCCGTGAGGAGAAAACGCACAGATAGACTGAATAATTCTGAATTTATTCGCCAAAACATAATCAATCTGTCATGGCACATATACATCAGCAATCACCCATGTGGTAGAGATACATGTCCCGGCACAGGTCGTTCGGTAACCTCACGAGGACCTAGCGGTGCTAATGAATTAGCTTCGGCAGCCGTTTCGGACCCGTGCTGCATTTTGTGGTGCGAAGGCACTTCCACTTCTTTCTTAGCAGCACCGAAGCCACTGCAGATGGTAGATGCCTAGCAGGGGGAGGTCTACAGAATGCATATGGATAGCGTCCAGGATGAGACTATGAAGTCTGAGCCCAAGTTCGTCTCGCTTGACGTCACAGACGAAGGATGGTACATAAGCTCCATGTCCGTCAACAGCGAAACATTCGGCAACAATCTGCATGATGGTTCCAAGCAGTTCTACGAGCTCTCCAACGCCGTCGCCGACGTGGAGATCGGGTATCGAGAACGGTGCCTGCACAGGGACGACTGAAGAGCAACGGAGGACTCGAGCAGAAGCGTGACTGATGCCTTGAAGCAGGTCATCGAGTTGCCCGGCCGCTTCGAAGTAGCAGCGAAGGCCAGGGGGCATTCCGGCGACCGCGTAGCGGAGAACTAGCCGCACAAGCTCGTCGCGTTGATCGTGACTACCCCTGCCGTCAGAAACTCGTACCGCTCGCCGGTCGCAGACGGCGACAACATTGGGCTCAGCGTTGACTCCATTCTCCTCCATATGTTCATGCTGACTGTCGTGGCCTTGATCATGAGACACTGCGCACTGAAAAAGTAAATAAATAGAACAATTTTTGAGTACAATCATGCGGCGGCGTTCCACGGCCTGGACTAGGCGCAAATCGCTCACCATGCACTGCGCCGCTGAGGTGTGTAACTCCTGGTGTCGCGGTACAGAGAGCGCACACCTTCTCGAAGTCAAGCAGCCACTCGCTCCGCAGTAACCTTGCATGCAGCGCAAAGAGACCGCTTCCGGGCGACTGCGGCTCTCGAAGCTCAGGCCTGCAGCGGTGGAATCCAGCGGATAAGGGTCCGCTGCTGTGCCGGGCGACAACGTTGCCATCCGCGATGCCTTCCTGCTCCTCCAGTTGCCGTTAGGATATCGCTGAAATGCCGTCTTTTTGAGTAAGGTTGGAAGACAACAGCTCAGAGTCGCCGTTGTCGAGCGATGCGGGACGTATACACCTTGGAGGACGGGAACGGTTCGAAGGAAGAAAAGCACCCTTTCTCGGTAGCCAGCGCCGAATAAAGACACGTGGCCGCGTGGCTCGCTACCGTACAACGAGCAATCTTCATCTTTCTCTTCGTCGGGATTCTCTAAATGTTTGCCCGGATGCCTATCGTGTGCTCTCTGTAATCGACAATGCCTCAGAGCATGGCATTTGCTTTTCTATTTCAGGCTGTTGAGCTTTTGGACCTAAGTGCCAGTTCAATCATGGTTTACCATTCTGTTCGTTATTTTAGTCATTCTAACGCGGCAGGGTTACTACCCCTATGTCGAAAAAAAAAAAAGATTGTCTGTCCGCAGTGTCGACGTCCACCGTGTGAAGCAGCCTTGAAAAATCACGAGCATTCTATCTCGAAGATATTTAGTACCAAAGTGCGAGTACGCTATCACGGGTAAAATTTTCCGGCTGCATCGGTCATTTCAATCCTCGCAGCCTGGAAAAATCACAAGCACGGCTGTGGCAGGTGGTAGTTTTCATGCGGTAAACACTGTAACTCCTTCATCCCCCGCTTGAAACCATCGCAGCCTCTTTAAAAAAAAAAAAACAAAAAAAAGAAGAAAAAAAAAAAAAACGAGCGTGTTTTCAGCAGGTGGTTGCATGACGGGGCACCGGTGGGCTGGATGTGCATGGCGCGCTTGCGCCCATTTCTGTTTCACTCATGTAAGTATCCGCCACCGTGTGGTTGGTCGTCGGGTATCGTGTGACGTCACGAGACCAGGCGGCATCATTGAGTTAGAAGGAGCTTTCAACTCGGGCAGCTCCTTTTATATGTAAGGTTGAGCTGAGAATCGAATGCACGAAATCCTATTGAAATGTTTGTGCGCACTCGGTCCAATTCTTCTGAACACCTCGTTTTACTGGCATACAATCAAGCGCGTGCCGCCATGTCTTCTGCAATTACTAACCTCCGGCCCTCTTTCAACTCGTCCGGCTATGGACCTAGGCGGCGCTGGCTTTTGATTTACGAAAACACTACTCCTATCAACCCCCGCTTGATGCTTCGCCGTCTTGAAAAACCACGCGCTTGCCTCAGAGTTCACCGTCGGAGTGCCTACTTATCTGAAGTTTGAAACCTTAAGGAAATGTAGGCGCCTCAGGACATCCCACCTCGTGTATGTCCCCTTAAAGAAAACTGTCACTGCAAAAAAAAAAAAAAAAAAAAAAAAAAAAACTGAGCAATAATGTTTCTGTCATTTCTTTACAAGTGTCACAAACCCCCGCCTTTACGGTCACAAGAGGTGCGGGATCCTCTTTACGATTACTCGTCGTTCCTCTATGAGGGTTGTGAACACATTTAAAAGTTAGGCCGGTCAACCCGTGAAGCACGTGTGTCGGTGTGTGATTGAGGAATAAGTACAAATAGGTCACTTTCTTTTACAAACAATTGAAGGTTTATAAATAGCAGACCAAAATTACACTGATAATAATAGAGTACAATGAAAGAGAATACAACGCCACGACAAGATATTGATAAAGACGAAGAAATAAATGATAAGAGAAAAAAAAAAATAACCCGACAATGAACAAAACACTGTGATAAAAATATGAAGACTATAAAGATAATAAAGCAGGTATTTCAGATATTATAAGTATGAGCAAAAGTTACATAAGAACACAGCGTAAAATACTACTAAGTCAGGTCAAAAGTTAACAAAGTGAAAATAATGTTCGATTGAACAACAGTCCGAAGTTCTCACGTCTTTCTTGTTTGCTGAGGCGTCGAAGGCTGTGTTGCTCGGTAGCGGCGGCCGTACAGGTGCAGAGGACGATGCGTCGATCGCGGGCCCGAAGAACACAATACGCTTTCGGAGCACCGCGGAGTGGCCGGAAGTTTGAATCTTCCCAAACGCACTGGTGAGGGCGTGCTGCTGTCGGTTATTTTATACCCTCGGCCGACTATGCAGCAGCCGCGTCAAGGACAGGCGGTCGCTGCCCCATCGGCTTGTCGAATCTTGTCCAGAGGAGCGACGGAGTCCCGTGAATTTCGCTCTATATTCCAGCCATAAGCTCCCGCATCTTCCGCTGTATAATAGGTGAGGCAGCTTGTGACAACAAGGTATGACATCATGTAGCATATACTGCAGAAACGTGATGCCCTCACGTATGCCCGCTCATGATACCCGCCTGAATCGTATTGATCGTCATTGATCTTTTTACATGCCTCTTTCTTGTTTCCGTTTCACCTTTTGCTCTCTTACTGTTCCCTTTTTTGAGCCTCCCATATAAGGCCCTCTGGTATCCATGGGCTTCGGAGCAAAGGGAGGGGGGAGCAGCTCGCCCCCTTACAGAACCCCCCCCCCCCCCCCACACACACACACACACAGAGAGGGAAATTTCTCATGCCCACTGCGCTGCAACCATTCACCCTTCTTCAAATGCCCCGTCGCTGAAAAACTCATGGAGAGAAGTGCTGCTGCCTGCAAGAGAGCCGCATTCTTGGTGAAGCAAAGAGCTCATTTTGGCCCTGCGCGGTGCATGACCCAGTGTATTTAGTTTGTTTACTTCCTTGTTCGACATTCCTTGCACGCCGTAACCTGCAGATTAGAGTCTCAGTGGAGTAGCAGCACCTTTCCCATATCGATTACAGCCACGGCCCAGAAAGAGGAGGACCACCGCACCTCATTGATGGGGCGGCGAAAGTGCGATTTTGACCCACTGCAGCGCCGCCTCTTTTGCGGCGACGTTGCACATAAGGCAGTGAACGCGCGCTCAAGTGGACAAAGTAGGACGGCAGGAGTAGTTACCCGGGCGTCCGTTTAAGGAACACGTTATAGTTCCTTATATAATAACAATAACTTTATTTACCATCAACGTTTACATGATGGTGGGAGCCTAGAGTAAAAGCTGCCTTACGACAGCTTGACAAGGCCTAAAACTCCCCACTTTGGCAATGGTACATCAGCGGTCACATCACAGTTGCTAAAAACATTTGGGAAGCAATTATTCAATGTATTATAAATATTAGCGGGCAGAAATGAAAAAAAAAGAAAAAAACAACAACACAACACTGCCTGATGTATACAACGCATTGTTTTGGATTACAGAATACGGGAAATAAATGCATAACACAAGCAATACATTCACAGCAATACATAGCACAGAAATAGATAGCGGAAGCATATGAAAGGAGAGAAAACCCGTTGGCAGAAATGTTCACATTTGAAAGCAATATAAGATGGCTGTTAGCATATGTTAATCAACTGCAAAATGATGGGGCTCGTTGCCAGTAGGTTGAAATTAAAATAATTTGTCTTATCCCTTCCTTCCACCTTTCTTCATCACTAACAAGATCGACAGTGTAAATGTAGGAATACAAGGCATGGAAATGCAAGGCGTGATGTCAGCACAATCTGCAACTTTTTATCTTTCTCGTCTGCACTTCTAGCATCGTTTTACTCATCGGCAGCTTGCATTATTCGGCATACCTGAAAGGCTAACATGTTTACATGCTTCTCTTCTTATTCATGCACATTGCAGCTTGATATTGTTACGGATGAGGAAGAAGCGGGCAGTGGCGCGAGCAGGAGTGCTCGCGCATGGCAGGCGTCGATTCATTAAATAATCTCCCACTCATCGGCCATTTTTTTCCGTTCTCTGTGTGCATCGACTTGCCGCCCCATAACATTTGGTGGAGGTGCTGGGTCTTCATCTCTCCTAATCCTGGCCTGGAGATTCGGAACCCTGCGTCTTCTTGGGCGTTGGCAGAAGGTCTAGGAGGCATCGCTTGGCTGGTAACCAGGCTGCCGGACCGGCTGTGAACTCGCCGTTCTACCCCCCCCCCCCCCCTCACGACCAAGGAGAGACTGACACGAGACACCACCCACACGACCACAAGGCGAAAGGAGAGAGCCAAACACCATATGAACCCACTGATCCGATGTGCGGACAAAAGACCCCAATGACCAAGACCCCACGACCCAAGACACCGCTACACTTGAAGACATCACCCCTGCCCATGCCATGCGGTGCGTGCCTGGGCCTCCGCCATCGGGTCTTGGCGACCCTCGTCCCGAAAGCGTCCTGGGCCAGGCGTCATCGGGAATCATCGTGTCGGCAAGCCGTTGTCCTTCTGCCTTCTTCTTCTTTTTCAGCCACCTAGTAACGCCTATCATCATGCCATGGATCTAATCGACATCGGCTAACACACACACACACACACACACACACACACACACACACACACACACACACACACACACACACACACACACACACACACACACACACACACACACACACACACACACACACACACACACACACACACACACACACACACACACACACACACACACACACACACACACACACACACACACACACACACACACACACACACACACACACACACACACACACACACACACAACCACTTCTCTATGTCGGGATTCTCTCAAAGTTCTCCCGGATGCTTATCTTGCTCTCTATGGCAGGGGTCGACCGATCCATCGCAGGGGTCGGCCTGTGATTGAATACATCACGACAAATTTAAGAATATTTGTTGCCGTTGACAATCTCACGTGAGCCCAGCAGTCTCAGTTCTCCACTGTGTAAAGCAATAAACGAGAAATGAGGAAGAGAGACTGCCTGGCATTTAAGGATAACAGCCGTCGTGAAAGCTGTATGGTAGACCCTCGAGGCACGCTTTGAAGAAAATTTAAAATAACTGCCACCGTCTGTTGACAAAACTTCTGCGGCGTTGAATGTCAAAATTAGAGCATTAGGTGAGCCGAGCGCACTGATTATTAATATGTGATACTTTCTCTTAGAAAACAAGCTAGTGTCAGTGCGCAGTATTTCGAAGTTTTGTGACAATGTTGCGTCCCTTTGGTCTTTTTTTTATGTTGATAAATTCGGTTAACCGTTCTGCGAATAATTCGATAATCATCAGCGTGACGTCTTCCACTACAAGACGAGGGCATCCCTTATATATCTTCAATAGACCTGGTTCTGTGCAAATTGCGGTCATCTTATAACTGAAAGCTTCCTCACCTCAATGAACCCCGCCTCCCACCCTCTCTGCATGTTCTGTGCTTGCCCTCTGCTGGAATATATTGCGGCGTACTGAGTACGTAATGAGGTGTTTATAGACAGAGAGAGAGAGAGAGAGCATAGCTTTTTATATAGACCAGCGGATGGAACCTGCACTTTCTCCGGCCCACGAACTTCTGCTTCCTCTCCTCCTTCTTTCTTGTTCGACACTTCGAGATAGCCCAAAACACGTCACAGTAGGAATATAGGTCCGTGGCCCATGATAACCATTGGTTACCTCGCCTCAGCATTACATATGCCCTGCTTGTTCATTATTTCAACTAGTACGTCCAATTCGCGTTGGTTCCCTGGCCTATAGTGCTCTCTTCATGTAATTTAACGTTGAACCTGTCATTTTAGGGCGTTAGCACTCCTGTGTTTATTTTTGTGTTAATTACTGCTGGACCTAGTACTTCATGCGTTACACAAATAACGATGTTTATTTCTCGAGGTGTAGCGCCTCTATCGCTTTTTCCATGTCATCGCCTACTTTGGCCGCACACCCATTTCTTTCGCCTCTACCCTCCGTATCCTTGGTCGTTTCCTTCAGTGCGATGGAAAGCACACCAGACTCATCACTCAACTATCAAACACTGCACATCAAATCATACGATCATACTCCGCATTGTAAACAACCAGCACGGCATTCGCGAATTCGACCTCCGCCGTCTCGTCCAGGCCTTTGTTCTCATTCTCTTCATATATTATCTTCTGTATCTCTTCTTTTCTCGTAACGAGGATGCAAAGTCAACATCCCCATTCTCCAGGCGTATAAGTCTGCTCTGCGCTTGCCCACATCAACCTTGACAGCTTGGCTACCCTCTATGGGCATCCACAACTCCCTTACAAAGCTGGCGGAAGCCCATCGCACCACTCAGCTCCTCCGTCTCTCTCGCACCCGTCCGGCTCACGCACTTCTCTCCATCTAAAACCTCTCCCCTCTTATACCCCATGCCGCCTCATTGTTCATAACTTTTGGCACGTCTCCTCCTTACAAAGCCTTAATCCCCTACATGCCTAAGAATACGCATCCCGAACACTACCCCTTCCACAGAGAAGCGCGAGCCGCTGCGCTCTGGCGCGTCAGTACGGACGGCGACCAGGCTTACATGGATGCCGCCCCGTACCGTTGCTGCCAAGTCACTGACAATTCTTCGCGACCTCCTCCGACTGCATCAGTCTACACTTCGACTTCTGTCGAGGCTGAGGAGGCAGCAATTGCCCTTGCTATTACGCAAACCTCAGCGGAATAATTTTCAGTGATTCTAAGCCTGCGATCTGCAACTACCCGCGGTGGACTCGTGGCGCCCACAACCATCGGTATCTTGCGTTCGAGCATCGCCTCCTCTCGGCGAAATTAACTGGTATGAAACAGATATAGTGACAACGAAAAAGAGTCTATCAGCCCGACGAAATCTCGAGTCACTAATCATCCAGACTACACCTAACACAATAAACAAGCATGATAGCACACTGCATCTTTTCTACGTGAAATTTCTAAGAACAATACCAACCGCTACAAAAAGCCCGGGACGTCCGGCCGGTTGTTCATTGGGAACAAGAAAGCTGTAGCACTCCTGAAACGTCATTTGCTTTGACCATGGTCAGTGACCAGTGAATCGATCAACAAACCATGATTCCTGACCAGACGGTATGCCGTCGAACCCTCGACTCCATCCAAATAATCTTGATGCCCGCTCGCGTGGCTTATCCGGGAAACGAGGCGGCCAATTCCATCGCTCGCGATTCGACTGACCGATCGAGCCCGTCCCCGCCGGGAGTGAACATGTATGCGGCGCACTCCTCCTGTACCGAAATCACCTTGCACTACCGCCTCTCTCGTCTCAGTTTCCTCACTCCGCACAAATATCTTTCCTAGCACTACCAATACCTGTGGCGCCACCTTTAGTCCTACACCATTCTTTCTCGGGCACGTCTTTCCCTCCTCCACCCCAGGACGTACTCAGCGGTCCCACTAACGTGGCAGCTCCCGCGCCGACTACGCTCATATCCTGTACATCTGCCCGGCGCACTAGCCCCCTACATTTTGGCACCTATACCATTCCGAAGCAGTGGGAGCTGCTTTGTCTAGCAGCTAGCCGGATCTCCTACTTCGGGTGGTGACCAAGACAGATGAAGTCGCGATTCAGCCCGGCCCGGACGCCTCAACCGGCAGGCAGAAGACCGCCTGCAACGCTGCTATGCAAGTTTATTTAGTTTTGGCCTTCCTCTCCTCCTCCTTCATCTCCTCCTTCTTCCTTGGTAAATTGACCGGCGCAGCAAACATCCTCGTCTTCATCGTCGTGCCCAAACACACACTATGTTATCGCCGCTACCGATTACGCCTCTGTAAGACTGCAACACTCTCGCGCTGTGCAGTAAATATCGTCGTCGTCTTCAAGAAGTTAAATTTGCGTCGATCCCTAATTCAACCTAGGAACGCCATACACATGCGATATCTCGCTGAACACACCAAGACCGCAGCCATCCCCGACAGGCTACTGAGAACATCGAACGAGAAGCCAGCCTAGCCCGCTGCCGAGAAGCTTAAAAAGAGCGGAAGCGAGCCAAGATCGAAGCAGCAGCAGCGACTGCGGCTGCGGCTGATGGCCGACGCTCGTGAAACTTTGTTCAGGAATAGCTGAACCTTTTGAATGCTTTCTTTCAATATACCGTAAAGCTTACTGCGCCGCCAATTTAGGTCGAACACCTTTCCTTGGACTCCTCGTTCATGCCCCATAAGCGAGTACCGGCAGACACAACCGTTATATGACTTCCTGTCGAGGGATGCTGATACTGAGCTGCCATTAATTATCCAAGAGTACCTGCTAAATGAGTCCTCCTCATTCTTGCTGTATTTCCTAGTCGCAATACAGATCTGCAGCTTTTAAGTAGGTGCATTCGTTTACCACCTCCGCCCATCGTAAACTGCTGTCTCATTGGCAGTCTAAAAGTATAGAGTCATGAGGAGAAAACGCACAGATAGGCTGAATAATTGTGAATTTATACGACAACACATAATACACATGTTCTGGCGCTTATAACGCGGCATTCACCCATGCGGCAACGTTACATGTCCAGCTCCCGGCACAGGTCTTTTGGTGAGCTCACGAGGGCCTAGCCGTTATGCTAATGAATAGCTTCGGCAGCCGTTTCGGACCGTGCTGCATGCTGTGGTGCGAAAGCATTTCCACTTCTTTCTTAACTGCACCGAAGCCACTGCAGATGTTAGATGCCCAGCAGGAGGAGGTCTACAGGAGGCATACGGATAGAGTCCAGGATGAGACCATGGAAGATGAGTCCAAGTTCCTCCTCTCGCTTGGCACCACCGAAGCGGGATGGTTCAAACGCTTCACGTCCGTCAACCGTGAGGGATTCGCCCAAAGCCTGCATTATGGTTTCAAGCAAGCCTGCGAGCTCTCCAACGTCGTTGCCGACATGGAAACCAGGGGGCGCAAGCACTGCCTGCACAAGGGCGTCTGAGGAGCAACGGAGGACTTGAGCAGAAACCTGGCTGATTTGTTCAAGCAGGTCCCCGAGTTCTTCCGCCTCTTCGTAGCAGCGAAGACCAGGATGTGGTACTTCAAAAGAGTTCGTAGCGAGGTGTGGCAGTCCAGCGTCCACGTAGCGGAGAACTTGCAGCACAAGCTCGTCGTCTTGATCTTGACGACCCCAGCCGTCAGAACCTAGTACCGCTCTCCGTGTGCGGACAGCGACAACATTGGGATCAGCGTTGACCCCATTCTCCTCCATATGTTCATGCTGACTGTCGTGGCCTTGATCGTGAGATACTTCGCACTGGAAAAACAAAGAAATAGAGAACTTTTTCAGTACAACCATGAGAGGCCGTTCCACGGCCTGGACCAGGCGCAAATCGCTCACCATGCTTTGCGCCGCTGAGGTGTGGAACTCCTGGTGTCGCGGTACGGAGAGCGCACAACTTGTCGAAGTCAAGCAGCCACTCGCTCCGCAGTACCCTTGCATGCAGCTCAAAGAGGCCGCTCCCGGACGACTGCGGCTGTCGAAGCTCAGGACAGCAGGGGTGGAATCCAGCGGATAGGGGTCCGCAGCTGTGCCGGGCGACAACGTTACCATCCGCGATGCCTTCCTGCTCCTCCAGTTGCCGTGAGGATATCGCTGAAATGCCGTCTTTTTGCGTAAGGTTGGAAGATAACACAGAGTCGATATTGTCGAGCGTGCAGGGACGTACACCTTGAAGGACTTGAGCAGTTCGAAGGAAGAAGAGCACCCTGTCTTGGTCCCAGCGCCGAATGAATTCACGTGGCCGCGTGGCTCGCAACAGTACAACGAGCAATCTTCATCCTTCTCTCAGGATTATCTGAAAGTTCATTCGAATGCGTATCTTAATTGCGCTTTCTGTAATCGACAATTCCTAAGAGTGTGGTTTTTGCTTTTCTATTTCATGTGGTTAAGCTGTTGGACTTTAATTCCGCGTCAGCCATTGGCTACCGTTCCTTACCTTAGGCATTTTCACGCAAGAGGGTAGTACTGAAGTAAAATGTGATGTTGGGCTAGTACTCCCATGTCGAAAAAAAAAAAAGATTGTCTGACCGCGTTGTCGACGTCCCCTGTTTGAAGCCTCGGAGCCTTTAAAAATCATGAGCATTCGATCTGGAAGTCTTTTAGTACCACAGTGCGAGTAACCCCATCAGGGCAAAAAGTTTCTGCGGCATCGGCTATTTCAATCCTCGCAGCCTGGAAAAATCACAAGCACGACTGCGGCAGGTGGTAGTTTTTATGCGGCAAACGCCGTAACTCCTTCATACCCCGCTTGAAACACTGCAGCCTCTAAAACAACGAGCGCGCCTTTGGCAGGTGGTTGTTGGCAGGTGGCATGACGGGGCACCGGTGGACTGGATGTGCATGGCGCGCTGGCGCCCATTTATATTTCACACATGTGAGTAGCCGCCACCGTGTGGTTGGTCGTCGGGTATAGTGTGACGTCACGAGACCAGGTGGCATCATTGAGAGCAAGAAGGAGCTTTCAACTCGGGCAGCTCCTTTCATATGTAAGGTTGAGCTGGGAATCGAATACACGAGACCCTAGCTATTGAAGTGTCTGTGCCCGCTCGGTGCTTCTTCTGAACACATCTGACACCGATTCAAATGGGTCAAACTTCGTTTTATTGGCATACAATCAAGCGCGTGCCGCCATCTCTTCCGCAGTTTCTCAGGTCCGGCCCTCTTCCGTCTCGTCCGGAAGAGGGCCGCTTGATGCTTCGCCGCCTTGAAAAACTACGCGCTTGCCTCGGAGGTCACATCGGAGTGCCTACTTCTCTGAAGTTTGAAACCTTAAGGAAATGTAGGCGCCTCAGGACATCCCACCTCGTGTATGTCCCCTTAAAGGAAACTGCCACTGCAAAAAAAAAAAAAAAGGAAAAGAAAAAGATCCAAAAGTGAGCAATAATGCTTCTGTCATTTCTTTACATAGGTAGAAAAATGATGGTGCTCGTTGCCAGTAGGCGGAAATTAAAACAATTTGCCTTATCCTTTCCTTCCATCTTTTTTCATCATTAACGAGATCAGCAGTGTAAATGTCGGAAAACAAGGCATGGAAATGCAAGGCGTGATGCTCTGTCAGCACAATCTGCAACTCTTTATCTTTCTCGTCTGCACCTCTAGCATCGTTTTCCTTATCGAAGGTCTGCATGCATTATTCGGCATACCTGAAAAGGCTAATATGTTTACATGACTTCTCTTCTTATTCATGCACGTTAGTAACTTGTTGAGCTTGATATTGTTATGGATGAGGAAGAAGCGGGCAGTGGCGCGGGCAGGAGCGCTCGCGCTAGCACGCCGCGATTCATTAAATCATCTCTGACTCATAGACCATTTTCTCTCTCTGTTCTCTGTGTGCATCGGCTTGCCACCCCATAACATGTGGTGGCATCGCTAGGTGGCATCGCTTGGTTAATCACCAGCCTGCCGGACCCGCTGTGACCTCGCCATTATAGCCCCCCCCCCCCCGACTTTCCTTCTTCCTTCTTCCTCTTCTTCTTCAGCCATCTAGTCACGCCCATCGTCATACCATGAATCTCATCGACATCGGCCAACTTCCTCGTCCACGACCGTCCTCGGTGGCCCCGGGTAATGTTACGGACGAGGAAGAAGGGGCAGTGGAGCAGGCAGGAGCGCTCGCCCCATTGTAGAATTTCACACACACACACACACACACACACACACACACACACACACACACACACACACACACACACACACACACACACACACACACACACACACACACACACACACACACACACACACACACACACACACACACACACACACACACACACACACACACACACACACACACACACACACACACACACACACACACACACACACACACACACACACACACACACACACACACACACACACACACACACACACACACACACACACACACACACACACACACACACACACACACACACACACACACACACACACACACACACACACACACACACACACACACACACACACACACACACACACACACACACACACACACACACACACACACACACACACACACACACACACACACACACACACACACACACACACACACACACACACACACACACACACACACACACACACACACACACACACACACACACACACACACACACACACACACACACACACACACACACACACACACACACACACACACACACACACACACACACACACACACACACACACACACACACACACACACACACACACACACACACACACACACACACACACACACACACACACACACACACACACACACACACACACACACACACACACACACACACACACACACACACACACACACACACACACACACACACACACACACACACACACACACACACACACACGCACACACACACACACACACACACACACGCACGCACACACACACACACACACACACACACACACACACACGCACACACACACACACACACACACACACACACACACAGAGGCAGAAGCCCTTACGCAACTGACACAACTCATTCAGAACACTATATATCATGCATAGTAATATATGAATAGTAATATAGTAATATATTGGATAGTAATATATAGTAATAGTGTAATATATAGTAAATATTTGACCAACACCATTCCCACTTAGAGTTATAGATCATTTAGCTCTCGCCCTACCATCTGGTCTGCTAGCCGTCCTGGTTAGCTCAGTCGGTAGAGCGACTGCCTCGGAAAGGCGGTGGTGCCGGGTTCGATCCCCGAATCAGGATGATTTTTTCTTTAACTACAAAGTTTCTGATAAAGCTGTACATCTTTCCTTTGTAGCCGTATGGCTGCGCTTGGGTGAATGTCACTGAGCAATTACTCCTTATTAAAACTCTACTCCACATTGGGGGATTCCTCTAAATATTAATGCGAGAGCATTACTTCGCTATGTTCGCAGATTTCTGTCCGCTGACCGCGTCCGCACACCGCGTCCTCAGGCCGCGTCTGCGAAATCCTGTCCGCAGCAGTTGTTAGTAAATTGAGAAGTGGTAGAGGTTAATGAGTGGTGTCAAACAATAGAGAGTAACGTAATGTTGCTGCCAAAAAATAATTAGGCCAATAAGGTAATTAGGCAATTAATTACAGGCAAAAATTTAAAAGTTGTCCGCAGCAGTTGTTAGTAATTGACAAGTGGTAGAGGTTAATGAGCGGTGTCACTTGATAGAGCGTGACGTGATGTGTCCGAAAGAATAATTAGGCCAATAAGTTAATCAAGAAATTAATTAGAGGCAGAAAATGTCGAAGTAAAGACGAAAATGGCCTCATTACCAATAATTTGGCATCCCATTTGAATGTATCAAATACTAAAATTGTTAATTAAATCAGTCAGTTAAGGTGACGTCAAGGATGTGACGTCATTCAACCTGAATTCGAGCCAAAAAAGGGCATAGGAAGGAATTTGCGCGCAATTTGCAAGTACCAAAGATTAAAGTAGTTAATTGTTTTGCGTTGCCGCCGTTGCTGCCACGGAGATTTAGTGTGTGCACTGAAGAGAGTACCAGCTTTTTGAAGGAATTCCGAGAATTCCGTGAGATGCGTGTGTCACTGGAACGAGAGTTCCGTGAAGAACACAGAAAATTAAAGGGTTCACTAGAATTTTTTCAACAGCAAGTTCGAGGAAATGACTCGAGAATGCTCTCAAATAAAGCAAAAAAAATATGGAACTTAAAGCCAAAAACTATGTTCCAACAGAACAATGTTCGCTGCTGAAAAAACAAGTAACTGAGAACGAAAGGAGGACTGTTGACCTTGAACAATACTCCAGGAACAAAAACATTGAATTGAAAAGTGTTCCTCGATGAAGTCCTTCGGAGGCTTGGTGAGGCTGTACAGCTAGCAGCAATATGAAAGGGAACACGGGAGCTCGTGGCCTCCACTCTTTCAAATGCGCTGTCACCGACAGGTGATAAGAATGAATGGTATAAAGACGCATCCAAAGTAAGCTTGGTCGGCTGCTCTTCCCGAGCGTATACCCTTGGTGCAACCCATTCTCGTCTCGCGTTGGTAGCAGCGCTTTGGAAAGCGTAGAGGCCACGCGCTCCCGTGTTCCCTTTCCTATTTCTTCTAGCTGTACATGAGCCCATTGCGGGAAGTGATATTGATGTGTGTCACCGCGTTCAGTCAAAACATTCTGCATGCCCACACATTGTCGTCCAGTTTCATACGCGGTCGAAGCGGGACGCTGTCCTCGCGAAATCCCGGAAAATGCGCCTAGCAGACTCCGATGTCGGTGGATCTGACACCAGCCCAATCTACGTTAATGAGCACTTGTGCCCACAACTATAAAAGCTGTTATTGTTGACCGTGGAAAGAAAGAAACAGAAGAAATGGTGTTTTGCATGGGTGCCGGGATGGGAAGGTTTTTGCGCGGAAGTCCGAAACTTCTGTCCTAAGGTCGTTCAGGGATATTGATAAGATTGACTAAGGGTTCCGAGGACAAGTCAAATTTTGTGAGAGGCTTAATTCTTCTGTTTGTGAATATGGCCCAATTAACACAAAACAGTGTGAACCTATCAGCTTCCACTGACAGTGACCGCATATCCTGCCTTCACCTAAATACTCAGTCTGCCCGGAATAAAGAAGCCGAAATCAGTGGTCTACTTGACAGATCTGACTTGTCCTTTCACGTCGTCATGATTTCAGAAACATGGTACAGTGACAGTTCCGAAGCTGTACACGTACCTGGTTACACTTCCCTTTTCGTTAATTTAACCCGCAGTTTCGTTAACCCGCAGCCGTAAAAGGGGCGTGGTGTCATGCTTTTGTTAACGAATACTTTAGACACCGAGCTAATTGACTCTTTCTCAAAAATTACTGCAGATTTTGAAATACTGACCGTAAAAAGTAATCAGTGCATCATATATGTTGTATTTAAACCACCGGGAGGTAAACTACCTGAATTATTTTCATTTCTCGACTGTTATTTTGAGTGAATAAATCAGAACGATTACCGCCTAGTCCTAGGAGGCGATTTCAATATAGATCTTCCAAGTGCCACTCCGCAACGAACTGAGTTTTACGAACTCTTAGAGACTAACGCTGTAATGAACGTAATTAACCAAGCTACACGCATCCAGCTCAATACCTCGACACTAATAGATCTTTTTATCACAAATGCTAACAACACTCCCCTTGCATCAGGCGTTTTGGATGTTCACATAAGTGACCATTCCCCAATATTTATGGCGCTTGCGTGCAAGAGCCTTGATTCCGAGCTCCAAAAATTTTTTCTTTAAAGTACCGCAACATAAACGACCGTACTCTTCAGCAGTTTGCAAATGAACTAACCGCGGCGCAATGGGAAACTGTGTTGCTTAATGACAGTGCCGATATAGCGTGTGAAGCGTTTATTGAAAAGTTTATTAGTATTTACTTACGTTGCTTTCCCTACGTAGAAAAAAAGCTGCCAGGAAAGGCCCGTAAGCCATGGCTTAATGCAGAATGCATAAAAGCCATTAAAAAGAAAAATCACCTCTATGAGCGCTTCATCAAAACAGGAAATGCTGATGATCTGAAAACCTTTAAACAACATAAAAATAAAACAACTAGCCTGCTGCGCAAAGCCAAGATGTCTTACTTTGCAAATCTCTTTGGCACCGACGCTGTAAATCAGGCGGATGTACTCTGGAAGCGAATAAATTCTTTGATAAATCCCAACCAAAACAAGAATACCCTCCCAACTGCAATGACAATCGATAAAAGAACCGTCACTGGTGATGCGTTAGCCACCGCCTTCAACGATTATCTTGTTTCCATCACTAGTACCGCACATGATCCGCATTCGATGAACCTAATGAAATACAGCACGTGCGATAGTGCTTTCATTTCACCTGTAACGACGGCAGATGTTCAAAATGCATTTTTGTCTAGAGAACAGTAAAAGCTGCGAAATTGACGGATTACAAATAGCTCCGATAAAACACGTCATTCTTGTTATAACTAGAGTTTTAACACACCTAATTAACTTAATATTCCGGACAGGCATTTTCCCCAAAAGACTAAAAGTCGCCAAAGTTTCTGTTATTTTCAAAGGTGGGGATCGGGGCTGTATATCTAACTACAGGCCAATATCAATTCTTTCCGTTTTTTCTATGGGCGTTGAAAAGTTAATTCATAATAGAATGAGCAGCTTTTTAAACAAACATAACATCCTTACACCCTACCAATTCCGATTTACAAAGAATCGCTCGACAGAAAGTGCGCTACTCTTCCAAATAGAATTAATTTTAGAAGCTTTTGAGCGCAAAGAGTGCATACTTGCAACATTCATTGATTTTTCAAAGGCGTTTGATCGAATTAACCACATTACCCTTACTGAAAAACTAGAATATTATGGTTTCCGAGGTATCTTCTTGGTTCTATTAAAAAGCTACTTGCATAATCGCCGTCAACAGGTTCACATTAATGATTTTAAATCCGAGCTGAAAACTGTCCGATGCGGTGTTCCGCAAGGAAGCATTTTGGGACCCTTACTATTCAACATATACATTAACGACATAGTTAACATTGACACATCTTCCCACTTCATAATTTACGCTGATGACACTAGTTTGCTTTTCCCGGCCCGTCCTTACCTGATCTCCAAGTCAAAGCTAATAAGGTGCTCGATTTGATAAACAACTGGAGTATTTCAAATTCATTGATTTTGAACACATCCAAGACCAAAGCCGTACTATTTCGCCCCCGTAACAAGATCGCAGATACAAATATCAGTCTTTTTATCGGTTCCTCTGACATAGAGATAACACCACAGGTCAAAAGCCTGGGTGATATTTTCCATGAGAATATGTATTGGAATCCGCAGACCAGCCACATTCGTGCGAAACTTGCTCGCACAATTGGCGTGATGTCGCGGCTACAGTTCCTCCTGCCCGAGAATATCAAACTGTTAATCTATAATTCATTATTCTTCTCCGCTTTGAGCTACTGTTTTCTGATTTGGGCCACTACCACGCAAACTGACATTAAAGTTCTTTCTATAGGTTACAGAAAAAAGCAATACGAATCATCACTAATGCTAAAAAAAAAACAATCTTTGATCAACTAAAGATACTACCTGTTACCGTCTTGCACAATTCCATTCTTACCGCACGCTACCGTTCCAGCATAGCCAAAAATAACACATACCTTAAAGACCTAGCCTCGCTAACACTACGAACAAAAGTATACAATACATGTAGCTCTGACCCCTGGGTAGTACCTCGCACCCGAACAAATTACGGACGACAAATGTTAAAATACTGTTTACCAACCAGTCTTAACTCAGAATATGCCTCTTTATTGTGACAGCAGATTGTGAAAGTTACTTATACTTCCTTTTTCCTTTTTTTCCATTCACGCGAATTTTCTCAATGTTTTGTATTCTTGGCTGTACTACTGTGACCATCGCTGCTGCTTCTGCCAAATGTCTCTCTGTTGGGTGTAGGCCTTGTCAAGCCCCCAGAAGGCGTTTTGCCTACACCCGCAGCATTGTGTAACGAGGCCGAAATAAACTTCTGATTCTGATTCTGCATTAAGGCAATCAATTAGGGTGACGTCATGAAACCGGAAGTAGAGCCGAAAAAGGACATAGGAAGAGATTAGCCCGCAATTTGAAAGCTCCAAATACTAAAATGGGCAAACAAGAAGTGAATTAATGTGACGTAGAGGATGTGACGTCACGCAACCGGAAATAGAGTCGAAAAAGGGCATAGGAAGGAATTGGCGCGCACTTTGAAAGTACCAAGGACTAAAATGGGTAAACAAGAAGTGAATTAAGCAACTATACAAGCAACCAACATCAGCATCCCTGCTTTCGCATTACTCCAATGCAGATTCTGCAGTGCTCTTTAAGTTTTTTTTTTTTTTTTTTTTTTTAACAATACCATTCTCACTTCGAATTATAGATCAATTCGCTCTCGCCCTACCATCTGCTAGCTGCCCTGGTTAGCTCAGTCGGTAGAGCGTCTGCTCCGGAAAGGCGGTGGTGCCTGGTTTGATCTCCGGATCAGGACGAATTTTTCTTTAACTACCAAGTTTCTGAGAAAGCTGTATAGCTTTCCTCTGTAGCCGTATGGCTGCGCTTGGGTGGATGTCGCTGAGTAATTACTCCCTTATTGGATAGTAGTAGCCAAAACAGTCGGCAAGAGACTACATAATATAATTGTAGAGGCCTCTCTAATAAGGGTGGGGAAATTAAAACAAAATTATTATACGGCAAGCTACATTCCTGAGCTTTCTTGACACAGAAACATAATCGGTTGTGTCTGATCACAGGGTACATATAGGGAACCAATGCCTTTCAATTCCTGATAAAAGAGCAAGAGCCGAGACAGAAGCTCCAGGAAAAGCTACCGTCTATATTAGGTCAAATATTCCCCAAACGCAATTGACTTATAAGCAAGTGGTGTAACACTCAGCAGGAAGTAGTTGCGGTACTCGCGCGCCCAAACATAACGGCCCTGAAAGTAGTGTCCGTGTACGCTCGTCCCATAAACACACTTATTAATATTGCGTGGGTTACATATATTCGACGTTTATACCCTGTAACTCCAATATTAACAGGTGGAGATTTTAACGCTCCGCACACAGCTTGGGGATATGATTACGATTCCAAAAGTGGAGATAAAGTGCACACTGCCTTCACAGAAATGAAGTTTAATCATCCTGAGGTCACAACGCTTCCTGCAACACGAACATACTCCCCAGACTTGACGTGATGGAAAGGCCCTGGTGCACCCCACCATTGGCAGAAAGACTTAGATGCGGGGGGTAGTGACCATGCCCCCATTAGCATAGGTTTTAATTTGGGACACATGAAGAAAATTCGAAGGAAAGTTTCTGTTACACATTGGGATGGTGTACGGCAGGATACTAGAACTCATGCGGTTAGCCCGAATTCACATGAGGCTACCCTTCAAACGGTACTCAAGGATCACACAATTACAACGACAGTTTTTTGAAGATCAGTCAGCTCCCGACCTACACCTTCTACAGGTTTTCCCTCTGAATTTAATCCTAGCGCCAGCGGAAATAATCTGAGCGCCGACTGATATAACCTAAGCGCCATGTAATTTAATTCGAATGCCAAGCATTTAATCATAGCGCCAGCATATTTAATCCAAGCGCCAACTCGAATAATGTCCGCGCCAACCAATTTAATCCGAGTGCCAACGCAATTAATACAAGCGCCAGCGAATTTAATCCGGATGCCAACCAATTTAATCCACATGTGAAAAATGAATGTGGTGGAGGGCTCCAAAGCATGTAACATGAATTCCAGAAATAAATAGAAATAGAGATCACATTCCAGACCATGCACGAGTAAGCGAAGCGTTAGCTTATGGGATGACTTTCGTCAATATTATGACAAACGCACAATTTCGGCACTGAAATACTGAAGGGTCCCAGAGCTGTGGCTTACTGGCTCTATATTCCAAGAGGACAATTTATCCCACAAATGTGCGCACTGCTGATTACAAAATATATACAGAATTAAAATGTCTTCGATGAAACACAATTATTTTATCACACAATTAAAAAACGTTTTAATCAACCGTATCTAATTTAGCTATATGTAATTTCATAAGCCAAACATTACACAGCCAATGCCAAAAAGTTCCAAAGCAGAAAGCAAGTTTTCCGCCTCCGTTTACTCGGTGCCGAATTGTCGTCTGTTTTTGCGCTATACTAGGAGAATGGATGAAAGCACAGACACGTGAATTCACTATTAGAAATAGGTGTACTTTTTTTTTTTGCAAGAAATAGAAATGTTTTCTCAAGAACATAAAACAAAAACTACTAGAAACGCAGAAGACAAGAGATTTCAAAGCAGGCGGCAATATTCGCGACTCCGTTGTGTGTGCCGCGTTGTCGTTTGCATTTGCACGACGGAGTAGAGCCGGACGGTGGTGGTGCGTACTCGTATACTATAGGGAACCCAAGCTCAAGTTTCGCCGCGCGATGGCAGCACCGCATTCCTGGCATGGTGGCGAAATGTGAAACGATGGGACGTCGCCGGAGCAGACGCTCCGCTAGCTTTCTGTGCAAGTGCAGCGATCGAGTTGCGCCTGGCGGTTATTTGGCGATACAAAAACGCTTCCGCTGATGCGAAACGGAGGCAACGGAGGTACTAAGTAGCATTGTGTCATGGGTATCCACAATAGTAGGCGAAGCGCCAAAAGACGAGGCTCACGTGTGGAACTTTGCAGATTTCATTGGAAGCGTTTCCACAAGACCTGTTTTCCAACCGCATGACAGCATTCTCAGAAGTCTCGCGTTCTTTGTGGAAACGAAAAGGGCCAATTTTCCCCTTCTCCATAAACTCAGAAGTGTTCGACAGTTGACAAAGACGTCATAGAGAGGCATCAAAAAAGTACAATGGTTTAACACCATCTATACGAAGTGAAGGGGGTAGAGGATTATCCTGCTCTTCTCTCTGCGCGTGTCTTGCTTTACCGATTTTCTGTGCTCTCTCCCTGCTTTGTGAGTGCTCTGAAAGCAACCAAATCAACAGATATCCAGCGTGCGACGTCCGCGATCGATAATGATGTGTGAATGTGCCCTACGACCAAGAAAATATCTAGAAACGAGGCCTTTTTTTTGTGGGGGGGGGGGGGGGGGGGGACAGGCTTGGCTGAGCCGCTTTTAGATTTTCGCAAATTGGCCAATAAATGAACCAACATTATTATTATTCATAACAAAAATATGTTGGAAGTGTAATACAAAAGCGATCCTAATTATGGCTCGATTGACACTACTCGCACGGAGCACCCTATTCGCGTCACAGGTTTCGTAAATGTAAACCAAATATAAATGAAGCACAACCATTTAGTAAGAACCGAAATAAAGCACGATTGTAGTACAAGCTTGGATTTCACCTTCCCTTCCAGCCAGCGAGCCGGTTATGTCGCGTGCAGCGCGCGGAGCACGCATGGGCTTTTGAGAGTGCTAGCGTTCGTGCCTTTGAAGAAACATCTCCTTCAGACAATAGCTTATTCTTCTACTGCAAGATTTGCTTTAGTAACATCGTAATAATAAAAACAAAACAGTATATAGATCTTATGCTACAGGCCAAAACAATAATCAACAAGCGAGCAACTTTATCTCAGAGTACTGATAATACTTCCGCAGTTTTTAAACATATTATACACGACAATATAGTTGCATAGCTGACTTACCTCGAGATAAACTTCCTACGTTTTCGCTAACGTGGGAAACGCATTCACAATCAATATTTACTCATCGCCGTCTGTCGTCTGCTCTACAGTGCTGACGTGAATCAAAATGGTATCGCCTATAATTACGTTTCCTCTATGGAAATACGCGGCAGGTTGTCCAATAATCAAGACGGAATGCAGGCGGCATGTTGCGATGCGCCTGCGGGGGCGCGTCAGGGCGCGTGCTCGTTCGAGAGAAAGCGCGCGGCGCACGTCGCGAAGGCAGCGAGCCGAGCCGGCGGCGTCCCAGTGTGTGCTTTTCTGCCACAGATGGCGCTGCCCATCAGGAGCCGCAGCGCCGCCCAGCGATGCTTTGGGAGCCTATAGGAGCGCATTATTTAGCAGTGCCCTGACATCCTAATCGGGCACCGAAAACGGAGACCGCCGTTCAAGCCTGCAGGTGCACCAAAAAGAAAGAACAGCAAGGTCTCCGAGCATGACAGGGCCAGAATTCTCGAAGTGTCGAGGCGTGGAGGAGATGTGAAAAAATTGGCAGACACGCTGGGCATCAATTTAAAGACGGCGAGATCCATTGCAGCGAGCGATAGAGAAGCGTTGAAGAAAGGCGGAACGTCGAAGAAATTCGGAAATGAGGTAGTAACGGCTCTAAAGAATAATGTGGATAACAACCCTGCTTTCACGCTAAAGCAAATAAAGCAATCAGTGGAAGAAGAATTGCCGGAAATCGCCATCAGCACAAGTAGCATTGATCGCCTACTGGATTCGCACGGTTACACAATGAAGTTGATGACTCAGAGGCCGATTGACCACAACAGAGACAACGTGAAACGCAGCCGCGAAACATACGCGCAATGGTTGCAGTTTGAAGGACCTCGCTTGTGCAGGTTTTACATCGATGAGACCAACTATGACATATGGCGTTCAAGGAGCTTCGGCCGTGCAGTGAAGGGACAGCCTGCGGTGCAGACGACGACTGGCACCAAAGGAGCAAACCTTAACATTCTCGCCAGCATGTCCGCAAATGGTGTCATTCATTGGACGGCCGTAGACAAGGTTCACTGGGTCGTTTTCAATGAATTTTCGAGCGACATACCAGCCCGTGTTGAATGTGAAGAACCTGGTTCTGAAGCGGTTTTTATTTTTGACAACGCTCCAGCTCACAGCCGTGCGGAACAGGCAAGCCTGGCCAGTCAGACGCACTCGATCAAGCGGCTGCCTTCTTACAGTCCATTTTTCAACCCTATTGGCCTCGAGATCGAGCAGAGTCGCCACCTCGCGGCTCAGCGGCGAAACCTACTCAGTGTGGATGCGTTTTCGCGTCGCGGGCCAGCCCGCAGAGATTTAAGCGCGCGCATGCGGCGTGTACAGGAGTGTTTTGTTTGTTTCATCGTTCCTGTGCGCTTTTGCTTACCTATATGCCTCTTGCAAAATAAATATGAACAGTCTATAACCCCACGCTTCATTAAAAAATATATATACTTGTCCGTATCGAGCATGTCATGCTTGGATAAGGACATCATCCATCGCGGTCTTCGGCGCTTGAGATCCTTTGACATGCAATGTCTCAAACGAAGTGGTACTGTCGTTACCGCCGTGTCAAAGCAAAACAGGTCGCTGCCGTCAATAAAAGTTAATGCAAACGCTCAGAAATCGCATATTCCCGTTTCTGTTTGGAATACCGCAGCTACTAAAACATATGCCACCGCAGACTGCTTCATATAGCAGAATGCAGTTTGAACAGACCACTCTATACGTGCTATGCCGTCTGTATGCACGATAGAGTTGTGTGAGTACTTTGTCTTTTTGTTTGTTTGTTTTTTTGCTTTTAAACCTCTGTCGCGGTGTCTCAATGGTAAGGGCGCTCGACTGCTGATTTCGAGAACGGGGGATTCAATCACAACCGTTTCGAAAGGCGTTCCTCTGCTGTGGGATTTGACTGCACAATAAACAATCCCACGTGGAAAATGTGGTGTTAATAATGAAAAAAAAAAAAAAAAAGAAACCGACACGAAAACCAGCCTCTGCAATCATCCGTCATAGCCGATGCCGCTTTCATGCGTTAAACCCGGGCCAATATGCATTTTTTTTCTTTTGTTGTTGAAGGCTTCTGTGCATCCGTAAAAGTTTTAGTGAGCACATTTTGCTTTAGAGAAATGCTCGAATGTTTGGGAAACATATTACCTGCACCTTATTGTTACCCTAAATATTACATAATACACCTAGATCAATGTACTTTACTGGTAGCCTATATAATCAATGCCACACCGCTGACCATCTTCTGGCGCCACCAAGTGGCCGAATGTCTTGGCACGTGGCTAAGCGTCATCCTCGTCTCTCTCTCGAGTTTTCGCTTAATTAAAAAAGGGCCAGCTCGGTTGTTGTGCTGGTGGTGGTGGTGGCTGCACCGCTCGCCGAATTTCATCACGGATGACGTCCACGGTAGAATAATTATTTGCAGAGGGAGCATTCAAGTGGAGGTTTTGCAGCTCTTCGCGGACAATGCTCCTCACAAGCTCCCGCAATGCCTCGCCGCTGGCTGCTGGCACGGACGAGCAGCAGGGTGTGGCCGCTACGCTTGCCTGGCGGCCGTATTGGGTACTCCGTTCCTGCAGGGAACGTTCCATGCTGGTAGCTTCTCTCGCGAAATCTGCGACAGTTCTTGGGGGGGTCGCGAATGAGGCCAGCGAACAACTGCTCCTTCACCCCGCGCATGAGGTGCCGTACCTTCGTTGCCTCAGGCATGGTAGGGTCGGCCCGATTGAAAAGCCGCATCATGTCCTCGACAAACATGGCCACACTCTCATTTGACTGTTGAGACCTTGAACGGATTGCAATCTCTGCATTTTCTTTGCGTGCACTTGAGCTGAATGTTGTAAGTAACTCACGGCGAAAGGCTGCCCAGTTGACAAAGGACGCCTCGTGGTTCTCGAACCACGTCTTGGCCGAGTCTTGCAGCGCGAAGTACACATTCATTAGCTTCCGCTCGTCGTCCCATTGGTTAAATGCAGCCACACGGTCAAAACTGGCCAACCAGTCTTCCACATCCTCTAACCGGTCACCATGAAATGATGGCGGTGATCGCGGTGCGAGAAGGACGAACGGTGGGGCGTTGCTGGAAGGCTGGCTTGTCTGGCTGCTCGTCGTGGATGTCATGGTTCGTAGCGGGGTGGACAGCGGTTCAAACTCAGGTTGTAGGCCTCGCAGGCGACGGCTGGCTTTATGGACAGGAGTCGCGTCCACGCGTTGATGAGCAGCGTCACTGACGTCTTCGGGGGCAACGTACATGGGATCTTACCCAGCACCTCCACCAAATGTCACCAACACACGTAGCAAGCAGCACAACAACCGAGCTGGCCCTTTTTAATTAAGCGAAAACTCGAGAGAGAGACGAGGATGACGCTTAGCCACGTGCCAAGACATTCGGCCACTTGGTGGCGCCAGAAGATGGTCAGCGGTGTGGCAATATATATAATCCCTTTTCGTCCAAGTGCTGTCTTCCGACAAAACTTGTCATTTCTGACAGGGGGAGTAAAACAGCTTCATGCGGGATTAAATATCAGTGTTTAGTTCGGGAATAAATACATTTTTATAGTCGCATGATAAGATGACCTCCATTTCTTTCGGAATAGTTTTATATCCGGCATCTGTTTTGGAAGCAACCCTAATATTTTACTTCGCATAAGATTTAGTCACTGCTAAATAATTAGTGATAAAGAAATTTTCAGCCTGTAAAATTACTTCCCAGAACATGACAGTGCCCATGCGCAATGTCTTCGCAGCGAGTAATTCGTAGCTTGCACATTAACATTACTACAAATTAATCGCTGATTATTGTAAATTCTGTCAAGTGTGTAAAAGTTCTCTCACGGGGTGAAATTTATTCGCATTGCAAAACAAAATAATTACACTACTAATTTACCGTTATATATTAACATCACACACATCAGAAATCCCTTATACTTTCCTCGGTTTCAGGAAATCATTTACAGTTAGTGGCGCATGCATTAATACACTATCACATTCTATGACAGTGGCCGCAAAAAGCATCTAGGCAAATTCAATCCACTCAGCGCTGTACACGTGAACAATCAGCTTTCCTGTGTGGTGAGGTTTCCTGTATAGTGTCGGCGTGATCTCATATTTGGGGAATACTTGTGCGTGGTTGTCTGGACCAGAGTTGATGTGCACTCAGTCTAAAGCAACTCGCCATGCAGTGCGCTGCCAATGCTACATTTAACCTGCTTAATCCTCGAGTAAAGTACGATATAATGAACCAGGCTTTCTCGATTCAATCTAAATCACTGCAGGTCAGAGCACGAACCTTGTATCTGCGTGGGCTTGACACTAAATTCGCCGGTCTCACCCGCATGAGACACGTACAAACTGTAAGTCGATAAGGAAAACAAAGCTGTCATTAGGCAGGCCCAAGCATTAGGCGCGTGAGCGCGGTACAGCGCAAGAAACGTGCAAAGTAAATCTAGAAGACTGGTGGTTGCGTGCTTTGTTTTCCTAAAATCCGCTCTTCTGCTGCATTGGCGAAATCCTTGGATTTTTTTCTGCAATATTGCAGAAATACTGCAGAAGACACGTTTTCATCGCCAACAAACCCGCCGTAAACTCGGAAGCAGACCTACGCAGCGTGCGTTTCTGCGAGCGCCGCCGGCTGCCGATCCACACTACCGGACTGACGGTGGCGCCACCTCTAGGTCGATCTCGCGGCGAATAGAGGAAGTCTTTTCGAAGTTCAAGTCGGAAGTCAAAGCTTTCCTGAGCGAGCGGAGAGACCTGGGGCTAATCACTCCTCCCGGAATGACTAAAAAGGACCATCGGCGCAGTTTGTTGCTCGACACTGCCCGACACTCTATGCAGCAAATACAGAGGGTAGAGTGTGCTGCTTTTGACCGCCATAACTTTTCTTTTATACGGGCAGCTTTGCATGAAGACGATATGTAAACGTTCTGAGTTATACTATAAGACCTGCCTAATGTCTCCTAGAAAATAAAATTGCATTTCAGTCGGCTACTTCTGTGCTTGTACGTGCTTATAGTTTGTTGGCAACCTACGCTGCTAGGATTGCCGCCCAGGCAAATTAAGTACTGCTGCTAAGGTGACCATAGTGAGAAGCCAGTAGCTATTCCTGGCCTCGGTTGTAAGCTCCGCTGTACATAGTTTCATTCACTCTACCGTGTCGCGGCCAGACTGAAAGCAGGGTCGCGTTCTCCCTTTCCGTGGTAGCGTTACACTAAGTCTTCACGCCGAAACCAACTGTGTGTTACACTGATCCTTCTCTGCTAGCGGTGTTAAATCATGATTAGAAACCCAAATACATTTCTGCACCGGTTGCAATTTCTAAAAACAGCCGGCTGTTGTGTGAAGACCGCCCTTGCCATCAGCATGCAGATTCAGTGCATAAGACAACCCATGATAAGCAGTGCTTAACCAAACAATTAGAAGATGACAGCTATATTTATTCACTTGCCATGCGTCTAAGCTAAAAGCTGCAAGAGACGTGTCACAAACCGCTTTTTTCTTTTGGTTCACATATAGCTGCACATATGGTTCTTGGTTGTTGCAAAAATATAAGAACAAAGCGAAATAGTGCATGCAGATGTGACGCTTACTCGTCGGATGGTCTGGAATGTGATCTCAATTACTATTTATTTCTGGAATTCATGTTTTGTGCTTTGGAGCCCTCCACGCAATTAATTTTTCACATGTGAATTAAATTGGTTGGCGCCCGGATTGAATTCGCTGGCGCTTGTATTAATTGCGGTGGCACTCGGATTAAATTGGTTGGCGCGGACATTATTCGAGTTGGTGCTTGGAATAAATACGCTGGCGCTATGATTAAATACTTGGCACTCGAATTATATTGCATGGCGCTTAGATTATATCAGTCGGCGCTCAGATTATTTCCGCTCGCGCTAGGATTAAATTCAGAGGGAAAACCTGTAGAACTCTGGGCACGCCGAAAACAGGTCGAAATGCAGGCTGCTCGGCATCCTAAAGAGGTTCAAAGAAAATTTGAGGTGAACCAAGTGACGGCACAGCACGCCGCTATGAAAAGCAGCTGGCTCATAAGAGATGGGACGACGTACTGGTGAAGTCGTTTGGGCTCAGGGGCGACCAACAGGGCACTCGAGGTCTTTTCGTAGCATGAAAAAGGGCCGCAATCCTTTTCTTCCTGAACCATGGTCAGTGTCCCGCTCTTCCATCGACGAAGGACGTGGTAAATAACACGGGGATAACACCGCCATCTACCAAATTGGAGTTATTGACTGCTATCGGAGAAGCAAATGGTAAAACTGCGCCTGGGTATGACGAAGTTTCTAATGCGCTATTCAATAACTTAGGAGACGCAATTGACAGCTTGCTGTATGTGATAAATGAGGCATGGCAAGGAGGAGAAGTTCCAGTCGGCTGGATACACTTGGTGGTGGTACCAATACCAAAGCCTGGAAAACCTCCTAAAAGCCTGCAATATTTGTGACCAATATCGCTAACACCCACAATTTGCAAGATTTTTGAAAAAAAAAAAAAAAAAAGTAATAGCCACCTGCCTGTCATGATGGTTGGAAAGTTAGCAAAAATACCATGCTCGGCAAATTGGATTCCGTACAAGCCTTGGTACAGAAATTGGGTTGGCTATACTAGTCGAACAGTTCGTATAGCCAGGCACAGAGCGGAAGGAACCGCGGCTGTCAAAGCTCAAGCCTGCCGGGGCAGTATTGCGTAATCGCGGCAGTGTGCGCGACATTGGGGTCTAGTGGACGTTGCTTTTGGAAATGTCGTTTATTTTTGTTCTTTTTTTTTATTTTTTTGCGGAGTTGCTGTTGTCCAGCGGTGCACCGGCGTAGACCTTGGAAATCGGGAACGCTTCGAACCACGAACAACACGTTTGCTTGGTGGCTAGCGCCAAACGAAGACACGTGGTCGCGTTGCTTGCGAGAGTATAACGAGCAATCTTCATCCTTCTGTTTGTCGGGATTCTCTCAAAGTTTGCCCGAATGCTTATCTTGCGCTCTATGGCAGGGGTCGGCCTGTGATTAAATATATCACGACAATTTAAGAATAATAATTGCCGTTGACAATCTCATGTGAGCCCAGCAGCCTCGTTTCTCGAATGCGTAAAGCAATAAACGAGAAATGAAGAAGAGATACTGCCTCGCGTTCAAGAATAACAGCCGTCGTGAAAGCGGTATGGTAGACACTCGTGGCACGCTTCGAAGAAAATTTAAAATAATTACCACCGTCTGCTAACAAAACTTCTGCGGCGTTGAATGACAAAATTAGAGCATTACGTGAGCCGGGCGCACTGATTATCAATATGTGATACTGTCTCTTAGAAAACAAGCTAGAGTCAGTGCGCTGTAGCTCGAAGTTTTCTGACAATGTTGCGTCCGCTTCAGTTTTTTTTTTTTTTTTTTATGGTGATAAAGTCGGTTAACCGTGCTGCGAATGATTCGATAATCATAAGCATGACTTCGTCCATTACAAGACGAGGGCATCCCCTATATCTCTTCAACTGACCTGGTTCTGTGCCAATTGCGTTTATCTTATTCTTGAAAACTCCATCACTTCACTAACCCCCGCCCCCCACCCCCTCCGTATGCTCTGTGCTTGCCCTCTGCTGGAATATATTGCGGCGTACTGAGTACGTAATGGGGTGTTTATTGACAGAGAGAGAAAGAGAGAGATCAGAACTTTTTATTTAGACCAGCGGATGGAACCTGGAGTTTCTCCGCCCCACGAACTTCTGCTTCCTCCAATTTTTCTTTCTTGTTCGACCCTTCCGAGATAGTCCAAATCACGTAACAATAGGCATACAGGTCCGTTGCCCATGATAACCATTGGTTACCTTGCTTCCGCATTACATATGCCCTGATTTCTCATTATTTCAACTAGTACGTCCAATTCGCGTTGGTTCCCTAACCTATAGTGCTCTCTTCATGTAATTTAATGTTAAACCTGTCATTTTAGGGCGTTAGCACTACTGCGTTTATTTTTGTGTTAATTATTGCTGGACCTAGTACCTCCTGCGTTCCACAAATAACGTTATTTCTTTCTCGAGGCGTAGCCCCTCTACCGCCATTTCGAGTCATCGTACACTTTGACCACACACCCATTTCTTTCATCTGTATACCCTCCGCATCCTTGGTCGTTTTCTTCAGTGCAATGGAAACCACACCAGGCTCATTACACGGCTCTCAAACACTGCACATCAAACCATACGATCATACTCCGCGTTTCAAACAATTACCACCACGGCATTCGCGAACACGACCTCCGCCGCCTCGTCCAGGCCTTTGTTCTGATTCGCTTCATATATTATCTTCTGTATTTCTTCCTTTCTGTTTAACGAGGATGATAAAGTCAACATCCTCATTCTTCAGGCGTATACGTCTGCTCTCTGCCTTCCCACATCATCCTCGACAGCTCTGCTACCCTCTATGGGTGTCCACAACTCCCTTACAGAGCTGGCGGAAGCCTATCGCACGACTCAGCTCTTCCGTCTCTCTCGCACCCTTCCGGCTCACGCACTTCTCTCCACCTCCAAACTCTTCCCTGTAATCCACCATGCCACCTCATTGTCCATACCTTTAGGCACGTCCCCTCTCTACTAACCCTTAATCCCCTACATGCCCGAACACTACCTCTTCCACAGAGAAGCGCGAGCCCCCCGCTCTGGCCCGTCAGTACGGAGGCAACCATACGTGGATGCCGCCCCGTACCGTTGCTAACAAGTCCACGCTCTTGCTGTCACTGACAATTCTTTGCGACCTACTCCGACTGCATAAGTCTACACTTCGACTTCTGTCGAGGCTGAGGAGGCAGTAATTTCCCTTGCTATTACGCTAACCTCAGCGGAATAATATTCAGTGATTCGAAGCCTGCGATCTGCAACTACGCGCGGTTGGACTCGTGGCGCCCACAACCATCGGTATCTTGCGTTCGGGCATCGTCCCCTCTCGTCGAAATAAACTGGGATGAAGCAGATATAGTGACAACGGAAAAGAGTGTATCAGCCCGACGAAATCTCGAGTCACTAATCATCCAGACTACGCCTAAAACAAGAAACAAGCATGATGGCACACTGCATCCTATCTACGCGAAATCTCTAAGAACAATACTAAATGCTACAAAAAGCCCGGGACGTCCGGCCGGTTGGAACAAGGGAGCTGTAGCGCTCCCGAAACGTCATTTGTATTTGACCATGGTCGGTGACGAGTGAATCGATCAACAAACCATGATTCCTGACCAGACGGTATGCCGTCGAACCCTCGACTCCATCCAAATAATCTTGATGCCCGCTCGCGTGGTTTATCCGGGAAACGAGGCGGCCAATTCCATCGCTCGCGATTCGACTGACCGATCAAGCCCGCCCCCGCTGGGAGTGAACATGCATGCGGCGCACTCCTCACGTACCGAAATCACCTTGAACTGCCGCCTCTCTCGTCTCATTTTCGTCACTCCGCACAAATCTCTTTCCTAGTACTACCAATAGCTGTGGCACCACCTGTAGTCCTGCACCATTCTTTCTCGGGCACATCTTGCCGTCCTCCATCCCGGGACGTATACTCGCCGGCCCCACTAACGTGGCAGCTCCCGCGCCGACGCTCATATTCTGTACATCTGCACGGCACACTAGCCCCCTACATCTTGGCACCTATACCATTCCGAAGCAGTGGCAGCTGTTTTGTCTAGCAGCTAGCCGGATCTTCTTCTTCGGCTGGTGACCTGGACAGGTAAAGTCGCGATTGAGCACGGCCCGGATGCCTCAACCGGCAGGCAGAAGACCGCCTGCAACGCTGCTATGCAAGTTTATTTAGTTTTGACCTTCTTGCCAATGAACGTTTTGCATCACCACCACGTACTCGTGCACCACATGTTATTTCATCTCCTCCTTCTTCCTTGGTAAATTGACCGGCGCAGCAAACATCCTCGTCTTCATCGTCGTGCCCAAACACACACTATGTTATCGCCGCTACCGATTACGCCTCTGTAAGACTGCAACACTCTCGCGCTGTGCAGTAAATATCGTCGTCGTCTTCAAGAAGTTAAATTTGCGTCGATCCCTAATTCAACCTAGGAACGCCATACACATGCGATATCTCGCTGAACACACCAAGACCGCAGCCATCCCCGACAGGCTACTGAGAACATCGAACGAGAAGCCAGCCTAGCCCGCTGCCGAGAAGCTTAAAAAGAGCGGAAGCGAGCCAAGATCGAAGCAGCAGCAGCGACTGCGGCTGCGGCTGATGGCCGACGCTCGTGAAACTTTGTTCAGGAATAGCTGAACCTTTTGAATGCTTTCTTTCAATATACCGTAAAGCTTACTGCGCCGCCAATTTAGGTCGAACACCTTTCCTTGGACTCCTCGTTCATGCCCCATAAGTGAGTACCGGCAGACACAACCGTTATATGACTTCCTGTCGAGGGATGCTGATACTGAGCTGCCACTAATTATCTAAGAGTACCCGCTAAATGAGCCCTCCCCATTCTTGCTATTTTTCCCTGTCGCAATACGGATCTGCAGCTATTAAGTAGGTGTATTCGTTTAACACTTCCAGCACTTCTCCGCCCATCGTAAACTGCGGTCTCATTGGCAGTCTAAAAGTACAGAGTAAGGAGAAAACGCACAGATAGGCTGAATAATTCTGAATTTATACGACAACACAAAATACACATATTCTGGCGCTTATTAAGCGGCATTCATCCATGAGGCAACGTTACATGTCCAGCTCCCGGCACAGGTCTTTCGGTGACCTCACGAAGACCTAGCCGTTATGTTAATGAATTAGCGTCGCAGCCGTTCGAACCCGTGCTGCATGCTGTGGTGCGAAAGCACTTCCACTTCTTTCTTAACAGCACCGAAGCCACTGCAGATAGTAGACGCCCATTAGGAGGAGGTCTACACGGTTCATATGGATAGAGTCCAGGATGAGACCATGGAAGATGAGCCCAAGTTCCTCCTCTCGCTTGGCACCACCGAAGCAGGATGGTTCAAACAATCCACGTCCGTCAACGGTGAGGCATTCGCCCAAAGCCCGCATAATGGTTTCAAGCAAGCCTGCGAGCTCTCCAACGTAGTTCCAGACGTGGAAACCGGGTGGCGCAAGCACTGCCTGCACAGGGGCGTCTGAAGAGCAACGGAGGACTCGATCAGAAACCTGGTTGATCTGTTGAAGCAGGTCCCCAAGTTCTTCCGCCTCATCGTAGCAGCGAAGACCAGGATGTGGCACTTCAAAAGAGTTCGTAGCGAGGTGTGGCAGGCCATCGTCCACGTAGCGGAGAACTTGCAGCACAAGCTCGTCGTCTTGATCTTGACGACCCCAGCCGTCAGAACCACGTACTGCTCGCCGTGTGCGGAATGCGGCAACATTGGGCTCAGCGTTGACTCCATTCTCCTCCATACGTTCGTGCAGACCCTCGTACCCTTGATCGTGAGATACTTCGCACTGAAAAAGCAAGGAAATCGAGCACTTTTTCAATACAACCATGCGGGGCCGTTCCATGGCCTGGACTAGGCGCAAATCGCTCGCCATGCACTGGGCAGCTGAGACGAATTCCTGCTGCCTCGGTGCGGACAGCGCACACCTCGTCGAAGTAAAGCAGCCACTTACTCCGCAGTAACCACGCACAGAGCGCGAAGGGGCCGCTCCGCGACGACCACGGCTGTCGAAGCTCAAGCCTGCAGTTACAATGTTCCGTAATCGCTGCAGTATGCGGAACAGTGGCGTCCAGAAGACCAGGAGCACTCCGCAGGAAGGCCCCATTCTTGGTCTGGGCATCGCCCCGGAATCCTGCAGGTAAGAGTACGATGCTGTGCCGGGCGGCAAAGTTGCCATCCACGAATCCTTCCCACACCTCCAGGTGCCGTTATGAGATTGCTGAGATGGCGTCTTCTTGTGGAGGCTGGAACCGTTGTTGTCCAGCGGTGCAGTGGCGTAGACCTTGGAGACTGGGAACAGTTCGAAGTAGGGAACAGTAAGCCTGCTTATAGTGGCTATAGCGCCGAACGAAGACACGTGGTCGCGTGGCTCGTGACAGTACTACGAGAAATCTAATCTTTATCCTTCTCTTTGTCGGAATTCTCTCAAAGTTCGCCCGGATGCGTGTCTTGCGCTCTCTGTAAAGAACAATTTCTGAGAGAGTGACTTTTATGGTTATTGTGATAGCAATACTGCGCCAGGTTTCGAGCCGTCGCATGGTACCGGCGTAGGCCACGCTTGACCTCGAATAGCCGAGGAGGAGGAGCAGAAGAAGAAGAAGACTGGTAACTTACGCCCTCGCGTCATACTCATAAAGGATGAGCTTAAGTGTCCCCAATAATGTAGTACCTTACACTGTTAGGGTGTGATATGGGAATAATGTAGCAGGCAAAAGACGCTTCCACCGTTGATATCACAATTCAACTAGGGTTAACCAGAGTTAAACCACAACTAATTTTTTAAATGTTATTCGGGGTTATTGCAGACAGGCACGCATAAGTACAAAAGAAGCGTATATACTGCACGTTAGGAACACACAGTTGCATAAACATGTGTACAGAGCACTTCAGTATATAAATTTATTTTACAAAACTGCTGAATAATGGTATGTGAACAAAAACAAAATATAGCGCAGTTGTTTCTTTTGGTGGCGATCGTGCTTTTGGACTTTTGCTTTTGGAAATGCTTTTGGAAGTGCCACGTCAGCAAGCCCTGGCTTACCCATCATATTACTCACTATAGACATCTTAACGTGATAGCGTTAGCACCCGCATGTTGAAAAAAAACAATATTGTCCGTCGGTGTCGACTGTCCCAAGCCTGACAGCCTTGTAATATTACGAGTATGCTATCTGAAATGCTTTCAATGCCAGACTGACGGCAAAAATTGGAAGGGAACGACGAAAAACAGCGCTTACAGACATCACAGGAGAGAAGGACGGAACACATGCAGTGAATATAGCAATCAAATGGTTTATTGCGAAAAGATGCCAGGAACGTAAATGGGCAGGCGAGTTAACGCATACAAAACCACATTTGGCGGCGAAATCATAATTGCGCCATACATACTTAGGCCTATAAAAAAACAGTAATCTATTAAGAAATGCAGCTCTTGTGAGGATAGAGCCACCGAAGGTTGGCTGACACACGTGTCACCGAATTTATGAATGTGAAACGCTTCTGATGTCAGATGTGAGGCAGTTCGAAATGTGTGCTTCTCTCCGCTTTCAACTTATACATCTTTGAATATGTCGGCGCCTAATTTTTATATGTGCTGTGGTCTGTATATGCCGAAATCTCAGCCGTAGCAGAAGCCACATCTATAGCACTGTCTATAAAACACTTTGATAACATCGGTTCCCCTTCCCACATGATCATCGACAACAAGCTTACAGCGATTACAGGACTGGCCGGCCACCCACAAGAGCGACGATCATCCTAGGCTCCCGCTTCACTGAACATCAACACATTGCGTGGACCCCTGGCCACGGGGGCCTCGAAGAGATAAAGAGGGTCAGCGCTTTTCTTGCTAACAGAGCGGAGCTGTTTACATCAAACGTCGTCTCTATACCCCACATCGGATTTATCCGCCATCCCATATAGACTCCCCGAGAAGAGGCCATATACGCCTGCGTAAAATTATATCGCATTGCTTTCCAAACTTTTCAAGACCACAAAATTCACCCCACTGAATATATAAATGCTTGTCCTTGGTGCAGCGCTAGGGCGACACTCTTTCATATGCCTTGAGGGTGCCAAGATAAAGCGCAATATTTACAGACAACGAGCTCTAGCTCTCGCAGGTATACAACTGGCCAGCGTCATCTTAGAGAGCCAGCGAGCTCTCATTAAACTGGTGCTTTCTTCGGCGAAGACCATCCTAGACTGAAGACTCAAGGGGGTCCTGCAGTGAGGACTCCAACACATAGCTCAGTCAATATCCTTTTGCGTGGTGCAGTAAATGTTTTTCCTCCTCAACATCCTCACTCATGTTATCTATATGTGAATATACATGCAACCAGCATCTCATTTTAGTGCTGAGTGTGAGTGCAGAAGAAGCTCAAAGGGTAGTAAATGGATGCAGTTATAACGATATTATAGAAGCCTTTAACACGGCATCAAAGTTCCTGAGGTCAGCAAATTCGCAAAAAAAAATAAAAAAAAAATAAATAAATTTCGGTTAAAACATTGGTAACTGCAAAAACTTCGCACGTGTTGACGAGAGAACCTGTTTGCGTTTCTAGTCGTAAGTATTGCGAATTTTTATTGATAGAAGTCTGCCCCAGTGTTTGGGCAGCAAAATCTGCACCTAAAAAGGAGTGCGCTAGAGAATAGTTCACTCCCTTACTAGGTAACCTTTCTTTACAGCATTTCACTGTCTTAACCACCGCGCCCACTTCAGCATCACCGCGTGCATGTACAGCCAATCAGACCGAGCCTAAGGCAGTATAGAGCGAAACTGAGGCGACGGGCCAGTTACCGACGGGCCCAAAACACTCTCTCCGCACTTATTCGTGAATCGTCCAAGAACGAAATCAGGCGGCACCAGCACGACTTTCTTCACAACGTTCTCCATTCCCTCCCCAGCCAGAGGCGCCACGAAACCTCGAGCTTCGCTCTCGACCACACACTCCGGACGTCACCAAGCACGCACGTTTACTTTTTTTTTTTTTTTTTTTTTTTTGCTCCCGGCACTCTGATGGCCCTTCTGCCCTTCAAGTAGGTCCCACCTGAGCAACATATGCTCAGTGTCCGTCGGGTCCTTCTTTCAGGGCAGACAGATAGGCGGAGTGATTTTTAATAACTTGCTAAACGTACAAGGAAAACGTATACGAGTTTGAACACTTCAAAATTCAAACATATTCAAGCCTTCAGGTGTTTCTCCCTACTGTTTCCACAGCTTATCCAAAATATTATTTTGGACACCTGATCCCCATTTTTAGAGGCATTCACACTTGCGACTCGCAGCGGTCGCCTCACCGTTTTGGTCGAAAAGCGACTGTCGAAAATGGTCGCATCGGTAGAAAAGCGACCGCCGCGGGCCGTTCGGGCACTGCTCGATTGCCAGCCGCGCGACTGCTGGTCGCAAACCGTTAAACCAATCAGCGGCTCAGCTGACGTGAACGTAAGTTAGCTTTATTCTGTGCGGTGAACAGTCAAGGTAGGCACGCACGACGTGGAAAGCAACCTGCAAGTCGCATTCGCTGACGTGAACATCGGTTGCGCTGGGCCGCTCTCTGGTCGCATGCGATTGCCGGTTGCGCGCCCTTCGCGACTCGCAAGTGTCAATAGACCTTGTTGCAAGAATGTAGCGGTAACCCGGGCCAGTTGGTACATGCATAAAGCTAACAGCGCAACAGTCAGCTTCCTAAAAGCCAGCACATAAATATATTTATTTTTGATTTTATTGTTTTCGATGGCGCAATGATGCTTGTCTGCGCAACGCACCGGGCTCTTACTTGGACCTCATCGCACGAAATTATTTCCTACACGTTGTGTACATGGCCTGTTTCAAAAACCTTCGTTCGTTTCCTGATTGCGCCCCGAAAGGATTTTGCAACCACATTGAGCTCCAAACCCCGCCTCTACAATCAGCGACACACCGCTGACAGGTGACATCCCTGCGGAGACGCGGAGGGAGCCTTCATGTAGGGACGAGGAACCGGCCGCGCGGTGCTCAGTCAATATCCTTTTGCGTGGTGCAGTAAATGTTTTTCCTCCTCAACATCCTCACTCATGTTATCTATATGTGAATATACATGCAACCAGCATCTCATTTTAGTGCTGAGTGTGAGTGCAGAAGAAGCTCAAAGGGTAGTAAATGGATGAAGTTATAGCGATATTATAGAAGCCTGTGGCGGCGCCCAGCGGGTGCAGATTGCATATACAAAGATTTTGTGTTGCGCATTGTGTTGTATTGTGACGAAAGATCTTTTAAATTGCATATCTGGCGTGCCTTGTAACCAACCTAGCTGTTGATCACGACTATCTATTACGAAGTTAAACGGCTGTGTCACATCTGGGTCGGTATTGCAGAAAGTGAACGCGAACTGAACGCTTTTAGGCGCGGTTCAGGTGTCCACAGAGCAAGTGTGACAGATACTGCGCCTTTCCTTTCCTGTGAACCAATTATTATTAACTGAACGCTTTTACGTCACCTGATACACACTTCCGGTGTGTAGTTTTGCCGAAGGGAAGAGATGCCGTGACGTAAAAGCGTTCAGTTATCTGGTGGAAAAAAAAAGTTACGAGGGAATGATTTATAAAATTGATTGATTTATAGGAAGGGAAAGGCGCGGTAACTGTATCACTTGTTTATGTGGACACCTCAACCGCGCCGTAAGGGAAGGGAGGAAGGCGGGAGTGAAAGTGGAAAGATAGAAAGAGGAACCGTAGTGGAGGGCTACGGAGTAATTTCGGCCACCTGGGGATCTTTAACGTGCGCTGACATCGCACAGTACGCTTTAGCAACTAAAGTAATGAAAGGCGAAAGCTCATCTTGTCTAGCGTTCCTGTCATCTGCAATCCCACAATTGAACGCGCGCCAAGCGACAGGGCAGATACTGCGCCTTTCATCCAGAAGTCTCATCGTGTCTATAGCATTCCTGCCACCTGCAATCCCACACTTGAACGCGCGCCAAGGAACGCCACGCGACAGCCGCCGCAAAAGCGGGACACACTTTGTTCACAACAGTATGAGCCATTAGAGGCTTTCGCCTTAATTAAAATTTGTTTACAGGAAGGTAAAGGCGCAGTATCTATCACACTTTTTCCGGCAAGTTTGCCTGGACGGTGCACCATCGCTCCTGTCGAGTGGCGTTCCTTGGCGCACGTTCAAATGTGGCATTGCAGATGGAATTGGGACGCATCCTGCCTCGGCCAATCAGAACACCTCAAAAGCGGGACACACTTTGTCCACGACAGCATGAGCCATTAATGGTTTTCGCCTTAATACGCCTTAATAAAGTTGTTATCACATCACCTCCGAGGCTTTGAGCGGAAGTGCTTCCAACCAATCACAGAGCGTTCCGAAACTGAACACTCTGTGATTGGTTGGTCAAGGTTGCTATGTGGAGCTGCGCCCCCCCCCCCCCCCCACCGGCGCAGGTGGTTGCTAGGGAGATAGGAGGAGTGCGTCGATAATGCGGGGAGAGGCCACAGCTGGCACCGTTCCAAGGAACGGACGGACGGACCTCGCGTGTATGAGCCAAAAACAACAGTGTTCCGAGGAGGTGTGAAGGGTGGATATTCCTGGCCCTACGGGGCTGGGACAGTAAATCAACGCCGCTTGCGGCGGAGGCTAGCCAGCCACCAATTTTATCTGTTGTAGGCCGTCATTGCACCCGCCACCGCTTAGGTTGTGGACGACGGCTGTTGCGGCACGCGTCTTTCTCTCCCTCTTCTTTTTCTTTTATTCTCTACCTACTCGCTTTTGTCTGCACGAGGCAGCGGAGGTGGCTCAGCTACAGAGCCAGTAGCAGGCCCGTGCATTTTCTTCTTCTTCCTCTGACCTTTTTTTTTATTTATTCTCATTACTCACTTCTGATCACTATCACGCATTTAGTTAGAAACACATCCACTTCGGGTTGGCGCGAAGTCATATCGCTTGGAAGTCGGCTGTTTCGACGTCTGATTGATTTTACTTTTACATTTTTGGCTCTAATTAATCATTTTTCTGTACCATCCACACATCATCTATCGATTACAACCATACGTTTGATCCTCTCCTCTGAGAACGACACAATTGCTTCTGACATGTTCTGTACACGCGACCTTGCCGACATAGTCTAGCTAGGCTTGTGCCTTAAAAATGGCAAATGAGTACAAAGAGTCGCAGGGAAGGCTTTCGCCTTGCCGCTAAGTGCATCCAATGAATGTTTTGAGCCTCGGTATCTTCGCAACCTCAACCGAGCGCCGCCATCTTGTGCTTGGAGGAAAACTTGTTTAAATGCGAAAGCTTTGCTAGCCTCGTCGAACCAAAGACATTGGCTGGATAAACTTGAACTCAGGCGCGGCGTGAGGAACCGCCACCGCGCGCTTCTTCTTCTCACGGACGGTACGCGGAGCCGACGGTTGGTTGGTTGGGAACTTTGGGATATTCACGGGGGGAGGGGGGGGGGGGGGACCGGACACGGGTTATGCCGGCCTAATGTCGCGGCGGCACTCTTGGTGTCCGGGGGATGGGGAAGTGGGATGTTGGGAGGGGGGGGGGGGGGGGGAGGGAGATCGTCTTGTCGTCGTGGCCCGCACCAAGCAAACAGCCCGATGAGCGTCGGCAGGTCGGTGGTCCGGTGCGCAGCCTCCGGTGCAGCAGCGCTTGCGGGTGGTCCAGGCGAAGCCTGGTACTGCACAGGAAGGACTGCTGGTTACAGCAGGACACCACGGCGATTGGGGCAACCGCCTTAGCAGGGGGAACCGCGATAGACTGCTGCCAAGGCAGCAGTGCGGCGGGTGGCGCTGTGGAGACCGTCCGTAAACAGCGCGCCGAGGCCCGCGAGCAGGGAGCCCACGAGAAACTGTGTCGCTGGAGAATCCGGGCGGCAGCAGGGAGGACCGCTGATTTACCTCTGCCGTGGCAGAGGTGCGGCGGTTGACGCTGGAGAAGCCGCTGGCAAGGCGGCGCGTCGAGGGCCGTGAACACAAGGCCCACGGGAATGCTGGCGAAGCAGCGGGGGGACCGCAGGAGCGGCAGGGGACGCGGGTGCGTCAGGGCCCGCGGACCGTGAAGTCCGCGGGAGACTGGCGGTGGCCAGCAGGGCTGCGCCCGCGGAGGAGCTGCAGTAAGCCGCCACAGTAGCCATGAGCCCGGTCCAACGCAGGGGCGCGCCGCAAACGTGGAGGCAGCGAGGAGTGTGCCGCGGGGAAATCCAGGTCACCGGCACAGCACTGGGTCGACGCCTCGAGGGCGGAAGGGGCGCACTGTGAGGGTCCGGTGATCCCGGAGTCGGTTGCAGCACTGGGTCGCACCTCTCACGCTGCAGCTACGAGGTGCGCGAAGGAAGTCACGGGTCCGGGGCACCACGGCAGCAGGAAGGTTGGCAGAAGCCAGCGAGATGGTGACGATGGCCCAGGGAATATGCACCAGCGGGCTGGAGCAGGGAGGACTGAACCCTCGAAGGGGGCGAGCAGGACGCACGAATACGTGAGGGACGGTCAAGGCTGACGAGAGCGCGGCGAGAGCGGGAACGCACAAGCTCGCCGGAGCGAGCGCCGCACGCACCCGCTCTCGCCGAGCTCTGAGAGGCGACTGACGCGGAACGCGCCTCGCTTCTTCTGCTGCGTCGCTTCTTTTACTTCGAACGCCTACTGCTGCTTCTTCATACATCTCGCAACCTTTATTCGTACCGTTACATATCTCCACATATGCAAAATTGCCTGACACAATGCCACAGAGCCTTCCAGTCCCCTGCCTACCCTCCCCCTCCACCGTCATCGCTGACCTCTGGCTCGCCTTTTTGGACCTCGCTTTCGAATTTCCGTCGACACCCTCATATGGTCTAGACGCGGCTATGCTTGTCCTTACGGTTCGCAAACAGCCACGGAGGAGGCGCGCGCTGGGAACAGTAATTCGGCTGCGTTTCATTGGCGTTCACAGAGAGCTGTAGAGGAGTTAAACCAAAGAAAACTATGTCTGACCAAGCTTAATCGACTTTCCACTTTTAAGCTAGATGCAGGGCTATACGTCGAACCTGACTTAGCTACACAGCATAACCAAACATAACAAAGCCTTCGCTTGCATATCCGGGTTTAGCCGAACTAAGCCGCGCCGCTATTTTAGTGAGAAAGCACTGTTACGGACACCCCAACAAAGCAAGAGGCTTGTCAACCGTCGTTGTGCCTGACTCCCAATAGCCCCTCAGATCGTGACGCCACAGTGCACGTGCCCTGGCGCAGGTAATTCAAACAGTGCTTTCGTACGCATGGTATCATTGGTCTAACCAGATTAAAAACCGATCAATGTATTTCAGCTTGAAACCTCGAACTCAGTTAAACGCGGTGAGCAAACACGCTAATGGGAAAAGCTTGCAACGTGCTGAGAGATGACCCTCAATGCACTCGCGGCTTTTGCCCTTTGCGTTTTCACTTTTGCGCGGGCGCGCACACACCTTGGTGGCGAGGGCAGATAAATACTGACAGCGGCCCAAACTTATACTCCCAAATTTACCCGGATAAGTACATTCGTATATGTGAATTCTGCCGTCATCTAGTTAGCCTTGAGTATATGATGTGGATTACCCAGATCTCCCAAAAGACGCAGTGTCGTCATTCAAATCAGCGGTGTGCGGCACTGATGATCAACTCAGGTAAAGCCGTAGAAGTGGGAGCTTGCGAGTGGGCTGCGAAGGACGCTGGGCTCAAGGACTTCCGTCTGCCTGATGCTATCAACATTCTTCTTTAAATCTATGGGAAAATAAAATCTTTAGCAACCACAACAAATATCCCTCCCGTTCCTCGGTCGCCTTTTGCTTCCCGCGGTTGCCCTTAGCAGCAGACGGAGTTTGCGCTGGAAACGATAATGCGGCGTCTGCTCTTGCGCCCGGTTAGCTAAACCTGTTCGTCCAGCGTTATTGTGCTCGTTTCTAGGATCATGGCCCGTCACTTCAAGACACAGTTGGCTAAACGTGGTAACGGCTTGCCAAACAGACGGTTGGGGCAGCTTGGACCTGACGCTTCCTAAGACGTCGCCCATATCTTGGCAGCTCTCCTAACAAAACTTCGTCTGAGACGGCAGCTCCCAAATGTGAAACTCAGTTGTTGCCTGCGCCGCTGTCGCTACTGCGAGGCATCGGTAAAAGGCATCTGTAGGTACTAGGTAGAATACCTTGGCGGACTTTACATTCGCTTCCCTGCTACAATAGCGCCACTGGATCCTGGGTGCGGCACGTGAGGACAAAATTGCCGGCGCCATGCCCTACTGAAAATATTGTGCGAGGCTCTGCGTGATTATCTGTGCGTGGTTATCGACCCGCACAGCGCGAGTTTGTGCGTGCGAGGATGTGCGATTCGAGAATGTGCGAGCGAGGATGTGCGATGTGTGCACGGTGGGAGAACGTGCAACGTGTTCACGGCGAGAAGGCGTGCACACTGTGAAGATTTTTGTACCCGTGTGTGTGTGGCAAAATTTGTGCATAGCTATCAACATTCAGAGTGCATGGATGTGGGCACTCACTTAAGGCCCCAATATAGTCCGACGTAACGCGCGCGCACGTCGCCCTCCGCGACGTTACGTCGGCGAAAAACCGAGGTCTATAGTCCAACGTCACGGCGTGATGGACGTAGCGAGCGCGAGCCGACGCGGCCCAACGTCGCTGACGCGCAAACAGAATCTCGCCTATTTCTCGCCGACCGCCTCAGCCGCGTCGGCCATCCATCCCAGCATTCCTCACGCGCAGTGAAGATGGCGGCTTGCATGTAGACAGAGACTGCGCTATAACCACGCGCGCATTTCAGACACTGTTGCGGAAAAGCTGCTAGAAGGAATTCGAGGGCAGCCCTGCGTTAATGATACCAAGCGGATTGACTATACACAGACGTTCAAAGGAAAGAAAAATGCCTGGGATGCAAACTGTCAGTAGTGCGGCTGGGCACAGCTGTGAGTTCTTCGCTGCGGTGTGTGTACCATGCTCGTTTTAATGCATTGCTCTAGAAGGTGTAACGATGGTGTTGTTTCACTTATCTGCAGTACATTCATTGGAAGAATACCAAAAACTGCGGAAGCGGCTTCGCACAGAGTTGTGACCGGTACACGCCGGAATCGAAGGCCGTACTCGATTTGGCCTCACGGAACGTCAGCGGCTCAACAACCAGGGAATTCGCGAAATTTATGGAATTCTACAGGAGCTGCAGCCAGCCGAGAATGTGATCCTCATTACTGTGTAATCTCTAACTCCTCTGTAATCGTACATACACTTAAATTTTGATTAGTTTTCAGTAAAACACGCACGTACACAATCATCGTTCCGTCTGCAGCCGTCGTCGACGCGGGCTCAGGCCGTTGCTGGGCTGGACGTCTCCACGGCTGCCTGTAAATGCTTTGTGCCATTTGAACATTCGCAGTAAACACATCGCGTCATTGCCTTCATCACAATAGTAATTAGTGCCTTGATAGGCTGCAGCCAGGTCCCTGTAGGTGCCCTATCGTCTGCTCGAAAATGCACCCCAAAAATGTACCAGCCCTCGAGGGCGTCTTGTGCGCATGCGCGCCGCGGCATCGGGCACGCCAGCCGCGCCATCCTGTAGAAGCGGCAGTTTTTTGACGCGCCTGTCATGGCCGACGTGCCGTGGCTGACGTCGCAGACTTAGCCAGTTGCGTCGAAAACGTCGGACTATATTAGGGCCTTTAGTGCAAGGAATGAGTGCACTCTGAAGGTGCAAGACATTAGTCTGATCTCAAACGATGAGACATTCGGCATGGGAATGCTACCATGCTATGGTGATACTCTGCATGGTTGCAAGGCTCCTACATCACACCTCATGTTTGTGTTGTGCATAACACTAATATGCCAGCTTTAGGCCTTGTGCAAGGCCTCAATCAGTTTCTGCTACAGTTATGACACAAAATGTTTTGCAGAAATGATGCTCTCCATGAGATGAGTCTCAAGTGCAAAGAATGCAAGCTTCCAAAAGATACATGTGGTCACCTGGATTGGCTTTATTGGCTGATACAGTGTGGTCACAAAACATCTGCTTTCGGTCCACCAGGTTCGAGCTTGGATGCAGGTTTCCTTCTTCAGCTGCTCTTGGCCTGTTGGATTCGAGCTTGGATACAGGTTTTCGCTGTGCGACATCTGCAAAATGCAAAAAAAAAGCAGGACTATATTCCAAAATCCGAAAATTCAGCTGTCTTTACAAAACATTCTGAGAAAGGGGTAATTAGGTGCTCTATTTTTAACTGATAACAATTCAAAAAGTTTCGATTCTGAACTACAGAAATATGACGAACTGACACAAGAATACAGGCGTTCAGCATCAGTCCATCACAAAATCTAATACCTTAGTCGAACAGATATTTCAAGGGTCTTTGAACCATATCCTATCAATCAAAGACATCTGAGCACTGCTTCATGGAAAGCTACAATAACTAGAGTGAACAGAGCAGTCCAGAACTGGAGACTGGACTTTGAGAAATAGAAGTGTGCATTCTAGATATGGCTTAGCACACAGAGCTAGGAATAAAACCAAACCTGAAATGAAAGATTATGCAATTCTACATATATGGTCATAGAAGAAAAACAAAATTGCACACAGAACAGTACGGAAAGTATATCATCATTGCAACTTGTACAAAAACAGTTGATAACACATCTTCAAAAGTGCACGAGTATTACTTGAGCCCAGCAGCGAATTATCAATGGCAATAGCGGGGTACAAGAGCTTAGTGAGATGATAGAATCTTTCAATGGTGATCGAGAATGCCATGTAGAAGTGGCACAACTCTCCCCAAGTTTACTAAAAGCTTGGTTAGGATTCATGACGGCCCCTCAGCCTTCCTTCCAATAAGGTCGAGAAATACCCTAACCACCCGAGGCAGTGGAAACAGTGCATAGGGATCAGGTTAACTGATATTCACAAACATGCCTTGACTAACACCTTTACTCCAAGTGGTCCTCGAGGCCCTTTTTTTTTTTTTTTTGAAATGAAGCTCCACTTGAATTGCTCCTCGAGTGCATGAGAAAACAGAGCATCTATAAGTGGCAATGACACTACTATGGGGACACCTAGACTTCCACTTGCAAACATGGGGCATCGCAGCTTTCACACACTGTGCAGACTTCGTTCTACTGCATACCAAGCCTTTCATGAAAGTGGATACAATAAGGATTCACAGACCCACTCTCTGAAGCATTGGCTCCGAGAACCTCAATCTGACGCGAAAATACTGAAACATCGTTTCAAGTACGACCAAGAAAAGCCTCCCAAGTTTCTGCGGCTGACGTTGAGCATGGATAACTATCGTCAGTTGCAGATTTCAATGCTGTAGTTGATCATCGCATTATGCTATTGTGGTGTAAACACATTTCAAGTCATCACCAGATACCTTAGCAACATTTCAGAGCACGCCGAGTGCCAAGTTGCAGAAAGCATTTGATGGCTAACAGCAAATGAAACATGTGCAGTGGTTTCTGTGAACCACTGTGGACAGTGGTGCAATCGTGGGGAATGTCATATTGTAAATAGGAAGACAGCGAGGTACCGGAGGTGCAGTTGTGCCATGCAACACCTGTGCTGCACACATCAATGGCTTTCTGATTGCCTCAAATATACTTGTATGTCTAGATGCAGTGCTAAAGGGGGGGGGGGGGGGGGGGGGGGTCAATTCTGTCTTTTTAGCTGTGGAGAGATATTTGCAGTTGGTGGAAGGCATGGCTTTTCAAGTGCGCTTAAAATTAAAGCTCCTAGCTTGCTTGGAAACAGAAGCGGCATTTGCTTCTGGAAAGACAAATTTGTTGGCTTGGGTGCATGCGCTATAACATGCTTCTTTGAACCTCACATGTGCTCAACGCTCGCTGCTGAGCACTCAGAGGGCAAATATGCAACTAGGTCACTAGAGTTCACAGCAGTTCGAGCAGTTCTCAATGCCTAAATCCTGTTCTACATCAGCCATATGTCACTGGCAGTGAATGTTGATAGATGTGAATTGTTTTCAGCCATTTTTCACAGCTGACTTGTTCATGCAGTCTGCAAAACATATTTTACTAGGCTGCGACTTTTTTTTTAACGTCCAAAAGCGACTCAGGCTATGAGAAATGCTGTAGTGGAGGACTGCAGAAATTTCAACCACCTGGAGTTCTTTAACGTGCAGTGATGTCGCACCGCACATGGGCGCCTTGCTTTTAGTCTCCATCGAAAAGCGGCCGCCACAGCCTACTAGCCTGTGACTCTTGAGGCAGCTTGTCGATGCTGTTCACAAGGACTTGGCATTAGAAAATGAGCATGTTACACGAAGTGGCATGCACTTTCCGGGCCAAATTTTGGCCTTATGGCCCATTCGGTTGGGGGGACGAGAGCAGAGGTGCCGAGCAGTACAGAGAAGTACAGGAGCACGCCGAGCGAGGGTGTAATTTTCCTCCCACGGGAACGCTCTCTGCGTGTCGAGAGCAGTACGCCACGACCATTGTGACCGCACTTCCCTCCCCAGCATTCTCCGCCTACCCGCAGTAGCAGCAGTTGCAACCCGAGAAGCAAACACTCCATGTAGAACTGCTTTGCATGCCTTTGTTCTCACAGCGCGGGCGATCTGCCTCCTTTGGCCCTTTCGATGCCAGCAGTGACTCTCAAACCTGAGCAATGCTTTGCAGCCACCATTTAGAGCGTCACCAACTTGAGAAAAGAAAAAAGATGGTGCGGATACACCGCTTTATGTCATGTGACTTCCTCTACACTCGCTTTAGATGAGGGAGCAGCCGGGAGTGCATTCAGGTGCTCTCAGCAAAGGAAAAGACCTCCTCCTCTACCATTGGAAGCCAGTGATTCTACTCCTGCTCTACCACTGGAGGGCACCCACTTGTCTGAGAGCACTTTCGAAGTGCTCTCGAGGGCGCCTGCTCTCCCGCTCGAATTCGCCATTAGTCTTGCCCCGTATGCCACTTGTGCTGTCTGGAGTGGAGAAATATTTCTGAAGGGTAAGTCGGAAGAAATGCTGAAAAGCATTCAAGAATCTGAACTGAACCTTAAGTAGAGAAAAGACTGTTTTCTGCACTTTATGGAGCTGAGGTAGCGTCGAGTGGAGACATGTTTTTGAATTTGGCCACAAGGGTAAAATTTGAATTAACTATTCCACACGCAAAACACTCATGTCCTAATGTCAAGTCCTCTGAACATTCAGAAGCAAACTCGATATTCACAGGCTAACAGAACGTTTCCCAGGCTGCATGAAAAGGCAGCTGTGAAAAACAGCTGAAAACGCTTAATGTTAGGCAAAATGTCGCTGCTGCTGTGATATTGTTCATGTAGAGCATGACATATGCATTGAGAAATGCTGTGAAATTTAGTGACCAAATTTGTTTATTAAGATTTGATTTGAAGTTGCTGCTACACTTGATCTTTAAGCTTGCAGGGCTCAGGGGAGAGGGAAGAAAATATGCGTGCTTCTTCGCTACATATACACCCCAACCAACGAATTCAACTCGCTGATTTCAGTTTCCAAACAAAGCTTGGAGCCACAATGGTCACTGCACTTGAAAAGCCATGCCTTCTGCCTACCGTGAATACGTCTCCACAGAACAAGTGAACCAACCGCTTTGACAGCACCGTGTGTCCGTAGAGTACATAGTACCCTGATGTGACAAGCAAGCCATCGATGCCTGTAGCACAGATGTTGACATTGTTCACAAGGCTCAATCGCGCTACTAGTGGCCCCAGCTTCCTTTACACGTACTTCTTCATCATCATCATCAGCCTGATTATATCCACTGCAGGGCGAAGGCCTCTCCCATATTTCTCCACTTAACCCGGTTCTGTGCTAGCTGCGTCCACTTGACCCCTGCGAACTTCTTAATCTCATCCGCCCACCTAACTTTCTGCCGCCCCCTGCTACGCTTTCCTTCCCTTGGAATCCAGTTTGTTACCCTCAGCGACCATCAGTTATCCTCTCTTCGCACTACATGTCCTGCCCATGTCCATTTCTTCTTAATTTCTACTAGAATGTCGGTAACTTGAGTTATTTCTCTGACCCACTCTGCACGCTTTCTATCTCTTAATGTTACCCCTACCATTTTTCGTTCCATAGCCCTCTGGGTTGTCCTCAACTTAAGTAGAACTCTCTTGGTTAGCCTCCACATTTCAGCCCCATAGGTGAGTACAGGCAAGATGCAACTGTTGTATACTTTCCTCTTGAGCGATACCGGTAAGCTGCTAGTCATAATCTGAGAGTGCTTGTCAAATGCGCTCCATCCCAATCTTATTCTTCTTATTATTTCCTTTTCGTGGTCCGGATCTGCGGTTACTACCTGTCCTAAGTAGACACATTCGCCTACTACTTCCAGTATTTCGCTACCTAATGTAAACTGCTGTTCCTTCCCGAGGCTGTTGAACATTACCTTAGTCTTCTGCATACTGATTTTCAACACGTACTTGCTAAGACCAAAAATGGGAAGACTGCAAAAATGGGGGGGGGGGAGGCAGCATTTGTGTACAAAAGGGGGAGGCGGCTGCTACTTTCAGGCAGTGTCTGATGCGTCCTAATCTAAACATCCTAAGCATAAAAACATGCAGCAGCAAGCATGCAATGCATGTCTAAAGGTGTGCGTCCGTCGAGATATCTGCAGGCCGCCACCAAATGTTCTCACTACGTCTCTATAGCCAGCGCAAAACTGATCTGCATGCCCACCACCAGTTTTCTCTCAATACCATCGGAGTGCTGTTTAAATTTTTTAATGCAAAACCATAACTAGCCCATTTACACGTAATTTCATCCGTGACCGTCGTTGGCTGCGTTGGTTCCGAAAAAAAAAGAGCAATCACGCCATTGCTGAGCATAGAGCAGCTTAGTAACATAAGACATGCGGCTGAGCTCAATAAGAAGGATCAGATAACATGACATTTGGGCAAAGCCTTTAACCTCAAGTACACTGAGTGGCTGCCCTTAGCTGAGATCGAAAGCAAAGCCAGCACAGCATCTATATCTACTGTGGCTGCATTAGCTGTGCATCACTGCCTACAAGAAGCGCAGTACACCAACTGTTCGCAGCCAGCGACACCTACTCTTGCTCGGCTAAAGTCTGTTTTGATTGATTTCCTGCTTAGCCAATGATGCCGATGGTGCTAGTGTGGCCTCTGATGGAGATGCTTGAAATTATAATGCGGCTGCTGATTCCTCGGTGCTGGTTCCGCAAAAGCCATTCTTTGCAGGCAGAAGCCCCTTATCGGAAGATTTAGGGCAGTGATCGTGCAATCAGAAAGTTTGGTCAAACATCTGAAGTCTTCTAAAAAGTCGGAAGGGTTGGCTGCAGGTATGTATGCAACATGCCTTCCCCACAAGTGTGTCCTTGTCTGTGGAAGCCACCAAGCAGAGCAAACTTACTATTAGTCCTCAAATTGTGTTGTGTTGTGTTGTGTTGGGTTTTATGGCGCATAAGCAACTAAGGCTATCATGCGCCAAGAGCGAGGTTAATGTATGTTCTGGTTGCAATAGAGGAAATGGATATGTTTAATCTATAGTTTATTTAAAAAGCTTCCTTCTTCTAGGAAACTGAGAACAGATGCTAGGTTTACAAGTGCTCTTTCTCCTAAAAGCAAGGTGGGATGGAATGGGATGGTATGATTGTAAAATATAGTAAAATGTTTTCTCCGTAGTGCCTCAAGTTTTGAGCATGTAATTAGAATGTGGTTTACAGTGAGTATCTCGTCGCATTCTTCACAGGTCGGTTTGTTATGTTTCATTAGCAGAAAGTTATGTGTTAGATGTGTATGTCCAATACGAAGACGGCATACTATCACTTCCATAAAACGTTGTTGATGTGTGCTCGATTGCCATTCTCCTAGTACAGGCTTTATGAGACGCAACTTATTATTTTCTTGGTTGTTCCATCTGGACTGCCATTTATTCATCTGTTTATGTTTTATTAATTTCAAGCAATCACTATGTGGTATGTTTACTTTCTGAATCAATTTGTTGTGGGCAAGTGCAGCACATTTGTCTGCTCTTTCATTGCCGTCAATGCCTACGTGACTAGGGACCCAACAGAACACTATGTTATATCCTTGTGTCGTGATCATTTTTACATTATGTATTATGTCACCGATTAGAGGCATGGCAGCATTTTTGTGATTTAAAGCCATCAGTACACTCAACGAATCGGTGTAGATGACACTGTTCCCAATGCCTTCATTTACTATTTTTTCTACAGCTGTCAGGATAGCATAGGATTCAGCTGTAAAGATTGATGCGCACTGAGGAAGCCTAATTATTTGTTCCCAGTTCTCTTCAACTACGGCACAGCCAACATAAGTAGAAGTTTTTGATCCATCTGTATAAAACTCTGTATAATTACTGTACTTTTCTTTTATTGTGCGAAATTCTTGTATTATATGCTCTTTAGGAGTTTGGCTTTTGTTGAAGTGTGTTAGAGTGAGATCACAGACATTTGGAAGTTTGTACCATGGGGGTAGGGGGCTGTTTTTTGGTGCAGTGTCGGGCAAGGTGTCCAGAATTTCTAACTCACTGCAAATGTTTTCGAAACGCATTATCAGTGGCCTCGTCGCTTGTGGTTTATTTGTGAAAATTACTCGTGAGCGGCATGTTGAGACTATTGGATAGCAGAGGTGTTTTTTCTGTGACCTTATTCTAAGGACATAAGCACATGTAAGTGAAGCCCTTCTATCTTTCAGCGGAGGCTCATTCGTCTCTGCATACAGACTATCAACAGGGGATGTTCTGTAAGCGCCACAAGAAAGGCGTAAACCTAGGTTATGTACCGGGTCCAATTTCCTTAGGTATGATGGTCTAGCTGACCCGTAGACTATGGACCCGTAGTCCAAGCTAGACCGCACAACAGATCGATATATATGTAGAAGACACGCCCTATCAGACCCCCAGTGTTTCCGAGAGAGAACCTTTAGGATGTTTATGTGAGGCAGGAATGTTAGTTTTCTGTCGAACGTTACACCCAAAAATTTATGTTCGCTCTTTACTGGCAACTCAATCCCATTTAAGTGTAACTTGGGATTGATCTGTATACCTCGTTTCAGCGAGAACATTACTGCCACGGTTTTCTGTGGGGAAAATTTGAACCCATTTTTAAAAGCCCATGAGTCTAGTTTATTTAGTGTTAATTGTACTTGTCTTTCACAAATTGATATGTTTGAGGATGTGCAGGCTATTTGAAGGTCGTCGACATACAGCGAGAACATAATGGATTTTGGGATTACCTTGCTAATAGAATTCATTTTTACAATAAACAAAGTTGTACTTAAAATGCACCCCTGAGGTACCCCATTCTCTTGAATAAAGTTCCTCGAGAAGGTGGTACCGAGACGTACTTGAAATGAACGACCTGATAGAAAGTCCTTCAGAACATTTAGCATCCGGCCTCGGATGCCAAAATCTGCTATATCGCGTAGGATCCCGAACCTCCAAGTCGTATCGTATGCCTTTTCCATGTCAAAGAAAACGGCAAGGCAATTTTGTTTATGTATGAACGCTTCCCTGACAGTATTTTCAAGACGCACTAAGTGGTCGGTCGTTGCACACCCTTTTTTAAAACCACACTGATGAACATTAAGAAGTTTATGAGATTCTAAGATGAAAGTTAGTCGGATGTTTAAAACACTTTCAAAACATTTTGCTAAACAGCTGGTCAGAGCTATGGGTCTGTAACTGCCCGCTGAGGTCGGCGGCTTTCCTGGTTTCAGAAACGGAACAATAACGGCTTGTTTCCAAGCCTCCGGGAGTTTACCCAGAGTCCAAATTTTGTTAAAGAATTTCGCAAGTGCCTCTACAGAGGATTCGGATAAATGAGCCAGCATTTCGTAATGAATTTCGTCAGGACCAGGCGCAGTCTGTTTTCCAGCAGCAAGGACGTTCTTTACTTCTTGGAGTGTAATAAAACTATTATATGATTCATTTCTGCCACCACTTGTTGGGAGTTTTTGTTTCTCAGCTATGTTTTTGTATTTTAGGAATGTTTCTGTGTAGTGTGACGAACTTGAAACGTGTGCGAAATGTTCGCCTAGTATATTGGCCTGTTCTTCTATGCTAGTCTGAACACCAGGGGCTGTGAGGATGGGAATTGTAAACGGGGAAAAGTTTCCACAGAGTTTACGAACTTGTTCCCACATTTTCTTAGACGTCATTGAGCTATTTATTGACGTTACATACCTCTGCCACGATTCTTTTTCAGCCTTTCGACGAATAAATCGTGCTTCTGCTCTCGCCTTTTTAAAAGCTATAAGGTTTCCTTGGGTTGGGTACCTGCGGAAAGTTCCCCAGGCCTTATTTTGTTTCTTTTTTGCATCCCGGCATTCTTGCGTGTACCAGGCTTTGTTACTGCTATGCACAACTCCCGAAGACTGTGGAATAGCTAGTTTTGCTGCACGTATTATGCAATTAGTAAACCTTTCATTCAATTCATCTACAGTGAGCTCCTCTGAGAAAACTTCTTCCAGATTGGCTTTGGACTTGAAAAGTGGCCAGTCGGCTAAATGGAGCTTCCATCGTCGCGGTTTGCTTGGGGTGACTTTTGGTGATGATGACATGCGGATTAGTACTGGTAGGTGATCACTCCCATATGGATTCTCTAAAACTTCCCATTTAAAATCATTAAAGAGAGAAGGTGAACAAAATGACAGGTCTAAAACACTCATCTTTCCCGTGCTCGGAGAGCAGTAGGTCGGTTTACCCGCGTTTAGTAAGCAAATGTTGTTAGATAGAATAAAATCTTCAATAATTAGGCCTCGCGCATCAATTTTTTCGCTTCCCCAGAAAGGAGAATGTGCATTAAAATCACCAACTACCACATAAGGTTCCGGTAGTTGATTTATAAGGTTTTCTAAGTCATTGAGAGCTATTTTTCGATGTGGCTCAACATACACGCAGCACACCGTGATTCTTTTAAATGTAAGCAAGGTGGCTGCCACTGCTTCAAACTGAGTGTCAAGTTTGTATTCACTAGCTGCAATATCATTCCTTACAATGATAGCAACACCACCCGAGAGCCTGCTAACGTGCTCTCGGTCGCGGCGAAAAACTTTATATTTTTTTAGTATGTTTTTATGCTGCGCACCGAGATTGGTTTCCTGAACGCACAGCGCTGCGGGTAAGAATGAAGCAAGAATGTCTTTTATATCGCTGTAGTTTCTTAAAAGTCCTCTACAGTTCCAATGAACTAAGAACGCCATTTTATATGAGGAAGGTAGAGAGACTAAGTTTTTTCTGGCCCGGTGATTCGGGCCTTTTCTTTTCTAGTTCGCTCCAAGGAGCTCCGTCGCCTGTCAGATGTTGACGGCCCCGGACAGTCGTCGTTTGTTGTGTCCATTGCGTCCTCGGACGTGCTGGACGATTGTGCAGACTGCACAGACACATTTGTGGTAGATCTCGCCGTTACTGGAGAGACCTTAGGGCCAGCTGACCTAGAGGCCCGCGCAGCCTGCTTTGGGGGTGGTGGAGCAGCCCCAGCTACTTCCACCGGGGACGTAGAGGTCCCTGCCTTAGGTGCACCGTGTGTCACCTGGGCAGGTTCCAAAGACTGTTGTGACGCCGCCCCCTTTTGCGTCACAACAGAATAAGTTGGGGTGTGAGTGGACGTGAGTTTCTTACGTGCCTCCCTGTAAGTGAGGTTTTCTTTGACTTTTAGTGTGATGATATCTTTCTCTTGTTTCCATGTTGGACAGGTTCGTGATTAAGCAGCGTGGCTGCCCTCACAGTTGATGCAAAGATGCGTTTCGGATTCACAGTTCTCAGTGGGATGCTCGTGGGAGGCACACTTCGCACATGTAAGTTGGCCTCGGCAAGTCTGTGAGCCGTGGCCATACCTTTGGCATTTGAAACAGCGACGCGGGTTAGGTATGTACGGTTTCAGTTTTATCTTCGTGTACCCTACCTCCACAGCCTCGGGCAGTGTGCTCGATTCGAAGGTAAGGACTAAGTGTCTGGTCGGTATCTCTTTGTTATCCCGTCTGATTTTAATTCTGAACACATTGATGACATTTTGTTCTCTTAGTCCTTCAAGGAGTTCTTCTTCACTTAGGTACTTTAGGTCGTCATCTGAAATGACTCCCCTCACCATGTTTAGAGAGCGGTGTTTGGTGACATTAACTGGGCATTCCCCAAAGCTGGTTACTGTAGGAAGTTTTTCATTTTGATGATGGTACATAATTTCCAAGAGTAGGTCGCCATTTGGAAGTTTTTTGACATTGTATCCTTGGCCTATTGCTTCAGTCAATGTCTTGGTCACGACAAAAGGAGATATTTGCCTAGCTGTTTTTTGAGGGTCTTCACTGTGCACCACGTGGAAGCGTGGGAATCTGTTTGCATTCTTTAGAAAGAAGTTTGCAGTTTCATCGGTCCGTCCCCTTTTTCGGGAACGATCATTGGAGAGCAAAGAAGAAGCCATGCAGTAAGTTTTTGTTCAGCCGGGGTGGCGGCCACCCACCATGGAGCCCAACGAGGGGACGGGACAGGAACTCGCAAAGCAGACCTGCCCGCGCCAGCCGTACACCCCGACTATAACCAGATATGGCATAACGCAGGGTGGTTAGCCACACAAGGTTAACCCTCGCCGCCTGGAAGTAGGAAGAAACGAAGAAGGTAAGAGAAGACAGGACAGTTGTAAGAGAGAGGATAGGAAAGTGAAAGATGGAGGGGAGGACAGGAAAAGGCGACTGCCGATTTCCCCCGGGTGGGTCAGCCCGGAGGTGCCGTCTGTGGGAAGCGTGGGCCAAAGTGGTGTGTTGCCTCCGCCGAGGGGCCTTAAAGGTCCAAACACTCGGCATCGGCTCAACCACCAGGATCCCCTTTTCCCCAGACACGGCGATGCCACGCACGGCTAAGCGTGGGTGCTCGGGGTCCGTGGTGTCGCACAGTACACGCAAACATCTGCTTTAACAGATGCCCCCTGCGGGAATTAGTCCTCAAATTTGTACCGTAGCTCTGCACTAAGTAGGTTCTGAAACACTGCTCATATACAGCGACAACTTAAAATGTGCAGCACCACAGAAGTATGTGATGATCAACTACAGCACTGGAGTTAGTGATAGACCATGATTATGCCTACTTGGTGTCAGAAGCTGGGATGTCAGGAGGAATACCAAAGCCATACCCAGAAAAAATAATGTGCTAGAAGTTCTAAGTTAACCAGGTTTGACTTGGGCTGTCACTCAGCCAATGCTTCAGAGAACAGATCTGTGCATACTCACTGTATCCACTTTAGTAAAAAGCTTGTAAACCCGCAGAACAAAGCCCACAGAGAGAACAAATGATAAGATGTCAAGTGTTTACAAGTTGAGTGCCAGTCTATGAGCCCTCAAGGTCACATAACTGCCAATAAATGAAAAGCAGGCATTCAGGGCTACGTGGAGTTGAAGTCAATGTATTCTTATGAAGTCAAGATTTCCTGTCACTATACTCAATCTCACAAGCTATCTGCTGCACCTGGCCCATTCGAGATCATATAGATCATAGTAGGTAATTGTGCTCTTAGGTGCCTCTCACCCCTTGAATTGACCAGGGAGAAAGTAGGAGCACAATGACCTACTTGGACCCTTTGCAAAACTCAATGCGTCACCTATATTATATAGCAAAATCTTTGTGGGAGAATATTTTTGCACATCTTGGGTGCACAGTCACGTGATAAATGGGTGATGTAGCCTATATGTCACATACACATATCTCCTAGATTTTTTTTTTTTACAGAGGCATGCTGCTTAGTCAAAAGACGCGATGCGCGGGAGTGTAGTGCGCACCGATTCTGTGCGTTTGCAATTTTTTGTTTTCGTTCTGTTTCTTCCGATAGTTTGGTGGAACGGCTGGTATGCAATGCGATGCGGGATTCTGGAGTCGTGAGTCTGTTTTTTCAAAGCATGTCACCGGGATGGTGCGTTTGCTTTCTGCAGTCTAAAAAAAATGTGCAAGAGTACTTGCCGTGTGCGGGGCTGCATATATATTGAGTACCAGAGTGAGAGTTATTTGCACACACGCATGCCCATACGTGCCCATACACATGCAGTTTTGTAGTGGCGCAAAAAAAAGTAATTCTGTCAAGACAGAGCATCTTCTAAAGGGCACGTAAACTTTGACGTTTGGATTAAGCAATGGAATTATACAAGATGTTTCACATAAGGTTTGCTTTATGGGGTTTAACGCCCCAAAGCGACTCAGGCTTGTATCACATGGGGGGCTTAACTCAAGGTACAAAACCAGCCCATGTGCGGACACAGAAGCAGTCAAACCTTCGGTGCTACAAAAAAAAAAAAAAAAAAGCAAGCATGCACACTGCTCTGTGCTTTGCCGAGGCAGCTCCAAGCCATCACTCACTTGAAACCGTGCTGCCTGCGTTGGCCAGCCTGGCCCCCCCCCCCCCCCCCCCCTCGATTCATTAATTTTTTCCGCACTGCTAAATAAAAAAAAAAAGAAAGCATGCATACTGCTGTGCGTTTAGCTCGCAGGACAGCTAGACTCCCCTCCCATTACCTCCACTCCCCCTTCCCACCCGCCACTCATTTTGAAGGACCAACATCCCAGCACCCTTGCGTCCTTCCCGCACAGACCAGGCAACCCTTTTCTCACTCTCTCCCAGTAGAATGAAAAAAAAAAAAGCCCATGCAGGACATGCAGGAGTGACATAGCCACGTCACTTTTGTTTCAATGAGGTTTGGGTTGCTTTGACCTGAGCAGCAGTATAGGGAGCGCTCAAGATTTGATTGCTTCTGTGCGCAGCACGTTAGAGCACAGGGCTCGATCGGCCACCCTTGTACCTTAAGTTAAACCCGTTGTGTGAAACGATAGTGCCGGAAAATTGTTGGTTCATAAGCTAAGCCACATCTTTTATGAATTTACAACTTAACTTCAAACACCAACGTTTATGTGCCCTTAGAAGATGCTCTCAGTCTTGACAGTTATTTCTTTTCTGCCACTGCAAAACAGCATGTGTGTGGCGTGCGTGTGTGCAAGTAACTCATGCACTAGCCTTGCATGTTTTCATTACAATGAGGAAAACAAATGCACAATCCCTGCAGCGCACTGTGAAGAAGAACACTCTTGACTCCGTGTCCTTGCATTGCTCGAATACCACCAACGCCACTAAACCACCGGAAGAAAAAGAATGAAAGCTAAGCAAAAGATAGCAAATGCACAGAATCGGCGCTCACTCTAAATTCCCTTGCATCATGCTTTTTGACTGAGCAGCGCTTCTCTCTCAAGGAAAAAAAGAATACAAACTCCACAAGATATGTGTACGTAACACATAGGCTATGTCACTGATGTATCACATGATTGTGCACTGAAGACATGCAAAAATATCCTCCCAATTCCCTTTGGGGCAGAAGTTTGGTGCAATGCTGAATATTTCTGTATCAAACCTCATGTTATGCACGAATCTGACGAGAAGCATGCCTTCACTATTGAAAACCAGAAGGGCGGAAGTGGGGGAGGGGGGGGGGGGGGGGTTATGAATTTTGTTACTGAGTGGAGCAGGTAATGGATGTGGTCATTGTCACAAGAAATGTCTCCTGGCAGCCACCTATTTCTGACCCCAAAACAGGTTTGGCCGCCACAGTGAAGGGGTTTGCGCTGAGCAGAGAAGCATTGCAGAAATATTCTGCCAGAAAAACCCCATACTTCATTCATGGTCTATGATTACATATGGCATAGTATTATCAATAACACTCCCCTGTTTTCTCTTTTCACTTTACATACAAATTATATTCGCACTCAGTTTAGCTACCAAAAAAGTGCAGGGGGGCCTTTTAGAGAGGAAATTTGTCAGAGCTGATTTATAAGAAAGCAGCCATCAACGGGTCTAGTTGAAGACAGGAAGACCAGAAAAATAACCCTCCAGAAAGGTCTTCAAGGAGTTCCAATTTGAGAAAAATTTATTCACAGTAGTTTTGCATAAATGTGTGAAATTTAGGAAAACAAAGACAAACATGCTGAAAAAAAGAAAAATTAAATAGGGACAAGAGAGGTGGCAACTGCGAAAAAGAGAGCCACCTGTAACCATGGTCTAGACGCATGCCAGGCTGTCACTTTGGGTTTATATTATATAGGCTCATGCTCTCTTCGATTGCTCCCTCTGAAGTGCACTTTTAGTTTTCATGTAGGCTTGCTTTTAGAGAAAAACCATGCAATTTTTTTGAGAATTTTAAGCAGCAAATAATTTCAGGAGTTCCAAAGCTCCTTGAAATAGTTCCTGAAAACCAAGCGTACTCAATGATATCAAAGACCTGGGTAAACCACACTCCATGATCATCATATTGAAGGGAATGGCTTACCAGCCCAGCCTCTGGGGCCTGTGCCCAATAAAGTATGGATGCATCATGTAGAACTTATGAAATCAGCTGGTAATGACATCTGTTTCAAAACTTCTGGCTTTTCCTATCTTAAAGTAAGCTCGCATTTTCAGTAAGTAGCACTTTAGTGGATAGAATGCAGTAATTTATAATAAAAGACAGCTTCAGCTTGTCCTCAATGTCCTTTTATTACTCTAAAGCTGAACATGAGCTATGAGAGACATCAAGAAGGAGGGCTCTGGGTTAATTTCCAGAGCCCTCTTCCACAAAAGTTCTTCAAGCTATGCAGTGGCACCAAATGTGGGCAGGCAAATTTGCATTTTGCCTATATCAACAGGCCACAGGCACCATTCCACTCCGCATTCTCAAACTCAACAGCCAAATGTCATAGCCAATAAGCAACGGCAGCAAGCAAAGAAAACACTGAAGAAACCTAAACTACACATACTGAAAAATGTCTTCAGTACTTACATCAATGTCCTGCTTCTTGCCCACCACAGCACAGCACAATTCCGGCAAAGGGTATAGAGCTTGAAGGAGCCATTGCTTACGAAGCCACATGGAACTTGCTGCAAGGTAAAAAGTACCATGACCCAAGAAATTAGTGAAAACGTAATATGGTGCAACACGTACATGCAGAGGCTTTGTGAGCAAGAAATAAAGGCACAGAGTAGGAACACCACAATACTGTTTTCTTTTCTTGAAATGATGCACGACAAGCTGGTGCAGGTCACTGCATGAAATTTGCCTCTGCCTGCTAAATAATCTTAAATTATTATTTTTTTAATTCAAACTTTCACTTTGGGATTCAATTAGTTGAAGGGCGATTGCCTACAATGCCATAGAAGAAACAATGTTGACATCACCCGAGACATACCAACAGTGAAATAAAATAACTCCTTTCACTCCATCTCGTCGCCAGCCTGGCAAAAGAGCAAGTCAGGTATCACAGTGCCCCTAGTTACAAATAAAAAAGCATTTACTTGACCTTAACTGCAAGTGCATTTTAACAGCCTATCCATAATCCACCAGTTCCCACTAGGTTCGAGATCAGACAAGCCCTCCCTTTCTTTATGCTTTACATCGAGCGAGCACCTTAATTGATACTGCAGGGCCTAATACATGCCTGCGACTACAATACTACTTTTCTAAGAGATGTGGAACTTCATTAAAATTCATTTTATGACCGAAGTAGCAAAGATTGTATTTTATCTTGAAAGAAGCAGCAAGAAAAAACAAGGGTATGAAAGGAGACAATACAGGCACTAGCTTACAACTAATGTTTATTGAAGCACACATGAAATATATAGAGAAGACGAGCAACAACGCAAACCACTCAATCACTGATAAGCAAAAAGCAAGACATGAATCACTAAAATTTAAGAACAGTTCCCTATCTAGATAACCCAACTCACTGCATGGTAACATGATGGATGGCTCACTAACACATTCATTACCTAGTTGTAAAATATGTCTAGCTTCAATGATTTCTCAGCTGATTTGCAATGGATGACAGCCAGAATGTGCACAGCAGAAAGAAACTGAAAGCAACCAGTGCATTCTTACAATGCACAGCCAAGTTGACCTCTACCTATATCTACTCAAATGGAACCGTTCGGAAGTTTTAGTGATTCATGTTTTGCTGTCTGCTTATTGGTGACTGAGCGGTTTGCAGTGTTGCTTGGCATTATATATTTCTTATTTGCATCAATAAACATTAGTTGCGAGTTAGCATCTGCTTGCTTCTTTTCACGTCCTTGTTTTTTCGTGCTGCTACTTTCAAGATGACACCTTACCAACTCACCCAAATTACATCCTTATGATTGTATTTTAGTCAGTGAAATTTTACTTCATGTGACACTAATCAACACACATGACCACGTTTCATGGAACTTAAAGCCAATCAATGAGAGCCTCATCATAAAGCATGAAAGTTGGCTCAGATATGCAGCTCTCCATGCCAACACAGCTTGCACAGACATGATTTTCTGTGGTAAACAAAACACTGGGCTGCTGCAAGGGCGGTACAGAGCAAGCAGAGGGTGCTCTGACACTGAGAAGAAATGTGGCATTGAATCTTGCTGTACATGGAGGCAATGTTTTGGGGCTATGCAGCCGAGTCTAGGTACGAAAGAAAAGGAGAAAAGTTTCTGTCCCCTTGCCGTGAAGAGTGGTTTGCTCACTATTTGGGCTAGGAGTGTACTGGGCTGAAGTGAAGGGAGGAAGTTGGAGAGTTAATGCAAGGTCACTAGGGCTGAAGTAACCCACTCTACATGGCAAGGGGAAAGAGGTATGTTGCCTCTTCCTTTCTGCCTAACTTCAGCTGCATAGCCACAGTTATCCCCGAGTATAGTGATGAGCTACCGTGATCAAGACTTGTAGAACTGAAAACTGAAAGTAACAAAGGGGTATGGCATGATTAAAATATCTATGGTGTCCAGGTGAATAGCACGCTGCACTCCAGGGTTGCTGACTGCGCATTTACTTATTTTATATTAAAAAAAAAAACAGTAGTTAGTGAACCATAAATATAATACTTCTGCTATTATCAAGATTCCACAGCTCTGTAAACTGCATGAAGAAAGTGAAACTCAATAGCTTGCACTGACAACTCACCAGGCACCCACTGGTGAAATAAAAGTGGAGCAAAATGTCATCTGCATTCACCACATTCATCATGAAGGTATTGCAGACACTAAGCATAGCTCACCATCATAGCACTTCTGATATCATATCCAAGCCATCTATAAAGCTACCTAGCTTGTTACATGAACATATCAACAGATGACTTTTCAATGGTCATATGACTGGACCAAATTCTCATGAAAAAAAAAAATGTTTATGACTAAATCAGCACTTTTCTCAGAGTTCACTGCATGGGAGTGAGTTCGTCAACTGCTAGTGTTTCAGAAAAAGGGGTCATCAAACTGTAAGTAACCTGAGTTGAGTTGCAAACAACAAAATTTCGGAGAGTGGTGAGGAGCAGACTTTGTGGCATTACGAAGGTCATCTACTAACGCTAACAGTAGGCAACCTTAATTTGATGACAGGGTTCAACATGCCAAAGAAACTTAGACAATGAGGGTCAGCAATAGTAGGTAGCTCTGGATAATTTTGACTATCTGCACTTCTTCAATGTGCACTGACACTGTACAGCACATGGGGACTTAGCGTTTTGCTACCACCGAAATGTAACCACCCCGGCTCAGACCGAGCCCGCGTCACCCAGCTCACTAGTCAAATGCCCTAAACACTGAAACCACCACAGTAGGGTGCAGGCAGCCTTGAAGAGGGTTACATTTGCAGGCATGTTTTGTACAAGCCAAGCTTATATAAGCTGGGTATGGCCAAGCTGCGGCTAATGAGTAGCATGAGGCTCCTTGCAAAGTGCAGATACCGACAGCTTGGCACCTGTCCACCACCCACCATTTGCAGTATTTCTGCCTCTACAGCCAGCTTCTCTGTTCTTTCTCTTTTAAGTTCCAAACCACCTATTGTTTAGAATTCTTTTGAACAATGAAACAATATGCCACCCTTATGGACATACATCTAACAGAGCTGCTCATGACTGTAACCATGCTCATTCGAGAATTTCAATATGCTTGCTTTACAAATGGGGCAGTAGAGGCATATTAACAATCGTGGCATGAGTTCTTCACTGTGACCACCAGCTTTGTTAAATGAAAAAAAAAAAAAAAAAAAAAAAGTCATTATCATTTACTTTGCTCTTTGTAAAATGATGCCTTTTTAGTCAAGAGTTCTCATTAAAGGTATGGCAGCAGTTGCGTAGGCCCATAGCTAAAGAGCTCTCTGACATATGCCCGCATTGTATTAGCTTGCTCGTACATTGAACTGAGCCTTAGCAAGCTTCGCGGTGATGCAAAGAGATGTTTGCCCATGCTAACATCTCGGCATTTCCATAATGGCGCAGATCAGTGTCTTCACTCTACTTGTGCTATGAGCATTCCTGTCATTAGCACATATTGAAAGTAAAAAGGATGACAGCAGGCAATGCGACATATGCCAGCAGAGACACGTTCACCTGCTTTTCCTCTGCACATACAGTGAATTACAATCCCAGAAGTGAAGTGGTCTGCCTGCTCCGCAAAAGAGCACCTGCATCCAGTACAGATTGTGTCCCCATTGCGTTTGGAACTCATGCTTGCGCAAGTAGGTGGTGCCCATGAACTGACAGAAGAATTGCCTGTTATTCTGTGTGCTAGCCCGTGCTTCGTCTACACGTGCCAGCTGTTTTTAAACCTGTAATAGGTCTGCATTTCTCCCGCTGCTTCTTGGGATGGCATTGACATCAACAGTTTATGCCATTCTTTCGTATAGCCGAGTGCGGGCAAGCAGGGTAAAATTTCTTTGGCACTATTCTCAAATAAAAGGAAGTCGCAGTTCACCATTTTCACTGTTTCAGAGTTCAGGAATGGCTTTAAGATCATGAATAGCACATAAAGATGATTTCCGCACAAAATCTTCTAGTCACACTCCGAGCTGAGGTCTTTAAAAAAGATTATTGCATAATACTGCTACTCTTAGACTTGCTGTCCTCAAGAGTAAGCACTAGTTCATGACAGCAATTTGCATTCATAGCAGTGGCAAGTAATAATCATCTATTATGGAGCACAGAGGGCACAGTCAGCACAGCAGAGCATGCTACTGGAAATAGAAGGTGCAACTGAACAAATACTCAAGCAAACTTCTAGCCGGTTCTGTTGATTTCGGAAGAGCAATCCACTGCTCCAGGGACCGATCTTGGCTCAGCAATCGCTCCCCATCTGCATTGGGAAGATGGGACCTGTGTTCCGGATCTGCATTTGGAATACAGTTACTCCAAAAAGAGCAGAAAATAATGTTCTGTAAGTCACTAAACCCTGTGATTGGAATTGACTATTAGTAAAGTCTTGTCATCTATCACCTCGATCTGCTCATAATTTAAGTAGCATTATAAAAGTCTGCGATTCTGCAGGAACCTCTGATCTCACACCACAAGAATTCAGTGCCCATAGCAGGCACAACACGCATCTAGAGATGCCAGGTAATGTAACTCGAAAGAAATGTTATGCTAACTCTTCTTTACCTACTAAGAGAGCAAACAGTATTTCTGTCATCGAACCTTCTTTTAAACACTATTTCATGGCAATGGCAAAAGGCATTTCGAGTCAACTGGAGGTCTAACCTAGTACAGTGGCGATGAACGAGCCCCTGAGCCTGCCATGTGCCAAGGTGTAAATGCACTTCACTGCAATGTACGAGTAAACAAGTGGAAGGCTGGAAGCTTGAACAATCTGTTTCCAGTAAACAGTGACGTTTGGGTGGTTAGGTTGGAATACCAAGCAAGCACTCTGCCCATAGCTTTATCTACTAGATTTCCTCTCAAAGGTATAACCAGCAAACAATGCCTGCAACTTAAGCCAGGAGTACAATCCCAGCATGTTCTGAATGTTCTGAAGACTTCGATCATCACATTTACTTTTTAATCATGCCAGTCACCTCAACATCAAATCAAAGCAATATATGTGGCAGCTTATGGAACCCTCGCACATACAAAACGCACAGAGAAATGCAAGCCAGTCAGTCTAAAGGCAGCCTATCATCAGCATATTGTTCATGGCCTTCACAGGGCCACCAAGTTTGCTCCCTGACCACCCTATGAACATGCAGTGTTTGCACCCCAAATCGGGTTACAGAAAATGTGGCGGCTCTTTAAATGAAATAGGAGCAGTGCACCAAGAAAGGCAAAAGTTCGTTCCTAGCTCCCATTATGTCAACTGAAGAATGTGCAGAGTCAGACAAGAAATATGGATTTCTGAAAACATGTATTCTGTATAGAAATATGAGTGATATCTAGGAATCTAGGAAGATAGTGGTACCAGTGCAGTAAGCAGTCTGCCCCTTGTGCATCATGAAGGGCCAATGCTCTCGAACTTCCCAACCTTTTATCATGCCAAAACATGCTCACCCGATCAATTATGAATTGTGAAAGGCTACACACTCTAAAGTGGAAACAGTTCCATGCAAAAAAGTAAAAAGAAGCCAAATGCAGAATGTGATGTGACTGTTCAAACAATGTCTGGAAGTGCATGTGGCAACCAAGCAATTCATAAATGTGGTAGCCATTCATAATCTAGATCCAGACACAACACTAATTCCATATCAACATCTACCGTTGCTTCTACAAAACATGCATAAATTTAAACAAAAACACCACAACTGAATGATACTTTAAGCAAAGGCTTGCTTTGCTTGGAATTCTGCATGCACTCTTCATTTTGAAACTTGCATGAATTTCATATTCTCACATCTGTGATGAATCAGTGGTATACTGAGTACAGAAAAACTGCACATTTTGATTCACATTTCATATTAGAGAAGATGAAAATGGGGCATCTCAGCACTAAGATTTTTTTTCGCTTCATTTGTAAATAATTAAACAAGAAAATCAATACTATTGGTACTGTTGAATGCATAATTACCTTTACACCTTACTGACATTTCTGGACTGAAGGTCTGAGTTTGGTGTCTGTCATTTATATGCGCTTAGTAGTTTTTGGGGATTACTTCAGTCACGACCAAAGTATGAAAAAGAAAATATCAAGCCCAATACAGGCGAAAAAATTCAAAATAGCTCAAAACTTTTTTTTTTCCCCTTCTGCTACCCAAGGCTCGACAATGGAGTTTAAGTACGGTTGCTGCTGAATCATACTGCCGTCGCATGGTCGCCGGCTCCATATCTCGTCATCCGCAATATTTATGGAACATAAGAATAATGATCTAGCCCTGTTGTAACGCAGGTAGGTTTTACCACTTATTCAATCCGTGTAGTTGCAACTGCACAAGCGCCGGATCTTCAACTGCAACGCAACATAAGGCCCGGGTCGAGGCACTTGGAACTGGCCCATTCTAAATTCTTGCCGAAGGCTGAATTGCAGTAGGCGCCAGCATCGTGCACCCCGCAATGGTCTTACGAGTGATGATTTGTACGGCATATTCTACTCTGAGCGTGCAGCCCCTGGCACTAACTGTCTCTTTTCCTAGACACTGCAAACGCATTCACCCTTCCCTCGTCAGAAGCAAACTACCGTATGTTATAATGACATGCGCGTCTTGATGTTTACGAACTAGCGCTGTGTTGGCATGCATCATCAGTTCTGCGCAAAGTTTTTAGGAGAATGTACAGGGAAGATGGAAATTAACTTACCTCCGAGATGTCAAATGTATGCCGAGTGGTGGCCGCCCTCCAATAGTCCCGTCGTCAGCGTAGTGTTTGCAGTGAGAGCGCACAAAGGAAACGCACTACCTGTCGGGCACGCGAGCACACTTTTTGCACAGGTATGCACACAACCTTACCACGCTTCTGCACATCGCACGAGCTATTTTGTTCTGTGCCTCGTATATCTCGAAATAAAGAGCCGCCAGCAGCAAGGCCCCCAACAACACACAAGAGAAAAAGGCGCGACGCCACCAACTCATAATGGCTACGGCTAGCACTTCGATCCGCTTCGGCTGCCTCGTCTGGTTGGCCGTCGTTGCTGCGACCCGGTTGGAATAAGCTAGAAGCTTGATGCAACCGGGTGAAAATAAGCAAATCGTTATTGCAACCCATGGATTGGCTTGGCTTTGTTTATTACTTTCGGATTGGTGTTTTTGCAGGCCGGCGTTGCTGCGACCCGGTTGGAATAAGCTAGAAGCTTGGTGCAACCGGGTGAAAATAAGCAAACCGTTATTGCAACCCATGGATTGGCTTGGCTTTGTTTATTATTTTCGGATTGGGTTTTTGCAGGAAAGCCAAAGGCAGATCACGTGTCGTGTGTTTGTAAACGACGTTTGGAATGTGTGGTCGTGTGAATCGCGATTTTTGCGTCGTGCACATTTCGTGCCTCAGTGCTCATTTTGAAGTTTCTTCATGGATTACGTTAGTAACGACAGAGGCGATAGACGCAGTAGAGGCTTCGTGCATCCACGGAAGTTGAAAGAGTGCTCCTACCTGCGAACCCCGTCGGTCTCTCCGTTCATTCTGCAACAAATCATATTTGCGTGTTGCTTCACGAACAGGGCGTCTTGGATTTATTTTTGAAGCATGAATGGTGCACAGTACTAGAAACCAAGAGCGTATGTAAAAGGCCTGTGTTGGGGGATCGTGATTTGGTTTGTGCTGCCATGGAAGAAGAATATTCTCAACGTGTAGGTGGTCTTGGCTTTCGTTTTGAAGGTTGCGGTGTTTATGTAATCACCGTATGTGATCGCTTGGCTGATTCTGGAAGGGTGTTTATGTGCTCTTTCTTTTGCAATGCCGGGCACTCCAGATAAAACGAGTCTTTTCGAAGCTGCGAGCAGTTCTCCCAAAACTGCCTTAGCGAAGGGACACTTCTATTTCGCGTTATTCACGAGGTGTGCGCGTTCGCGTAGTGTACAAGAGTGTGTAAAAAATATTTAGCATTCACCCGTTCCTACGTTCCCTGAATCGCACAGGGTATAGGCACTAAGATGGAGCCGAAATGGTGCCTTTCGCCCTCAATATATCCCAATATTAACTTCGAAAAAAATATCCAGCAGGTTCGGTACTCGATTTTCTTTTACCGCTTTTCCCAAGTTGCGTCGTCTGTGTGCACGCATTTTTCACGTTGCCCGCATTCTGCTGAAGCTGCCTGAATTGAACAAACCTCTATCCACTAGTTTGATCCAAGGCTTTCTGACCGACCGCTCGCGGTTTGTTACTGCTAATACCCAGTCCTCTTTTTCAGTTTTCTTTCAGCTATGTGTTCCACAAAGCACTGTCCCTTACTCTTAACGATCTCCCTTCAGTAACTTCTACCATCCACATTTTAGTTGACTGTGTACTTCGCTGCTCTGTAACCAACTCGTCCGACGCTTCTGCCTTATATCTATATCTAATTCGCATACAATAGTGATGTACTATGTGGCGTCCGTCCCTGAGAAGCTTTAGACTGTTGATTTCTTCTCACCACTGCCAAAACAACACATCCTACTTACAAAATTAACACTAGTACTACTTTTTCAAAGAATTTGTTTAAGTATCTTGGTGTTGACCTCACTAATGGCTTAACATTGTCTTGCCTTGTAAGCCATGTAACTAATTACTCTAATAGAACTGTTGGATACCTCTATCGTAACCTACCTATGGCTGGCACCTCCTTGTGTAAAATTACTAGATTACAAAACCCTTGTGTGATCACAACTTTAATATACCAATGATATAGTTGATCCACTGTAACTTTACTGAACCTTATGAGCCTGTTCAAAACCATGCCACCAGTTTCATTCCCTCAAATACTCCTTCAGCATCTCTGCCATGAAATCTGTTACAGTCTCCGTTCTTGTCACTGTACTTCATGCCCCTGCCTTTATCACAAGCTTTTCATACAAGACCTCATGGCAGTCGTCTCGGCTAACCTGTGTATAAAACACCTCGCACAGGTCATCGTAAAAGTGGCGTTTCACCGCATGCCCGCACAACTACATTTCATGAGTCATTCTTCGCAAGCACTGTTCACAACTGGAATCATCCCTCATCAGTGATCCTGTAAGCTTCAATACTGCCATCGAAGAACCTGTCTAATCATAGCCATGTATACCACTAGCCTGTCGCCATTTATCACTGTGCACAAGCCCATTCCTTCTGTAAAGTCTTGCATTAGGACCTTTGAGGTATCAATAAACACATAAATAAAAGCATGGTTGATAAAGATTCCTTACAATATGGGAACTGTGATTATGTTCGGCAGGAATATATATATATATGTAACAGGATCATGTTGAACGGTGTTAAGCTTGAGCTTGGCACAATTGTCTTTCCTGTGATATTAAACTTAGAAATTAGGATACTGAGTGATAACACTGACATGGTGGCTTGCCTTTTGAACTTAGAATGAACTTAGAATTTAGAATTTGATTGCAGTATTCCTTTCTTTGCATTCATCCTAAATGCAGGGGTGGAAGTGCTGCTTCATTCTGCTCCAGCCTGCTTTCCCTCCTCCAAAATTGCTCCAACTCGACTGCATCAATGTTCTGACATTAAATTTAGTCGAGCACGGTTTTGCCGCACAGTGGGCCATTACTGGTATTGGCAGCAAGAACCGCAATCCGAGACAATTAAGTTAAGCGACTATGAGAAGCGCAGCTGGGCAATGGTCTGTTATGAATTCTGTATACAGGGTATGTGGCTGGTGTAGTCAAAACAATGGCAGCACACTGGTAGCAGAGGTGTAATGCATCTCACCCGAGCCTAATACGTATAAAATTTTAATATTACTTTTAGTATGCAGCATAATGTTTGCTTATAAGCAAATTTGAGGAATTCGTTACGGAAAATGTTCTGTGCACTTGATATAGCACCTACTCCTGGCCTTTTGAATCGCCTGTGGTGAGAGAGAAATGAGATCAGCGAGTGAAGCAGGCGCACCAAACTACTACGAGGTAGCGAAGCACTGGAAGTGGTAGACGAGTATGTGTACTTAGGACAGGTAGTAACCGCAGATCTAGATCATGAAAGGGAAATAACTAGAAGAATAAGATTGGGATGGAGTGGATTTGGTAAGTATTCTCAGATTATGACTAGTATCTTACCGGTATTGCTCAAGAGGAAGGTTTACAGCAGTTGCATCTTACACTTACTCACCTATGGAGCTGAAACATGGAGGCTAACGAAAAGGGTTCTATTTAAGTTGAGGACAATGCAGATGACTATGGAATGAAAAATGGTAGGTGTAACGTTAAAAAATAGGAAGCACATAGAGTGAGTTAGAGAAATAACTTGAGTTAATTACATTCTAGTGGAAATCAAGAAGATGAAGTGGGCATGGGCAGGGCATGTAATGCGTAGAGAGGACAACCGATGTTCGCTTAGGGTATTAAACGATTCCAAGGGAAGCAAATCGCCGCAGGGGACAGCAGAAAGTTAGGTGAGTGGATGAGGTTAAAAAGTTTGCAGGAGTAAAGTGGATGCAGCTAGCACAGGTAGAGGAGTATGGGAGAGGCCTTCACCCTGCAGTTGGTATAGTCTGGCCGATGATGACTACGAGCCATTAGAAACTTGTCCAGCTGCAACGAATTACACGATTTGTTTGTAGCGATTCTGCTGTGAATACATGCAGGTGCTTCACCATCTAGCCTGTCATGCCTACGACAGACAAAAGCACACTTGGAACTCTTATGGAGGTGATGCCACTTAGGTGCCAGTCACTAAATATGTTTTCAAAAGTGTTGGAAAGTCATACAGGGCCTATCGCCAATGTGTTGAAACTAAGATAGCTCAAGCAATAATTTGAGCAGCCACAGAGGGCCATAAAGTAATGAATTTGAAGGGGAAAAAGGCTATACTTAAAGTGCCACCTATCTTCCCTGAAGGCGTTACTGGCCAGTACCCAGAAATTTATCGGCACAGGCGCAGGGTCAAAAAGAATATGCGCAATATAGAAAGCAGAAATGTGCTGTTCATTGATGTGAACTTCAAACTAGTGGTAATACTTGAGCGCATCAAAGTTGTAAAGTCCACCTTTGAATCTTAGAAAACAGTATAAATCTCTTAGTTAAACGATCTTCAATTATGAAGTGTAGAAGGCAGCATTCCATTTGCTGCTATTTAACCCTTTGACTGGTTTTGCCGTACAGGTGCTGCGGCTGCATGCTGTCCCGCGGCGTTTTTGCAGTACGGGTATTGCGCTAAACGCATAGCGTTTCAAATAGTTCGACACTGGAGGTGATTTTTTTTTTTTTTCCGGAATATTCGACAGTCAAAGAGTTAAGTGAGGAAGCTAGAATTCTATTATTAAAAGAGAGTCTAGAATCTTGCTCCAAGACATAATGTGATTGCTCCGAAACTCTAGTTTTATTGCTTCAAAGCTGCTCCGAAGTTACTTTATTACTGCTCCCTGAGCTGTTCTAAAATGCTTGAGCCTGCTTCCTCCTGTGTAAATATGATTACTTTCTTCCTCTGTACGGCGCTTCAACCAAGAAAAAGCTCGGTTATAATTTCTTTTCCGTGTTTTTTTGTTTGTGTGACTAAACTATTTAAACTAATATTCTGCCTTAAGGTCAACCAACTTAATAATCTCCTTAATAATAAGCGAAGCATATAAGCAGAAGGAGCGATCACTTTCACTTTGACATTAGATGTTGCAGAAAGTCAAGTTCATCATGGTTGACAGCAAAGTCTTATTCATTGTAATAAATTTATGGCTGTATCAATACTTGTGCATGTTACTTTTGGAATGAGGTCTTTGAGATTGAGATAGATGTGGTCAGAGGTAGGGAGATGAACACAGCACTGACTGTCAACTGAGGTTTATTGGAAAACAGAGGAATTTATGCACATTTTCATAACATGTGACTCAGCCGAAGTCAAAACGTCTTATACATGTATACCAGTTTTCTCTCCTAACAAAGCATTGACAAAAAAAAAAAAAAAAAAAGTAACAATAAACAAGAAATCACAAAAATCCAAAACGCAAGTGAAGTAGTATACACCATGAGCAAGCACATGCCTCACCGCTAAACATTCAATGAAGACAAATGAAAAAGCCAGGTTGGGCTGTATATGGGCTTCTGTTGTCAAAATGTAAAGTATGAATGAGCAGGATTAAGTCGTGTCGTTAGCCTTAAAAACTACCAGATATAGAACCGAAAACTGCCATACAAGCAAAGATATAACATACTAAGCGTTTTGAGTAAGCCTACGCTACTTACAGGATCTCAAGTTCTTTTTCACTGAGCATTATTGAAGGTGCACTGACGCACAAGCCCTTTTTCTGTTTTAATGACTCTTGCCTCCAGAATCTCTCTTGTAATCTGCTTGTTGCTTCTACCAATAATCTTTGTTTTGTGAAGCCCAGTGCTTAAAGTCTGGCTCAATCGGAGGGGGTCTGTAGTGATTTGAGCATTGGTGGAAAGGGAAATAAAGAGAAAAAGTGGCTGGTTGCCTGTTTTGCAAATCGTTTTATACAAAGGGGAGAAACCATTACTTTTCTCCATCTCTGGTTTTTATTAATACTCAATGTGATACTGTTGAAACGGTAGAGAAAAAATCTTCCAATTACACCACTGGCAAGAACAAAACAATGGTTACCTGGTTTGTATTCTTACAGTCCTCATGCTTGAATTCAAGCTTGTGGGGATCTCGGACCCCTCTTAAATATTATGGGGGGGGGGGGGGGGTCTCTAACACACCCCCTGGCTTTAAGCCCTGTAGAAGCCAGGGCATACAACCTGTGCACCTGCTGCAGTGCAAAGCAACGTTTCCTTTGCAGATGTTTCTTTTTTGCAAGTTTTTCATAGGTATAATTGTGTTCTCAGAGCCGTTCATTGAGGCATCTACCCATTTGTCCAATGTAACGTTTCCCACAGCTTAATGGGATCTCATACACCGCACCTGTGCTGCAGGGTACAAATAAAGTCTGGTGTTCTATGCTACATGCGCGTCGCTGCACACCACAAGTTTGAGTGATCCTACAAAGCTTCGATAACTTTTCCGAAGCTGTAAAAACTACTTCGATATTTACTTTTTTGCCTATTCGTTTCAAATCATGCGATATGCTGTGCAGATAAGGTATTGCAACCAGATTTTGTTGTTGTATTCTGTCCACTGTGTTAGGCATAGCATCCTTGCTGTTTGTTTTCATTTTTTTATAGGTTCCTTTAGCAACTGAGATGACACCATGTTCCGGATAGCCGGCTTCTTTCAACCTGTCAATTTGATGAATGAAGCTGCTTTCCAGGCATTTTCGAGATTATCTCATTCTTCTTTTGACTCCTCTTCCTTTCTTCTGTCACTAAATCTCATGTCAAACGTAAAATGGGAACAAATTTTCTCACCATCCCGGCACATTTCATTTTCCTCACTTTTGTTTCCCGACCTGGTGGGCTTGACTAGTCTTGCATCAGCTGACGGACTGGTTGGCCTTGGTGACCCGTACTCAGGACATTCTCGGTGCCTAATACTCCGTGTCATTAAAGTTTCTTCCTCCTCCTCCCAGTGCATTCCTTTCGTTACCGTTTCCACCTAAAGCATCTTGTCCCAACTATATCTCTCATTTGCATTAACCTAGAACACTGCTTTTCCTTTGCACCATTGCCATTCAGTCCCCCATTTATCTTGACTCTCCTCCTTTTAATTGGTGTACCTGGCTGGAGTCCTCCATGTCGAAGTGACAGATGGCCCTGGTTCTACAAGTTGCAAACCTCTTTGGCACTCATTTTTGTAGCCAAATAAAGTTTATTACTACTACTTCTACTAGGTATTGAAGTACAGTTTAAAGAGTTGAGGAAAGGTCTACAGGCACCAGCATAGCTGAAAGCGAAACTTAAAAAACACAATTAGACCTTAAACGTGGGTCATTTTATTTTGCAGTTCATAACTTATATTTTGGATAGTTCCAAAGAAGCTCTGAATGGTCGCTTTTGATCGTGCTTCTATACCTTAACATTTCTAACTGAAGGTATGAATGCATTCTAGAAAAGAAAGCAAAAGCCTTCAGGGCTAGGCTTTTTTTGTGCTTCTAAGTGTTGCAATTTTTTAGAAAAATTTGGCATTGGCAGAACAGCCAAGTTGAGTATTAAATTTGGGTAAAATGAATTCTGCTTTAACCATACACTCTAAAATTGCCCAGTACTCTTGCTGAATTTTGGGGGTGCTATTAAAATCACTTGTTTTGACATTTCAAAAGCCTTTTTCTGTTTCTTCTTTGGCTGCATATACTGCAGCTAAGTCTCTTGATTTTAAGCGAGTATCTCAATTTTAAGGCACTTTTGATGACTCGGTACTCGTGCCTTTTCCTTTCTTAGAAATTTTTGCCTCAAATTCAAGTTAGTTTTTATTTCATACAAAGAGGAAGCAGCCACAGTTAAGCAATTACTGTAAGTGTCTTGATGAGCTGGCCCATCAGGTGATGAGGAATGCTTTGTATATACTGATTCACTAAATGAGAAGCATGGGCATGTTCAACTCAAATAAAATTAGCTACCTTTTCTTAATCTTCAAAAAGCATTTGATACAGTGACCCCTAAGATTTTAACTACCAAACTGAACTACTTAATTGTCTTCTGCTGTCCATTTATTGCTATTCTTATGAATTTTTGCATCAGATTAAACAACCAAATCAAACCTTGTATCAGTAAAAGGGGGTTGTAAAGGGTGGGGTTTATTCCATCTCCCATACTTTTTTCCTTAATTTAATAGCACAAGACTCAAAATTTAAACTTCCACGAGTTTGTCCTTCTAGAATGAACAAATTATGTCACTAAGTGTTCTGACAATGCAATTTCAGTGAATAAGAATCTGTTGGCACCATGCAGGGGGTCATGTCGACGCCCATGTCAGTATCTATATCAGTGTAAACTTTCCCAAAACATAATTCTGTTGGTGTATTTAACGCAAGAAATTTTTATGCGCGGGCTAAATTGAAACCACTGTGATGATCGAGCGCGTACCTGGCCATAACCTTCTCTATTTTTTCGACCTGGCTCTCCTATGAGCCCGTTTCATATGTGCGGGTATACCTTGCTCTCGAAGCTTGCCGTCCCTCCTGTGCGCTAAGAAGGAGCAAGTGACAACTTCGGAGCAGTACGCTGCCATCTACGCTACCTGCTGGGGTAGTTCCGGCCGTACACAGGCGAAACCGAAACTATACAGCGGGTGAGCGCAAATCGCCACGCTAGTCATGCATGCTGATCTTTACGATTCAATACGCGCCACGCACGGCCGCGGGTGTCACTCCTTTCATAATGTTCGGGAGCGCCCGGGAGGAATGGCTAGCGAAGCGATCGTACAACGTGCACCCGTACATATATATGCCGCGCGCACTAAATTATCCTCGACCGAGAGGTTTCGTTTTCTGCCATACGCAGCCTAAATTCGTGTGCTAAAAGCGGGGACGATAATGGTGTTTCCAAAATTTAAAAGACTGATATAGATATTATAATTGCGACCTCAGCAAACCTATAGCTGTTAGTAAATGAGGCGCTAGTGCGCATGACTAGTTAAAAAGTATTATCAGTTATATACCAGCGCCTGCTTAATTAATTGTTATCGCACCGCGCATACACGGGCACAATTAAAAGCCTCCAGCCAAACCAACCCGTGAAACTGCATGTTAATTCTGCAATGCCCGCAGTCCCGGCATAGTTTCTTTTTTCACAACTCGCACCCGCAGCAGCGGAGGCTGCAACGAATTGCATGCCGCCCGTAAGCGTGTACGTGGCGTCGATCGGCATTGCAGTGCACCGTTGTGATCATTTAAGAGCCAACAGATCCCGTACGTCTTTGTTGGCCAGCGTGTATAAACGAACTGTCTGGCGACTCGAGCAGGGTAAGCCATGCTAATTTGACCAGGAGGCGACTTCGTGCCAGGAATTGCATGGTTGCGATTTTATAGGAAGTCGAGATTGAATTGTGATGTCCCAGTGGAAGCTAGGTGGAACGGGACTGCATGGCCATGTCACAAAAACGTAGCAGCCGCGGGCAAAACCAAGCACCCAACAACGCAACAGTGTACGTCTTCTCCCTCCCCCGCTGTGCTGGTGCAGTTGACGTACTCGACTTCTGTGTCCAAGGGTGTGGGATTCAATCCTGAGTGGGGTGACTGCTTTTCAATGGGAGCGAATACTAACAAGGCGCCCGCGTGTACTGCACGGTACGGTAAAAACCCAGCCAGATGGTCGAAATTCTCGGAGCCTTCCACTATATACGGCGTATCTCACAGCCTGATCGAGTTGCTTCGGGACCTCATAAACCAAACCATCTTTTGCAGTGCAGTTTAATTCGTCCCCCACGTACCCACCTCGCATACACAGCATATGTAACGCGACTCATTCGAACATTTGACCTCGAGAGCTATTATTCGAACTGAAGTGGAAGCGCGAATTTTCATGTGGCACTTGATCTCAGTGCGTGGTTATGCATATGTTTGTTGTGAACATAAAATATGGAAAAATAAGTAAAATTTTTGACTATATATTTTGCGCGGCCGGATTTAGAAGCAATGGTACATCCAGCAGCCAAATGACCGTGTATATCGAACAATTTGTTTAAATTATTCCATGGTCGTCTCTAACAAATCCAATGCGTGAGATATGCATCAGAGTGCATCGCCGAACTTTCTTCCTCTGATGTGCTCTTTATTCGCTTCGCTGGTTACGCGACTGCCATAGGGCTGCGCTATAAACTGAACTCGATAAAATATTTTAATTATGTGCTCAATTAGTAGAGCTGGGCTTACCTGCTTAGTACAATAATCAGCGAAAATTGGTGGCCATTAGCAACCAAACTGGAAAGAGGGTTGAATCCGTGCCGCGGAGGGCGTGGCGTCGCTGGGAGAATCGACGGCGACGATGCGCCAGCCGACAGCTGACAGTCGATGACCAGACGCATAGCATGCTTGGCTTGTAAAGGTGACCACTGCACAAGTGCTGCCGATACTTTACGTCGCAGTCGACAAGAGAGAAGTGAAAGCGATTAAGTTGACTTACGTTGCACTCTCTCCAGGCGTTTTAATTGAGCAGTAGCCCGTCCATGTTTGGTGTCAGTGCTGCGTTTTCATTTTTAGTATCAACCAAGCAGCTCGATCAGACCACTATTATTTGTGCTTGAGGAAGTATATATGACAAACACTAAGTGACGACTAGATATATCAAATTTTCTTTATTAAAAATAGTAGTTGGCAGGGCCCTTACCTGCAGGTATACGTAAAGCCTGATAGCATCTGGTTTAAGCACCCTTCCATATATATTTCATGGAAATCAGGTTAAGCCTAGCTGAGTCCACTTAGAAAGGTACCCTCTCGCAAAACATGGCTTGCCAGTGCGAAAGCACGAAGGTGCTGTATAAAAACTAGCAGATGTCGTCCTTACATGACGGAAACTGGCAGCTTGAAATATGAAATCTATGTGTGCCAGGAGGAATTCTATGTAATATTAAGCATTGCAATACTTTGCTTGAAAGCATATGCTTTTTTTTTGCTCATTAGTTTCATTCACAGTGCACATGGGGTGTCCACTCAGAGACATCTACTCTATTTTCCTTTTCCAAAAGCTTGCTTTGTCCCTGACACAGTACTGCCAAATTTTTCACTTTTTTGGGCTAAGAAATTTCTCACTGCAAAATTGGAAAGTGTACCAAGCAATTAAGTAAGGCAACAATGCTATGCTTCAGAATACTCAGGCTACTAGAGGCATTAAGCTGAAGGTTTCATCATTAAAATCTTGTCAAACATGAGGATAGTCCGAAACTGAATTGATAAACTACTGAAGTTAATACTGCATTTATGGTTCCAAAAATGGCTGGGATCACAGGTGCATGCTGAACTTTTGCTGCTATACGTACCTTAATACTATTTCTCAATCTTTTGGAACGCTGTCATCTTGGCAATGCTATTTTTTTAACTGCTGATTTTACTTACAATTACTGTGCCTAAAGGTTAAAGGTGTGGGAAAGGTTATACCAGAAACTGAAATACACCTAAATTGAGCAAATGCAACAAATATTTCGGGGGCACTTCTGCACCGCTGTTAAGGAAAACATGCCACAGCATTTACGACTCCTGTATCCTCATCCCTGTACATTTAGTTGGCTACTTGTTGACTCACCAATCTTAGTTTGCGCTTTTATCACACATGCCAATTTGTAAGTTTACTAATTATCACATGATGTGAATGAACTCGCAACTCACACATCTGACTTGGGATTCTGAAAGGCAATGAGTTTTTCTCATGTCAAAGGAGCTGCTTGGGTAGGCAGCTGGACCATACCATGGTCCCCACATCACCCAGACCAATCCATCCGGTCATACCATCTGCCAGTCATCCTTGTCGCTCAAATTGCCTTTTTTGGTAAATATGGCCCTTTTAATGCAATCACATTAAATTAGGCGAGGGCTTCAACTATTGTTACATGGCAAGAATCACTGCACACGCTTTTTTTTATGCCCTTTTAGTATGCTGCCTCACCATCCCAGTAGCATAGAGGCACAGCAATAGCGTATTGAGAGGGTATCCAAGGTTAGAATCTCATTGCTACAAGCATGTCACCTCGCTATTGAACACAATTCACTTTGAAGGGCCAAGATTACAATATTTTAGTAAAGTGATTAGCACTGCCAAATGTTTGAGCATTACATGAGGTGAGAGTATGGGTGTATCCCAGACAAGGGCATTGCAATTAAGTTGCTGCTCATCTGCAAAATACTGAATTAAACCAATCTTATGAAATTCAACAAACGCCGACCACTTTGCCATTTTATCATCAGTCCCTGCCTGCAGTTCGAAACATCTTCATTGGGCTTACCTCTAAAAATTGTCTACGAAACATATCTGTGAACTTTTCTTACTTCACTGGTTTTGCGGATTATTTCCAGTCTCAAAAGGAATAACAAATACATGTGGTTCTATGACACATACAGTAAATACTTACCTTTCTAGGTAGGTTACAAAAGGGAAGTAATGCAGAAGGTAGGCAGTCTAAACATAAATGAGTGTGTCAATATGGTGTTTTGGCACTGGAGTGTTTATTACTCCAATCATGTGCGTTAATAATGAATGAAAAGGCACATAAGTAGGAATACTTTATTTTGACACAGAAGCTATGGCCAACGTGTGTGTGTTGCCATTACGCTCGTAAGTGAAGTGCAGACTTGTGAGTACACTGTTGAGCCAGTAGCACAGGGAGCAGTCAACTTGGGCCAGGGAATGCCATGCTTTGAAAGGTGGGCAGCTGTTGTCATCTCTCGACTAGTATCAGTCACGTGCAGGATCGGCTGTCACGGGGAGAAAAAACAAAAGAATGCAAGCTCAGAACAATAACAAAACACCCAGAGAAACTCAGAGATGTACCAAATTTAAATAAAAAGATAGCAGGACTGCAGCTAATGCAGCAGCTCATATATTCTAATAGTGGATTTGCATATGGTCACTCATCATCATCATCAGCCTGATTATACCCACTGCAGGGCGAAGGCCTCTCCCATATTTCTCCACTTAACCCGGTTCTGTGCTAGCTGCATCCACTTGACCCCTGCGAACTTCTTAATCTCATCCGCCCACCTAACTCTCTGCCGCCCCCTGCTACGCTTTCCTTCCCTTGGAATCCAGTTTGTTACCCTCAGCGACCATCGGTTATCCTCTCTTCGCACTACATGTCCTGCCCATGTCCATTTCTTCTTCTTAATTTCCACTAGAATGTCGGTAACTTGAGTTATTTCTCTGACCCACTCTGCACGCTTTCTATCTCTTAATGTTACCCCTACCATTTTTCGTTCCATAGCCCTCTGGGTTGTCCTCAACTTAAGTAGAACTCTCTTAGTTAGCCTCCACGTTTCAGCCCCATAGGTGAGTACAGGCAAGATGCAACTGTTGTATACTTTTCTCTTGAGCGATACCGGTAAGCTGCTAGTCATAATCTGCGAGTGCTTGCCAAATGCGCTCCATCCCAATCTTATTCTTCTTGTTATTTCCTTTTCATGGTACGGATCTGCGATTACTACCTGCCCTAAGTAGACATATTCGCCTACTACTTCCAGCATATGGTCACTACACCCTCAAAAAGGAAAGAAGCACAAATGCTGAATTCATGACTCGTCAAAGGAACCAGACAAGAAGAAAAGTGTGCACCCTGTAGCATAGCCCAAGAATGAGAAAAGCCAAAACAGCGAAAAGGTTACCCTAAGTAAGGCCAGTACTAGTGCTCTCTGCATGCGTGTGACAATGTATCACTGCAGTGCACATGCACAGCAGAAATGGACACCATGGGTGGTAAAGAACTTTATCAACACTGGCCGCAGACATCAGAACAGACAGCTGATTGTACTTTGGTATAACGCAAGCGTGCGGGCTTTGGTAGGTTGTGAAGCATATAAATAAACGTTGAGACATCTTGAAAACCATGAGTGCACATTTTCATTTGCTGCTGCATCCAAGAAGTTTCGCTTGCACTGTTCATTAGACGACATGCGTTGCTCTCGGATTGTAGCGTTTGTCGACTACACAGCATGATTCCAGAATTGCGACTAACTCAGCTGTGAACATTTCATTTTTCTAAACTTGCGAAATTCTTCCTATGGGCTGTGAAAAAGAATGAGGAACTGTTCCACCGAAATGTAGTCGCTCGCCCTCTATAATGCACATGATGGCAGCTATAAGTCATTTTGTGCCAAACAGTAATTTCCATACAAGTAACAAGAAGTTCTCAAACTATGTGACAGGACCATAGCTATTTACTTTGAGGGTGGCCACAGCAAACGGGCAACAACCACAAGATGGCCAAATCCCTCACCGAACTACAGCACCACAACAGTTGCTACAATGCTAGCATCATAAAACCTCTGGCTGTCTGATATATGGTCCTCATCACAAATACACCAGTTCATGTTGTTAAGGAGGCTGTCCATGAGCATCATACTTCTCAAAGCAGCTAAAAAATATTGCAAACAGAGACCAACACTTGATTTTAAGTGCAGTAGCAGCACTACTAACATTCAGTGTGTTAATGGAGTATGGACACCCTGAAACAGATGACAAAAATTCAATTATAAATTATTTAGCAGTTGAAGATAAAAGCCAGGTGATGACCTGTACAGAGTAATGTTTTGCATGTCGTTAACAAGCAAAATGCGACCAAAATTAGGTGCATATGCTCCTGTAAGATGAAGTGCTGCACTGGCCTAGCCCAAGCAGTGCGAGTACCTCGAGTCAAAACGCTTTCAAGTGCCATCATCCATGAGATGGTTGCCCAATAGCAATCGGAATTTTCATAATGCAGCGTTCCTTATCTTCGGCTAGCATTTTTCACTCTTCCCAATGGATGCAACCCTCCCCCAAAACTCCAAATTGAAGACATCAATTCAGTCATGCAGAATTGTCAATAATGACTTGAACCACAAACCAACTTGGAGAGGTGGAAGCAGGCTCGAGCACTTTGAAGCTATAAAACGGGAGTTTTGAAGCACGTTTCTAAAGTCAAAAGATTTTATTAGCTGAATTTTTTATACCTGACATACCAAAATAACCTTTTTGATTCCTTTTTATTCAAAGATCAATGCATTGCTGAAAATGCAAGACTAACAGCCAAAACATGTATAGATGTTTAAAATAACACAAATGACCTTAGCAACAATTTGGAACAAACTAGTAGAAAATGCAATGCTTGTTAGCTTGAGAAATGTGGACTATACCACTAAGATGTGCTCAAGCACCACTAGACTAGTTCGGAGTTCACATCAATAAGCAGCACATTTCCACTCTCTATCTTGTGCATATAATTTTTTTTTATCCATGCCTGTTCTGATAAAATTTCCAAGTCACTGATCAGTAATAACTTCAGTGAGGATAGACTGCACTCAAGGATAGCCCTTTCCTCCTCCAGATGCCCTACTCCATGGCTTTCTGTCAGTGGCTTCTCATGTTTTCGCTTGAGTGGCACCGGAGCTTCCTTAATTTTAACATGTTAATGATGGGCCCTCCATGCCTGCCCAACACTTGTGACATTTCTAATGATTGACACCTTCATGGTGTCACACCCATAATACTGTATGTTTTTGTCTGACGTATGTTTGACAAGCTTATTATTAACAAAGAGGTTCAATGAAATAGATCTATGACTGCCAGAAACGAGGCTCATGCTGGTCTGGCTTATGGGATTTAATGTCCCAAAGCAACACAGGCTATGAGAGGCTCATGTTCTTCTATTTAGCAGAAAAGGAAAAAATTGAGGAAAGCATATAATTAACTAATAAAAATAAAATCTGCATTGGTGATGAATGGCAATTAGAAGTGTATCTACTCTCAAATGAGAAATAACTCATTACAAACTAGGAAAACAAAACAAAAACAAGAAACATGCCACTGTTGAGGTCCGAGACCTCCACATTATGCATCCCATGCTTTACAAACTAGCTACAATAATGGCTGTGCAATCTTTTACTTTCAAGCTATTTATGTTGCATGTATCCCAACATAGACAGAGTTCATCAGTGCTAAACTAAACCACAGCAGCAGACATGGGAATGCCCTGTAAATACAGCAATAAGGTTAACGACTGGGCGAGTTGGTAATCATTCATTTTAAACCAGCCAAAAGACGAGACACAGAAGCCAGCCTCATCTCGTTCGCTTCTATTCTCTGTCTCGTCTTTTGGCTGGTTTAAAATGAAATACAGCAAGTGCCAAGTAGAACATGATGTGAAGCGTGGTGTCTGAAGGGTTGTGTATGAACGAGCCACGCCGGCGTGGCACGCCACTGCTCGTAGTGTACCCAACCTCCGACAGGCAGTGAGACCCACGGATTCGGGCAGTACGGCCAGTGTGACTCTTTTGTCTTCCCATGATAACTCTAGACTGTTAGAAATTAGCGGAAAACGAATATATTAGTTTAGGCCGTTTACAGTCTCCAAACACACCACGAAATATGTCAGCTGTATTGCATTTCGCTTCTGCTTAAAGGGGGACATGGCTCTTAAAATTATTTTCCAATTTTTGACCAAATTTGATAAAACCTGGCATTCTGATTCAGTTTCTTGCACTGATTTCAAACATGCAACCATTTTTCCAACTGGCCAATTAGTTCAAGAGATAATGAAATTAATTGTTCATAATTTGCAGAAACAATGAAAAAATAACAGCACTACAAAAAAATTCACATGGACACTTTGCTAGGTACTAGAAAGCATAATGAATACAATGTTAGGAGCATTTCTTTTTTTTTTTTAACAAATATTAGCGATGTTATAGCAGTTCAAAGTTTTCAATTTTGCTCTAAATCAGACAGGAAGGCACTCACATTTGGAGCAGTGAATTTTAAACTGCTATAACATCGCTAATATTTGTTATACAAAAGTGCACGTAACATTGTATTTGTTATGCTTTCTAGTACCTAGCAAAGTGTTCACGTGAATTTTTTGTAGTGCGGTTATTTTTTCATTGTTCCCGCAAATTATGAACAATTTCATTTTATCTTTTGAACTAATTGGCCAATTGGAAACATAATTATATATTTGAAATCAGTGCAAGAAACTAAATCAGAATACCAGGTTTTATCAAATTTGTTGAAAAACGTAGGAAAAATAGTTTTAAGAGCCATATCCCCTGTTAAGGATGGCGACAACGAGACAAACGCGAGAGCTGCCGCTTTCAACTATTGTGACAAGAATTCCCCACCGGAAAGGAACGCGGGGTGTTTGGCCAGACGGCGACAGCAGCCCAAGTCGGGCCATCGGGAAACAAAATAGGTTCAAGTGAATCCCGGCGTCTTCCCGCCTGGGTCAGTACCCTCAAGCCGGCCACGCGGTCATCCCCTTCGTCTGGCTGACAGCGCGCAAAGGCCCTTGCGACGCAGACGGTGTGGCCCAGACCAAGTCCTCGCTAGCCATCTACCCTACGCTTCTCCAATTCGTCTTGCCGACAGCGCGCAGTGGCGCGTTCGACATGGTTCGACGCGGGAGTGCCCCCGACATCGACGCAGGTGTGTGCCAGACTGTGAGACGCCGGCAGTCAGTGAGCTCCTCGTGTGCTGCCCTTTACACTGCCACAGCGGCTTCCTCCTTCCCCACCAAGTCTAAACTTTCGAGGGGGGCCCCGAAAAAAAAAAAAAAAAAAGAGAGAGAGAGAGAGAGAGAGAGAGAGAGAGAGAGAGAAAGTAATCGGATTTCTTGTGAGGAGGCTTTAATATTTAGACACCGCGTGCAGCAAAATATAACATTAAAATCTCGAGGAAACGCAAGGTAGCCAATTGCATGTGTATGTAGTCTTCACGCCATGCCAAAACGGCCGTTAGTCAAGCGTAGGTATCACCTCCATCAAAGAAAGAGAAAACCAATATTCTTCCCAATTTAGTGTATCTGTGAACTGGAGGCGACGGTGGTAGAAGAAAGACAAGAAGCTCAGGCGGCGTGCCCGCCCTGTGGTGTGCGAGAGGCGCTGTTATATCATAGCTATATTTATCGCACCGCCGCCAGGGCCGGCATGTGTTCTGGCTGCAATGCTCTTCGCTGATTCTGCATGTAGAAGGGCCCCCCCGCCTCCAATTTCCCCTTTCGAGAAAGATGGCGCCGTTGCGGCAGCAAGACTGTATCTGTGGCTGAGGCGTCCCGAGTGTTGAACAGCAACCTTGGAAAAGGCCAAACCTCATAAAGCGTTCAGACGTTGGCCCTTCCCAGTGGTTTGTATGAGGTTTCCAGTTCCTAGTCTCCAGTGGTATACAAAACTGATCATATGCGGAAGCACCTTATCGCAGACCAGACTGTCTGTGCTCGCTGATAGCTTAAAAAGCCTCATCCTGCGCTACTCTAATTTATTAGGCGAATGCCACGCTGCACCACACTAGAGTAACCCGCACATGGCATTTTAAGCTTTAAAACATGCAAGAGCGGTGTCTGACTGCTGCTCTTCAGTCACAGAGGGGAGTAATTTCATATATTCGTTTGAATCGTTCAATGTGGCCCGCGCACATCTAATTGCTTACAACATTAATTGACTCATTTAAACATTGCTCATTCAAGATTTATCTTATTTCAACGTCAAGGAGATTTCTAAACTCTATCAAGCCTTTGCGGCTATTTCTGTTATGAGACGTTCCAATCAACAGCTAAAAATGAAAACCATACCTACGTTTGGTTTTGAATTTTCTCACAACGAAAAAAAAAAAAAGTGTACATGACATGAAAAAAACAAGAGAGCTATGTCTGGAGTAATGGTCCCCAACCGGCTCAAGGTATGAGGATGCTGTAGCACAGGCGTTCGCATCACTTCGGCCACATGGGGTTCTTCAATGAAACTGTCATCTATAAGCATATGCCTGCCATGCTTTCAGCTCCGACCAAAATGCTGTCTCCCAATTAGGATCAGACTAGGGTATCCCAGCTCAGTACTCGAGAGCTTTAATGACTAAGCCACCGCGGTGCCGTAATAAGTAAATAAATAAGCTATGAAGACTAAACCTTTTTCTCGGAGCGTACCAGTTATTTCATCCGTTTCGTTGCTGCGCCGCCGCGGATTTTTACTCTGACAAAGTGACTATAAATCGGACATCGGCTCTCTGTGTACAAGCCCGAATCCGGCTCGGGCCCGCACGTTTAAGTCCACCCCGGGTCCAGTAAAAATGTTCACGAGTCGGCCCAGACGACCCGTGGGCTGAGCCGCACCCGGCTTTTGGGCCGGCCCATGCCCACGCAGTATCGTGTGAAGCACGTGCTACCTTCACCCGACACTTCTACACAAGGTTTGACGATCTTCTATTTTTTCGGTTCCTGGGGCTGCCTTTCAGTGGGTCGCTTTCTACTTTTCGAAGTCTGAAAGGTAGGCAAGGCCGGCAGAAAATATCGTAGGGACCGCTTCCTTTGCTAGCAACGAGCAACGCTTTGTAGCACATGCCCATTTAACTCTGTCATCCATGTTTTGGACACAAACCTGGGCTTCAAATGCCCCTCACAAAGAGTGACTGTATAGCTCGGTCCTATCTTGGTATGCCGGCCGCCATAGCTGAAGCTGTTCGACATCTTTTCGCACCGAAAAAAGCTGACATTTTTCATTGCAGAATACGTAGCCTGTATCGCAGTGGAGAACAATGCACGTTTTTTCCACATTACATTACAACTTAGAATATACCATGATCGAAGAAAGGCGTGGAGCGGGGGCGTCAGCGAAAGTTGAGAACTGACTGCAATTCCTTGCGGCAACCAGCGAACCCGCGGCCACCAACAGTCAACGCAGTCTCTCGGCAGCCTACAGAAATCAGCGCATCGGTATCGCCACTTACTGCTTGGTGTGGAGCAGCCCGCTCACGCACTTCTATTCTAACACCATGATGCGGAGGTTGTGTTTCCGGGCCGACCAGTGGCATATGGTAGTTTTTTGCTTGACAATTACCTCAGACAAACTCATTATGAAATCCATTGATAGCCAAGCCATTATGGGCATAGAGCAGCGGTCTCAAACTCATATTGCTACGTGGGCCGCATTGACAAAGCCTTTTCTGTCATGACCCAGGAGCCAGAAAACAAAACAACAGGAAACAAAGTACAATAAATAATGATAAAATGAACAAAAATAAGCAAAACTTTTTTTTTCCAGACCAAGCCCTTCCATTATTGCAAAAGAAAAGCAACGTGTGCTCCTTTCCGCTTGAATGCCGGACAAAAGCAGTTTCAGGATCACTCGGAGAGAGGTACTGAAATGACATACCTGTTAATAAATACCACACTTATAATCCTCAGCAAGAAAAAAAAAAAACGCACACTTGGAAATAAAAGAAAAGGCAGGATGTCTGGCTCCTTGCTTTTGAAGGCATAGTGATGTCAAATGAAAGTTCATGCAGATTAAGTGGTCAACGCCTTATCAAAAATGAATGTGTACTAACTGGGTACTAAGTCTGAGCTTATTTTAGTTCGAAATCAGGGCTGGTGGTAATGCTTTCAAAACGTAGGCTAAAAATTGAGCTGGGCAGACTGCACCACGCAGCTTCGCTGGCCGTGCTCTAAGACCCCTGGCATAAAAGGATCATCTCTGATGAGTGGAAAGAGACTGCCCAGCGCTGCTGCGCCAGAAGATGCAGGAGATGACAAAGCAAGTGAGTGCGAGGGCATGCTCACAATTCTTGCTGCTACAGTGAGCCTCATTTGCTAGGCTGCTTTGATTAATGTGAAGCAACCCTGCCACAATCGGCTGGTAGGCATATCAGTGCCCGGAGAAGCTGTCACTGTTTTTAGCTGCTCAACGGCCCTGATAGTAACCAAATAAATAAATAAATAAAGTTCTTGCAGCAACTTTGTCACACGCACAAAAAAGCGACACAACCAATCTGTGTAGAATACCATTCGTTAAAGAAGGCAGCTTTGCTAGTTTCTCACAGCGAATTGAGAAGACAATATAGCGTGGTTTGATCTTCCATCTCGTGCAAACATTTGTTTGTTTTTGGAGCTAGTCTGGTTTTCTTAGTCTGAATCAACTGGTACATTGCACACTGTTTGCGATGCATTAATTGCAGCCGAGAAAGAAAGGCTGCGAACTACAAGCTGGACACCGCAACTGCAGCAAGCTGCAGGGATGCTTGCTTATTTGAATCCTTCATGCACTCTATGCAAACTGGTGACCTGTGCCATGTTCCCCATGTAAAAATTAAAACAAATGACCAGTCCCGGTGGCACAGCAATTGTTTTGAAATTAAGTACAGGGCTCACCTTGTGGCGTTGGAGCATATGCTGCCTCCGCCTTTCATAGTCCCATTTGTTCAGCCTCAGCAACCAGCAAGCCCATGCTAGACTCCAAAACACATATCAGGAAGGTCCCTGCGTACAAATATTAGACGTCAGCTAAGCGATGTTTACACACACAAAAGAAATTAAGACAAGTACAAGGCGAAATCGCTTACCTCACCGTAATTAGAAACTGGCCCTGCATACACTTGACAGTGCGCAGTCATAAAATGAGGTATGAAATCATTATTCTACACCGCGTCATTACAATGCGGGTCACACAAAGGGTCACGTCGCACAAATGGTTAGTACGTCGTGGTGCACCGAAACAAAAGCTTCCCACACAGGCCTGTGTGATCCTCGCCTTTCCTGCTTCTACGCGTTGTTTTGTCATGTCCTAGTATCTCCTTAAGTCCCTCCATCAGCTCAAAGACGTTACAATCAATAAATATTCATCCAGACCGCTGAGGAAAGCTCACCCAAGTTTCCCGCCCTTTTTAGGCGCACGCAAGACTGGTAGTCAGGCGTGTTTTACATGACTGAGACTTTTGTGCGGTTGGCCTAATAAACGGTATTTAACCGCATGTTCCTTGGTGTAGAACTACGTTGAGCTTTCGATTGAAACTTTCTATAATACACCTTTGGGCCGTTCGGGCCCACTGCCGGCCAAGCAGGCTCAATGGTCGTCAACAGAACATTTGGGCGCAGGGAAGTTGAAAACTAAATGTAGAGTTCCAGACAGCGGGCAATGACTCAATACATGCATACTGAAATATCTAAAAAATAGAAAAAATTGCTTACGTACCGTACAACACGAGAGCGCACGGCTGGCACGGCGACGCAGCTCCCACGGCTCCGACGACCAGCCATTCTGCTACTAAAAACAACCACCTACCCACAAAACAATAGCCGGACGTGACGTTTTTCTTAAACCGGATAAGACGTCATGGGTTGCAGCAAGCATTTTGCTCCTGCAACCCGGTTGCAGGAAGCATTTCGCTACTGCAACCGGGTCGCAGCAGACGGCGCCGTTTTTGCAGGAAAGCCCAAGGCAGATCACATGTCGTGTGTTTGTAAACGACGTTTGGAATGTGTGGTCGTGTGAATCGCGATTTTTGCGCCGTGCACATTTCGTGCCTCAGTGCTCATCTTGCAGTTTCTTCATGGATTACGTTAGTAACGACAGAGGCGATAGACGCATTAGAGGCTTCGTGCATCCACAGAAGTTGAAAGAGTGCTCCTACCTGCGGACCCCGTTGATCTCTCCGTTCATTCTGCAACAAATCATATTTGCGTGTTGCCTTACGAACAGGGCGTCTTGGATTTATTTTTGAAGCATGAATGATGCACAGTGTGGCATAGTAGAAACCAAGAGCGTATGTAAAAGGCCTGTGTATGGGGATCGTGATTTGGTTTGTGCTGCCATGGAAGAAGAATATTCTCAATGTGTAGGTGGTCTTGGCTTTCGTTTTGAAGGTTGCGGTGTTTATGTAATCACCGTATGTGATCGCTTGGCTGATTCTGGAAGGGTGTTTATGTGCTCTTTCTTTTGCAGTGCCGGACACTCCAGATAAAACGGGTCTTTTCGAAGCTGCTAGCAGTTTTCCCAAAACTGCCTTAGCGAAAGGACACTTCTATTTCGCGTTATTCACGAGGTGTGCGCGTTCGCGTAGTGTGCAAGAGTGTGTAAAAAATATTTAGCATTCACCCGTTCCTACGTTCCCTGAATCGCACAGGGTATAGGCACTAATATGGAGCCGAAATGGTGCATTTCGCCCTCAATATATCCCAATATTAACTTCGAAAAAAATATCCAGCAGGTTCGGTACTCGATTTTCTTTTACCGCTTTTCCCAAGTTGCGTCGCCTGTCTGCACGCATTTTTCACATTGCCCGCATTCTGCTGAAGCTGCCTGAATTGAACAAACCTCTATCCACTAGTTTGATCCAAGGCTTTCTGACCGACCGCGCGCGGTTTGTTACTGCTAATACCCAGTCCTCTTTCTCAAAGTTTTCTTTCAGCTATGTGTTCCACAAAGCACTGTCCCTTACTCTTAACGATCTCCCTTCAGTAACTTCTACCATCCACATTTTAGTTGATGACTGTGTACTTCGCTGCTCTGTAACCAACTCGTCCGACGCTTCTGCCTTATATCAATATCTAATTCGCATACAATAGTGATGTGCTATGTGGCCTCCGTCCCTGAGAAGCTTTAAACTGTTGATTTCTTCTCACCACTGCCAAAACAACACATCCTACTTACAAAATTAACACTAGTACTACTTTTTCAAAGAATTCGTTTAAGTACCTTGGTGTTCACCTCACTAATGGCTTAACATTGTCTTGCCTTGTAAGCCATGTAACTAATCACTCTAATAGAACTGTTGGATACCTCTATCGTAACCTACCCATGGCTGGCACCTTCTTGTGTAAAATTACTAGATTACAAAACCCTTGTGTGATCACAACTTTAATATACCAATCATATAGTTGATCTACACTACCGTAACTTTACTGAACCTTATGAGCCTGTTAAAAACCATGCCACCAGTTTCATTCCCTCGAATACTCCTTCAGCATCTCTGCCATGAAATCTCTGTTACAGTCTCTGTTCTAGTCACTGTACTTCATGCCCCTGCCTTTATCACAAGCTTTTCATACAAGACCTCATGGCAGTCGTCTCGGCTAACCTGTGTATAGAACACCTCACACAGGTCATCATAAAAGTGGCGTTTCACCACATGCCCACACAACTACATTTCATGAGTCATTTTTCGCAAGCACTGTTCACAACTGGAATCATCCGTCATCAGTGATCCTGTAAGCTTCAGTACTGCCATCGAAGAACCTGTCTAATCATAGCCATGTATACCACCAGCCTATCGCCATTTATCATTGTAAAGTCTTGCATTAGGACCTCTGAGGTATCAATAAACACATAAATAAAAGCATGGTTGATAAAGATTCCTTACAATATGGGAACTGTGATTATGTTCGGCAGGAATATATATATATGTAACTGGATCATGTTGAACAGTGTTAAGCTTGAGCTTGGCACAATTGTCTTTCCTGTGATATTGAACTTAGAAATTAGGATACTGAGTGATAACACTGACATGGTGGCTTGCCTTTTGAACTTAGAATGAACTTAGAATTTAGAATTTGATTGCAGTATTCCTTTCTTTGCATTCATCCTAAATGCAGGGGTGGAAGTGCTGCTCCATTTGCTTCATTCTGCTCCAGCCTGCTTTCCTTGCTCCAAAATTGCTCCAATTCGACTGCATCAATGTTCTGACATTAAATTTAGTGGAGCACGGTTTTGCCGCAGAGTGGGCCATTACTGGTATTGACAGCAAGAACCGCAATCCGAGAAAATTAAGTTAAGCGACTATGAGAAGCGCAGCTGGGCAATGGTCTGTTATGAGTTCTGTATACAGGGTATGTGGTTGGTGTAGTCAAAACGATGGCAGCACACCGGTAGCAGAGGTGTAATGCATCTCACCCGAGCCTAATATGTATAAAATTTTAATATACTAAAAAAGTATGCAGCATAATGTTTGCTTATAAGCAAATTTGAGGAATTCGTTACGGAAAATGTTCTGTGCTCTTGATATAGCACCTACTTCCGGCCTTTTGAATCGCCTGTGGTGAGGGAAATGAGATCAGCGAGTGAAGCAGGCGCACCAGACTACTACGAGGTAGCGAAGCACTGGAAGTTGTAGACGAATATGTTTACTTAGGACAGGTAGTAACCGCAGATCTAGATCATGAAAGGGAAATAACTAGAAGAATAAGATTGGGATGGAGTGCATTTGGTAAGTATTCTGAGATTATGACTAGTATCTTAGCGGTATTGCTCAAGAGGAAGGTATACAGCAGTTGCATCTTACACTTACTCATCTATGGAGCTGAAACATGGAGGCTAACGAAAAGGGTTCTATTTAAGTTGAGGACAACGCAGATGACTATGGAATGAAAAATGGTAGGTGTAACGTTAAAAAATAGGAAGCACATAGAGTGAGTTAGAGAAATAACTTGAGTTAATTACATTCTAGTGGAAATCAAGAAGATGAAATGGGCATGGGCAGGGCGTGTAATGCGTAGAGAGGACAACCGATGTTCGCTTAGGGTAATAAACGATTCCAAGGGAAGCAAATCGTCGCAGGGGACAGCAGAAAGTTAGGTGAGCGGATGAAGTTAAAAAGTTTGCAGGAGTAAAGTGGATGCAGCTAGCACAGGTAGAGGAGTATGGGAGAGGCCTTCACCCTGCAGTTGGTATAGTCTGGCCGATGATGACTACGAGCCATTGGAAACTTGTCCAGCTGCAACGAACTACACGGTTTGTTTGTAGCGATTCTGCTGTGAATACAAGCAGGTGCTTCACCATCTAGCCTGTCATGCCTACGACAGACAAAAGCACACTTGGAACTCTTATGGAGGTGATGCCACTTAGGTGCCAGTCACTAAATGTGTTTTCAAAAGTGTTGGAAAGTCATACAGGGCCTATCGCCAGTGTGCTAAAACTAAGATAGCTCAAGCAATAATTTGAGCAGCCACAGAGGGCCATAAAGTAATGAATTTGAAGGGGAAAAAGGCTATACTTAAAGTGCCACCTATCTTCCCTGAAGGCGTTACTGGCCAGTACCCAGAAATTTATCGGCACAGGCGCAGGATCAAAAAGAATATGCACAAGATAGAAAGCAGAAATGTACTGTTCATTGATGTGAACTTCGAACTAGTGGCAATACTTGAGTGCATCAAGGTGGTGAAGTCCACCTTTGAATCTTACAAAACAGTATAAATCTCTTAGTTAAACGATCTTCAATTATGAAGTGTAGAAGGCAGCATTCCATTTGCTGCTATTTAACCCTTTGACTGGTTTTGCCGTACAGGTGCTGCGGCTGTATGCCGTCCCGCGGCGTTTTTGCAGTACGGGTATTGCGCTAAACGCATAGCGTTTGAAATAGTTCGACACTGGAGGTGATTTTTTTTTTTTTTCGAAATATTCGACAGTCAGAGTTAAGTGAGGAAGCTAGAATTCTATTATTAAAAGCGAGTCTAGAATCTTGCTCCAAGACATAATGTGATTGCTCCAAAACTCTCGTTTTATTGCTTCAAAGCTGCTCCGAAGTTACTTTATTACTGCTCCCTGAGCTGTTCTAAAATGCTTGAGCCTGCTTCCACCTGTGTAAATATATTTACTTTCTTCCTCTATACGGCGCTTCAACCAAGAAAAAGCTCGGTTATAATTTCTTTTCCGTGTTTTTTTGTTTGTGTGACTAAACTATTTAAACTAATATTCTGCCTTGAGGTCTAAACCAACTTAATAATCTCCTTAATAATAAGTAAAGCATATAAGCAGAAGGAGCGATCACTTTCACTTTGACATTAGATGTTGCAGAAAGTCAAGTTCATCATGGTTGACAGCAAAGTCTTGTTCATTGTAATAAATTTATGACTGTATCAATACTTGTGCATGTTACTATTGGAATGAGGTCTTTGAGATTGAGATATATGTGGTCAGAGGTAGGGAGATGAACACAGCACTGACTGTCAACTGAGGTTTATTGGAAAACGGAGGAATTTATGCACATTTTCATAACATGTGACTCAGCCGAAGTCAAAACGTTATATACACATATACCAGTTTTCTCTCCTAACAAAGCACTGACAAAAAAAATAAATAACAATAAACAAGAAATCACAAAAATCCAAAACACAAGTGAAGTAGTATACACCATGAGCAAGCACATGCCTCACCGCTAAACATTCGATGAAGACAAATGAAAAAGCCAGGTTGAGCTGTATATGGGCTTCTGTTGTCAAAATGTAAAGTATGAATGAGCAGGATTAAGTCGTGTCGTTAGCCTTAAAAACCACGATATAGAACCGGAAACTGCCATACAAGAAAAGATATAACAATACTAAGTGTTTTGAGTGAACCTACGCTACTTACAGGATCTCAAGTTCTTTTTCACTGAGCATTATTGAAGGTGCACTGACGCACAAGCCCTTTTTCTGTTTGATGACTCTTGCCTCCAGAATCTCTCTTGTAATCTGCTTGTTGCTTCTACCAATAATCTTTGTTTTGTGAAGCCCAGTGCTTAAAGTCTGGCTCAATCGGAGGGGGTCTGTACTGATTTGAGCATTGGTGGAAAGGGAAATAAAGAGAGAAAGTGGCTGGTTGCCTGTTTTGCAAATCTTTTTATACAAAGGGGAGAAATCATTATTTTTCTCCATCTCTGGTTTTTATTAATACTCAATGTGAAACTGTTGAAACGATAGAGAAGAAATCTTCCAATTACACCACTGACAAGAACAAAACAATGATTACTTGGTTTGTATTCTTACAGTCCTCATGCTTGAATTCAAGCTTTTGGGGATCTCAGACCCCTCTTAAATATTACGGGGGGGGGGGGGTCTCTGACACACCCCCTGGCTTTAAGCCCTGTAGAAGCCAGGGCATACAACTTGAGCACCTGCTGCAGTGCAAAGCAACGTTTCCTTCGCAGATGTTTCTTTTTTGCAAGTTTTTCATAGGTATAATTGTGTTCTCAGAGCCATTCATTGAGGCATCTACCCGTTTGTCTAATGTAACATTTCCCACAGCTTAGTGGGATCTCGTACACACCTGTGCTGCAGGGTACAAATAAAGTCTGGTGTTTTATGCTACATGCGCGTTGCTGCACACCACAAGTTTGAGTGATCCTACAAAGCTTCAATAACTTTTCCGAAGCTGTAAAAACTACTTCGATATTTACTTTTTTGCCTATTCGTTTGCCTATTGCATGACAAATCAGCATATCGCATGATTTGTCATGCGATATGCTGTGCAGATAGGGTATTGCAACCAGATTTTGTTGTTGTATTCTGTCCGCTGTGTTAGGCATAGCTTCCTTGCTGTTTGTTTTCATTTTTTTATAGGTTCCTTCAGCAACTGAGATGACACCATGTTCCGGATAGCCGGCTTCTTTCAACCTGTCAATTTGATGAATGAAGCTGCTTTCCAGGCATTTTCGAGATTATCTCATTCTTCTTTTGACACCTCTTCCTTTCTTCTGTCACTAAATTTCATGTCAAACGTAAAATGGGAACAAATTTTCTCACCATCCCGGCACATTTCATTTTCCTCACTTTTGTTTCCCGACCTGGTGGGCTTGGCTAGTCTTGCATCAGCTGACGGACTGGTTGGCTTTGGTGATCCGTACTCGGGACATTCTCGGTGCCTAATACTCCGTGTCATTAAAGTTTCTTCCTCCTTCTCCCAGCGCATTTCTTTCTTTACCGTTTCCACCTAAAGCATCTTGTCCCAACTATATCTCTCATTTGCATTAACCTAGAACACTGCTTTTCCTTTTCACCATTGCCATTCAGTCCCCCATTCATCTTGAATCTCCTCCTTTTAATTGGTGTACCTGGCTGGAGTCCTCCATGTCGAAGTGACCGATGGCCCTGGCTCTATAAGTTGCAAACCTCTTTGGCACTCATTTTTGTAGCCAAATAAAGTTTATTACTACTACTTCTACTAGGTCTTGAAGTACAGTTGTACAGTTTAAAGAGTTGAGGAAAGGTCTACAGGAACCAGCATAGCTGAGAGCGAAACTTAAAAAACACAATTAGACCTTAAACTTGGGTCGTTTTATTTTGCAGTTCATAACTTATATTTTGGATAGTTCCAATGAAGCTCTGAATGGTCGCTTTTGATCTTGCTTCTCTTAACATTTCTAACTGAAGGTATGAATGCATTCTAGAAAAGAAAGCAAAAGCCTTCAAGGCTAGGCTTTTTTTGTGCTAAGTGTTAAAATTTTTTATAAAAATTTGGCATTGGCAGAACAGCCAACTTGAGTATTAAATTTGGGTAAAATGAATTCTGCTTTAACCATACACTCTAAAATTGCCCAGTACTCTTGCTGAATTTTGGGGGTGCTATTAAAATCACTTGTTTTGACATTTCAAAAGCCTTTTTCTGTTTCTTCTTTGGTTGCATATACTGCAGCTAAGTCTCTTGATTTTAAGCGAGTATCTCAATTTTAAGGCACTTTTGATGACTCAGTACTCGCGCCTTTTCCTTTCTTAGAAATTTTTGCCTCAAATTCAAGTTAGTTTTTTATTTCGTACAAAGAGGAAGCAGCCACAGTTAAACAATTACTGTAAGTGTCTTGATGAGCTGGCCCATCAGGTGATGAGAAATGCTTTGTATATACGGATTCACTAAATGAGAAGCATGGGCATGTTCAACTCAAATATAATTAGCTACCTTTTCTTAATCTTCAAAAAGCATTTTATACAGTGACCCTTAAGATTTTAACTACCAAACTGAACTACTTATTGTCTTCTGCTGTCCATTTATTGCTATTCTTATGAATTTTTGCATCAGATTAAACAACCAAATCAAACCTGGTGATAATGTATCAGTAAAGGGGGTTGTAAAGGGTGGGGTTTATTCCATCTCCCATACTTTTTTTCCTTAATTTAATAACACAAGCCCCAAAATTTAAACTTCCACGAGTTTGTCCTTCTAGAATGAACAAATTGTGTTCTGAATGCAGTTTCAGTGAATAAGAATCCTTTGGCACCATGCAGGGGGTCATGCCGACGCCCATGTCAGTATCTATATCAGTGTAAACTTTCCCAAAACATAATTTTGTTGGCGTATTTAGCGCAAGAAATTTTTATGCGCGGGCTAAATTGAAACCACTGTGATGATCGAGCGCGTACCTGGCCATAACCTCCTCTATTTTTTTCGAAAAAATAGAGGAGGCTATGACCTGGCTCTCTTATGAGCCCGTTTCATATGTGCGGGTATACCTTGCTCTCGAAGCTTGCCGTCCCTCCTGTGCGCTACGAAGGAGCAAGTGACAACTTCGGAGCAGTACGCTGCCATCTACGCTACCTGCTCGGGTAGTTTCGGCCGTACACAGGCGAAACCGAAACTATACAGCGGGTGAGCGCAAATCGCCACGCTAGTCATGCATGCTGAATACGCGCCACGCACCGCCGCGGATGTCACTCCTTTCATAATGTTCGGGAGCGCCCGGGAGGAATGGCTAGCGAAGCGATCGTACAACGTACACCCGTACATATATATGCCGCGCGCACTAAATTATCCTCGACCGAGAGGTTTCGTTTTCTGCCATGCGCGGCCTAAATTCATGTGCTAAAAGCGGGGACGATAATGGTGTTTCCAAAATTTAAAAAACTGATATAGATATTATAATTGCGACCTCAGCGAACCTATAGCTGTTAGTAAATGAGGCGCTAGTGCGCATGACTAGTTAAAAAGTATTATCAGTTATATACCAGCGCCTGCTTAATTAATTGTTATCGCACCGCATACACGGGCACAATTAAAAGCCTCCAGCCGAACCAACCCGTGAAACTGCATGTTAATTCTGCAATGCCCGCAGTCCCGGCATAGTTTCTTTTTTCACGACTCGCACCCGCAGCAGCGGAGGCTGCAACGAATTGCATGCCGCCCGTAAGCGTGTACGTGGCGTCGATCGGCATTGCAGTGCACCGTTGTGATCATTTAAGAGCCAACAGATCCCGTACGTCTTTGTTGGCCAGCGTGTATAAACGAGCGACTCGAGCAGGGTAAGCCATGCTAATTCGACCAGGGGGCGACTTCGTGCCAGGAATTGCATGGTTGCGATTTTATAGGAAGTCGAGATTGAATTGCGATGGCCCAGTGGAAGCTAGGTGGAACGGGACTGCATGGCCATGTCACAAAAATGTAGCAGCCGCGGGCAAAACCAAGCACCCAACAACGCAACAGTGTCTTCTGCAGTCCCCCCCCCCCCTCCCCCGCTGTGCTGGTGCAGTTGGCGTACTCGACTTCTGTGTCCAAGGGTGTGGGATTCAATCCTGACTGGGGTGACTGCTTTTCGATGGGAGCGAATACTAACAAGGCGCCCGCGTGTACTGCGCGGTACGGTAAAAACCTAGCTAGATGGTCGAAATTCTCGGAGCCTTCCACTATATACGGCGTATCTCATAGCCTGATCGAGTTGCTTCGGGACCTCATAAACCAAACCAAACCATATTTTGCAGTGCAGTTTAATTCGTCCCCCACGTACCCACCTTGCATACACAGCATATGTAACGCGACTCATTCGAACATTTGACCTCGAGAGCTATTATTCGAACTGAAGTGGAAGCGCGAATTTTCATGTGGCACTTGATCTCAGTGCGTGGTTATGCATATGTTTGTTGTGAACATAAAATATGGAAAAAGAAGTAATTCTTTTTTACTATATATTTTGCGCTGCCGGATTTACAAGCAATGATATATCCAGCAGCCAAATGACCGTTTATATAGAACAATTTGTTCAAATTATTCCATGTTGGTCTCTAACAAATCCAGTGCGTAAGATATGCATCAGAGTGAATCGCCGAACTTTCATCCTCTGATGTGCTCTTTATTCGCTTCGCCGATTACGCGACTGCCATAGGGCTGCGCTGTAAACTAAACTCGATAAAATATTTTATTTATGTGCTCAATTAGTAGAGATGGCTTATCTGCTTATAGTGCAATAATCAGCGAAAATTGATGGCCATTAGCAACCAAACTGCAAAGAGGGTTGAATCCGTGCCGCGGAGGGCGTGGCGTCGCTAGGAGAATCGACGGCGACGATGCGCCGGCCGACAGCTGCCAGTCGATGACCAGACGCATAGCATGCTTGGTTTGTAAAGGTGACCACTGCTCAAGTGCTGCCGATACTTTACGTCGCAGTCGACAAGAAAGAAGTGAAAGCGATTAAATTGATTTACGTTGCACTCTCTCCAGGCATTTTAATTGAGCAGTAGCCCGTCCATGTTTGGTGTCAGTGCTGCGTTTTCATTTTTAGTATCAACCAAGCAGCTCGATTAGACCACATTAATTGTGCTTGAGGGAGTATATATGACAAACACTAAGTGACGAAGATATATCAAATTTTCTTTATTAAAAATAGTAGTTGGCAGGGCCCTTACCTGCAGGTATACTTAAAGCCTGATAGCATCTGGTTTAAGCACCCTTCCATATATATTTCATGGAAATCAGGTTAAGCCTAGCTGAGTCCACTTAGAAAGGTACCCTCTCGCAAAACATGGCTTGCCAGTGCGAAAGCACGAAGGTGCTGTATAGAAACTAGCAGATGTCGTCCTTGCATGATGGAAACTGGCAGCTTGAAATATGAAATCTATATGTGCCAGGAGGAATTCTATGTAACATTAAACATTGCAATACTTTGCTTGAAAGCATATGCTTTTTTTTTTTTTTGCTCATTAGTTTCATTCACAGTGAACATATGAGGTGTCTACTCGGAGACATTTACTCTATTTTCCTTTTCCAAAAGCTTGCTTCGTCCCTGACAGAGTACTGCCAAATTTTTCAGTTTTAAGCTAAGAAAATTTCTCACTGCAAAATTGGAAAGTGTGCCAAGTAATTAAGTAAGGCAACAATGCTATGCTTCAGAATACTCAGGCTACTGGAGGCATTAAGCTGAAAGTTTCATCATTAAAATCTTGTCAAACATGAGGATAGTCCGAAACTGAATTGATAAACTACTGATGTTAATACTGCATTTATGGTTCCAAAAATGGCTGGGATCACACGTGTATGCTGATGGTACAGTGTAGCAACTTTTGTTGCTATACGTACCTTAATTACTATTTCTCAATTTTTGGAACGCTGTCATCTTGACAATGCTATTTTTTTAACTGCCGATTTTACTTATAATTACTGTGCCTAAAGGTGTGGGAAAGGTTATACCAGAAACTGAAATACACATAAATTGAGCAAATGCAACAAATATTTCGGGGGCACTTCAGCACCGCTGTTAAGGAAAACATGCCACAGCATTTACGACTCCTGTATCCTCATCCCTGTACATTTAGTTGGCTACTTGTTGGCTCACCAATCTTAGTTTGCACTTTTATCACACATACCAATTTGTAAAATTACTAATTACCACATTATATAAATGAACTCCCAACTCACACATCTGACGGGATTCTGAAAGGCAATGAGTTTTTCTCATGTCAAAGGAGCTGCTTGGGTAGGCAGCTGGACCATACCATGGTCCTCACATCACACAGACCAATCCATCCGGTCATACTATCTGCCACTCATCCTTGTCGCTCAAATTGCCGTTTTTGGTAAATATGGCCTTTTAATGCAGTCACATTAAATAAGGCGAGGGCTTCAACTATTGTTACATGTAAAGAATTACTGCACATGCTTTTTATGCCCTTTTAGTATGCTGCCTCACCATCCCAGTAGCATAGAGGCACAGCAATAGTGTATTAAGCGGGCATCCAAGGTTAGAATCTCATTGCTACAAGCATGTCACCTCGCTATTGAACACAATTCACTTTGAAGGGCCAAGATTTCAATATTTTAGTAAAGTGATTAGCACTGCCAAATGTTTGAGCATTACATGAGGTGACAGTATGGGTGCAAGTAAGCATTGCAATTAAGAAAGTTGCTGCTCATCTGCAAAATACTGAATTAAACAAATCTTATGCAATTCAACAAACACCACCCACTTTGCCATTTTATCATCAGTCCCTGTCTGCAGTTCGAAACATCTTCATTGGGCTTACCTCTAAAAATTGTCTACGAAATATATCTGTGAACTTTTCTTACTTCACTGGTTTTGCGAATTATTTCCCGTCTCAAAAGGAATAACAAATACATGTGGTTCTATGACACATACAGTAAATACTTACCTTACTAGGTAGGTTACAAAAAGAGAAGTAATGCAGAAGGTAGGCAGTCTAAACATAAATGAGTGTGTCAACATGGTGTTTTGGCACTGGAGTGTTTATTACTCCAATCATGTGCGTTAATAATGAATGAAAAGGCACATAAGTAGGAATACTTTATTTTGACACAGAAGCTATGGCCAACGTGTGTGTGTTGCCATTACGCTCGTAAGTGAAGTGCAGACTTGTGAGTACACTGTTGAGCCAGTAGCACAGGGAGCAGTCAACTTGGGCCAGGGAATGCCATGCTTTGAAAGGTGGGCAGCTGTTGTGATCTCTCGACTAGTATCAGTCACGTGCAGGATCGGCTGTCATGGGGAGAAAAAACAAAAGAATGCAAGCTCAGAACAATAACAAAACACCCAGAGAAACTCAGAGATGTACCAAATTTAAATAAAAAGATAGCAGGACTGCAGCTAATGCAGCAGCTCATATATTCTAATAGTGGATTTGCATATGGTCACTACACCCTCAAAAAGGAAAGAAGCACAAATGCTGAATTCATGACTCGTCAAAGGAACCAGACAAGAAGAAGAGTGTGCACCCTGTAGCATAGCTCAAGAATGAGAAAAGCCAAACCAGCGAAAAGGTTACCCTAAGTAAGGCCAGTACTAGTGCTCTCTGCATGCGTGTGACAATGTATCACTGCAGTGCATATGCACAGCAGAAATGGACACCATGGGTGGTAAAGAACTTTATCAACACTGGCCGCAGACATCAGAACAGACAGCTGATTGTGCTTTGGTATAACGCAAGCGTGCGGGCTTTGGTAGGTTGTGAAGCATATAAATAAACATTGAGACATCTTGAAAACCATGTGTGCACATTTTCATTTGCTGCTGCACCCAAGAAGTTTCGCTTGCACTGTTCATTAGACGACATGCGTTGCTCTCGGATTGTAGCGTTTGTCGACTACACAGCATGATTCCAGAATTGCGACTGACTCAGCTGTGAACATTTCATTTTTCTAAACTTGCGAAATCCTTCCTATGGGCTGTGAAAAAGAATGAGGAACTGTTCCACCGAAATGTAGTCGCTCGCCCTCTATAATGCACATGATGGCAGCCATAAGTCATTTTGTGCCAAACAGTAATTTCCATACAAGTAACAAGAAGTTCTCAAACTATGTGACAGGACCATAGCTATTTACTTTGAGGGTGGCCACAGCAAACGGGCAACAACCACAAGATGGGCAAATCCCTCACCGAACTACAGGACCACAACAGTTGCTACAATGCTAGCATCATAAAACCTCTGGCTGTCTGATATATGGTCCTCATCACAAATACACCAGTTCATGTTGTTAAGGAGGCTGTCCATGAGCATCATACTTCTCAAAGCAGCTAAAAAATATTGCAAACAGAGACCAACACTTGATTTTAAGTGCAGTAGCAGCACTACTAACATTCAGTGTGTTAATGGAGTATAGACACCCTGAAACAGATGACAAAAATTCAATTATAAATTATTTAGCGGTTGAAGATAAAAACCAGGTGATGATCTGTACAGAGTAATGTTTTGCATGTCGTTAACAAGCAAAATGCGACCAAAATTAGGTGCATATGCTCCTGTAAGATGAAGTGCTGCACTGGCCTAGCCCAAGCAGTGAGAGTACCTCCAGTCAAAACGCTTTCAAGTGCCATCATCCATGAGATGGTTGCCCAATAGCAATCGGAATTTTCATAATGCAGCGTTCCTTATCTTCGGCCAGCATTTTTCACTCTTCCCAATGGATGCAACCCTCCCCAAAACTCCAAATTGAAGACATCAATTCAGTCATGCAGAATTGTCAATAATGACCTGAACCACAAACCAACTTGGAGAGGTGGAAGCAGGCTCGAGCACTTTGAAGCTATAAAACGGGAGTTTTGAAACATTCAAATTGTTTTGAAGCACGTTTCTAAAGTCAAAAGATTTTTAGCTGAATTTTTTATACCTGACATACCAAAATAACCTATTTGATTTTTATTCAAAGATCAATGCATTGCTGAAAATGCAAGACTAACAGCCAAAACATGTATAGATGTTTGATATAACACAAATGACCTTAGCAACAATTTGGAACAAACTAGTAGAAAATGCAATGCTTGTTTCTATACTTGATGCCCGAACGATAAGTTTGACTAAAAACATGACTCTTTTAGCTTGAGAAATGTGGACTATACCACTATGATGTACTCAAGCACCACTAGACTAGTTCGGAGTTCACATCAATAAGCAGCACATTTCCACTCTTTATCTTGTGGATATAATTTTTTTTATCCATGCCTGTTCTGATAAAATTTCCAAGGCACTGATCAGTAATAACTTCAGTGAGGATAGACTGCACTCAAGGATAGCCCTTTCCTCCTCCAGATGCCCTACTCCACGGCTTTCTGTCAGTGGCTTCTCATGTTTTCGCTTGAGTGGCACCGGAGCTTCCTTAATTTTAACATGTTAATGATGGGCCCTCCATGCCTGCCCAACACTTGTGACATTTCTAATGATTGACACCTTCATGGTGTCACGCCCATAATACTGTATATTTTTGTCTGACGTATGTTTGACAAGCTTATTATTAACAAAGAGGTTCAATGAAATAGATCTATGACTGCCAGAAACGAGGCTCATGCTGGTCTGGCTTATGGGATTTAATGTCCCAAAGCAACACAGGCTATGAGAGGCTCATGTTCTTCTATTTAGCAGAAAAGGAAAAAATTGAGGAAAGCATATAATTAACTAATAAAAACAAAATCTGCATTGGTGATGAATGGCAATTAGCAGTGTATCTACTCTCAAATGAGAAATAACTCATTGCAAACTAGGAAAACAAAACAAAAACAAGAAACATGCCACTGTTGAGGTCCGAGACCTCCACATTATGCATCCCATGCTTTACAAACTAGCTACAATAATGGCTGTGCAATCTTTTACTTTCAAGCTATTTATGTTGCATGTATCCCAACATAGACAGCGTTCATCAGTGCTAAACTAAACCACAGCAGCAGACGTGGGAATGCCCTGTAAATACAGCAACAAGGTTAACGACTGGGCGAGTTGGTAATCATTCATTTTAAACCAGCCAAAAGACGAGACACAGAAGCCAGCCTCATCTCGTTCGCTTCTATTCTCTGTCTCGTCTTTTGGCTGGTTTAAAATGAAATACAGCAAGTGCCAAGTAGAACATGATGTGGAGCGTGGTGTCTGAAGGGTTGTGTATGAACGAGCCGCGCCGGCGCGGCACGCCACTGCTCGTAGTGTGCCCAACCTCCGACAGGCAGTGAGACCCACGGATTCGGGCAGTACGGCCAGTGTGACTCTTTCGTCTTCCCATGATAACTCTAGACTTAGAAATTAGCTGAAAACGAATGCATTAGTTTAGGCCGTTTACAGTCTCCAAACACACCACGAAATATGTCAGCTGTATTGCATTTCGCTTCTGCTTAAAGGGGGACATGGCTCTTAAAATTATTTTCCAATTTCTGACCAAATTTGATAGAACCTGGCATTCCGATTCAGTTTCTTGCACTGATTTCAAACATGCAACCATTTTTCCAACTGGCCAATTAGTTCAAGAGATAATGAAATTAATTGTTCATAATTTGCAGAAACAATGAAAAAATAACAGCACTACAAAAAAATTCACATGGACACTTTGCTAGGTACTAGAAAGCATAATGAATACAATGTTAGGAGCATTTCTTTTTTTTAAACAAATATTAGCGATGTTATAGCAGTCCAAAGTTTTCAATTTTGCTCTAAATCAGACAGGAAGGCACTCACATTTGGAGCAGTGAATTTTAAACTGCTATAACATCGCTAATATTTGTTATACAAAAGTGCACGTAACATTGTATTTGTTATGCTTTCTAGTACCTAGCAAAGTGTTCACGTGAATTTTTTGTAGTGCGGTTATTTTTTCATTGTTCCCGCAAATTATAAACAATTTCATTTTATCTTCTGAACTAATTGGCCAATTGGAAACATAATTATATATTTGAAATCAGTGCAAGAAACTAAATCAGAATACCAGGTTTTATCAAATTTGTTGAAAAACGTAGGAAAAATAGCTTTAAGAGCCATGTCCCCTGTTAAGGATGGCGACAACGAGACAAACGCGAGAGCTGCCGCTTTCAACTATTGTGACAAGAATTCCCCACCGGAAAGGAACGCGGGGTGTTTGGCCAGACGGCGACAGCAGCCCAAGTCGGGCAATCGGGAAACAAAAAGGTTCAAGTGAATCTCGGCGTCTTCCCGCCTGGGTCAGTACCCTCAAGCCGGCCACGCAGTCATCCCCTTCGCCTGGCCGACAGTGCGCAACGGCCCTTGCGACGCAGACGGTGTGGCCCAGACCAAGTCCTCGCTAGCCATCTACACTACGCTTCTCCAATTCGTCTTGCCGACAGCGCGCAGTGGCGCGTTCGACATGGGAGTGCCCCCGACAATGGGACGCAGACAGACGCCGATCGACGCAGGTGTGTGCCAGACTGTGAGACGCCGGCAGTCAGTGAGCTCCTCGTGTGCTGCCCTTTACACTGCCACAGCGGCTTCCTCTTTCCCCACCAAGTCTAAACTTTCGAGGGGGCCCCGAAAAAAGAAAAAAAAGAGAGAGAGAGAGAAAGTAATCGGATTTCTTGTGAGGAGGCTTTAATATTTAGACACCGCGTGCAGCAAAATATAACATTAAAATCTCGAGGAAACGCAAGGTAGCCAATTGCATGTGTATGTAGTCTTCACGCCATGCCAAAACGGCCGTTAAGTGTAGGTATCACCTCCGTCAAAGAAAGAGAAAACCAATACTCTTCCCAATTTAATGTATCTGAACTGGAGGCGACGGTGGTAGAAGAAAGACAAGAAGCTCAGGCGGCGTGCCCGCCCTGTGGTGTGCGAGAGGCGCTGTTATATCATAGCTATATTTATCGCACCGCCGCCAGGGCCGGCATGTGTTCTGGCTGCAATGCTCTTCGCCGATTCTGCATGTAGAAGGTCCCCCCCCTGCCTCCAATTTCCCCTTTCGAGAAAGAGGGCGCCGTTGCGGCAGCAAGACTGTATCTGTGGCTGAGGCGTCCCGAGTGTTGAACAGCAACCTTGGAAAAGGTCAAACCTCATAAAGCGTTCACACGTTGGCCCTTCCCAGTGGTTTGTATGAGGTTTCCAGTTCCTAGTCTCCAGTGGTATACAAAACTGACCATATGCGGAAGCACCTTATCGCAGACCAGACTGTCTGTGCTCGCTGATAGCTTAAACAGCCTCATCCAGCGTTACTCTAATTTATTAGGCGAATGCCACGCTGCACCACACTAGAGTAACCCGCACATGGCATTTTAAGCTTTAAAACATGCAAGAGCGGTGTCTGACTGCTGCTCTTCAGTCACAGAGGGGAGTAATTTCATATATTCGTTTGAATCGTTCAATGGGCCCGCGCACGTCTAACTGCTTACGACATTAATTGACTCATTTAAACATTGCTCATTCAAGATTTATCTTATTTCAACGTCAAGGAGATTTCTAAACTCTATCAAGCCTTTGCGGCTATTTCTGTTATGAGACGTTCCAATCAACAGCTAAAAATGAAAACCATACCCACGTTTGGTTTTGAATTTTCTCACAACGAAAAAAAAAAAAAAAAAAAAAAAAAAAAAAAAAGCTATGTCTGGAGTAATGGTCCCCAACCGGCTCAAGGTATGAGGATGCTGTAGCACAGGTGTTCGGATCACTTCGGCAACATGGGGTTCTTCAATGAAACTGTCATCTATAGCATATGCCTGCCATGCTTTCAGCTCCGACCGAAATGCTGTCTCCCAATTAGGATCAGACTAGGGTATCCCAGCCCAGTACTCGAGAGCTTTAATGACTAAGCCACCGCAGTGCCGTAATAAGTAAATAAATAAGCTATGAAGACTAAACCTTTTTCTCGGAGCGTACCAGTTATTTCATCCGTTTCGTTGCTGCGACGCCGCGGATTTTTACTCTGACAAAGTGACTATAAATCGGACATCGGCTTTCTGTGTACAAGCCCGAATCCGGCTCGGGCCCGCACGTTTAAGTCCACCCCGGGTCTAGCAAAAATGTTCACGAGTCGGCCCAGACGACCCGTGGGCTGAGCCGGCTTTTGGGCCGGCCCATGCCCACGCAGTGTCGTGTGAAGCACGTGCTACCTTCACCTGACACTTCTACACAAGGTTTGACGATCTTTTATTTTTTCGGTTCCTGGGGCTGCCTTTCAGTGGGTGGCTTTCTACTTTTCGAAGTCTGAAAGGTAGGCAAGGCCGGCAGAGAATATCGTGGGGACCGCTTCCTTTGCTAGCAACGAGCAACGCTTTGTAGCACATGCCCATTTAACTCTGTCATCCATGTTTTGGACACAAACCTGGGCTTCAAATGCCCCTCACAAACAGTGACTGTATAGCTCGGTCCTATCTTGGTATGCCGGCCGCCATAGCTGAAGCTGTTCGACATCTTTTCGCACCGAAAAAAGCTGACATTTTTCATTGCAGAATACGTAGTCTGTATCACAGTGGAGAACAATGCACATTTTTTCCACATTACATTACAACTTAGAATATACCATGATCGAAGAAAGGCGTAGAGCGGGGGCGTCAGCGAAAGTTGAGAACTGACTGCCATTCCTTGCGGCAACCAGCGAACCTGCGGCCACCAACAGTCAACGCAGTCTCTCGGCAGCCTACAGAAATCAGCGCATCGGTATCGCCACTTACTGCTTGGTGTGGAGCAGCCCGCTCACGCATTTCTATTCTAACACCATGATGCGGAGGTTGTGTGTCCGGGCCGACCAGTGGCATATGGTAGTTTTTTGCTTGACAATTACCTCAGACAAACTCATTATGAAATCCATTGATAGCCACGCCATTATGGGCATAGAGCAGCGGTCTCAAACTCATACTGCTACGTGGGCCGCATTGACAAAGCCTTTTCTCTCATGATCCAGGAGCCAGAAAATAACAAAACAACAGAAAACAAAGTACAATAAATAACGATAAAATGAATAAAAAGAAGCAAAACTTCTTTTTTCCAGACCAAGCCCTTCCATTATTGCAAAAGAAAAGCAACGTGTGCTCCTTTCCGCTTGAATGCCCGACAAAAGCAGTTTCAGGATCACTCGGAGAGAGGTACTGAAATGACATACCTGTTAATAAATACCACACTTATAATCCTCAGCAAGAAAAAAAAAAAGCACACTTGGAAATAAAAGAAAAGGCAGGATGTCTGGCTCCTTGCTTTTGAAGGCATAGTGATGTCAAATGAAAGTTCATGCAGATTAAGTGGTCAACGCCTTATTGAAAATGAATGCGTACTAACTGGGTACTAAGTCTGAGCTTATTTTAGTTTGAAATTAGGGCTGGTGGTAATGCTTTCAAAACGTTAGCTGAAAATTGAGCTGGGCAGACTGCATCACGCAGCTTCGCTGGCCGTGCTCCAAGACCCCTGGCATAAAAGGATCATCTCTGATGAGCGGAAAGAGACTGCACGGCGCTGCTGCGCCAGAAGATGCAGGAGACGACAAAGCAAGTGAGTGCGAGGGCGTGCTCACAATTCTTGCTGCTACAGTGAGCCTCATTTGCTAGGCTGCTTTGATTAATGTGAAGCAACCCTGCCACAATCGGCTGGTAGGCATATCGGTGCCCGGAGAAGCTGTCACTGTTTTTAGCTGCTCAACGGCCCTGATAGTAACCAAATAAATAAATAAATAAAGTTCTTGCAGCAACTTTGTCACACGCACAAAAAAGCGACACAACCAATCTGTGCAGGAATACCATTCGTTAAAGAAGGCAGCTTTGCTAGTTTCTCACAGCGAATTGAGAAGACAATATAGCGTGGTTTGATCTTCCATCTCGTGCAAACATTTGTTTGTTTTTGGAGCTAGTCTGGTTTTCTTAGTCTGAATCAACTGTTACATTGTACACTGTTTGCGATGCATTAATTGCAGCTGAGAAAGAAAGGCTGCGAACTACAAGCTGGACACCGCAACTGCAGGAAGCTGCAGGGATGCTTGCTTATTCGAATCCTTTATGCACTCTATGCAAACTGGTGACCTGTGCCATGTTCCCCATGTAAAAATTAAAACAAATGACCAGTCCCGGTGGCACAGCAATTGTTTTGAAATTAAGTACAGGGCTCACCTTGTGGCGTTGGAGCATATGCTGCCTCCGCCTTTCATAGTCCCATTTGTTCAGCCTCAGCAACCAGCAAGCCCATGCTAGACTCCAAAACACATATCAGGAAGGTCCCTGCGTACAAATATTAGACGTCAGCTTATAAGCGATGTTTACACACACAAAAGAAATTAAGACAAGTACAAGGCGAAATCGCTTACCTCACCGTAATTAGAAAGTGGCCCTGCATACACTTGACAGTGCGCAGTCATAAAATGAGGTATGAAATCATTATTCTACACCGCGTCATTACAATGCGGGTCACACAAAGGGTCACGTCGCACAAATGGTTAGTACGTCGTGGTGCACCGAAACAAAAGCTTCCTACACAGGCCTGTGTGATCCTCGCCTTTCCTGCTTCTACGCGTTGTTTTGTCATGTCCTAGTATCTCCTCAAGTCCCTCCATCAGCTCAAAGACGTTACAATCAATAAATATTCATCCAGACCGCTGAGGAAAGCTCACCCAAGTTTCCCGCCCTTTTTAGGCGCACGCAAGACTGGTAGTCAGGCGTGTTTTACATGACTGAGACTTTCGTGCGGTTGGCCTAATAAACGGTATTTAACCGCATGTTCATTGGTGTAGAACTACGTTGAGCTTTCGATTGGAACTTTCTATAATACACCTTTGGGCCGTTCGGGCCCACTGCCGGCCAAGCAGGCTCAATGGTCGTCAACAGAACATTTGGGCGCAGGGAAGTTGAAAACTAAATGTAGAGTTCCAGACAGCGGGTAATGACTCAATACATGCATACTGAAATATCTAAAAAATAGAAAAAATTGCTTACGTACCGTACAACACGAGAGCGCACGGCTGGCACGGCGACGCAGCTCCCACGGCTCCGACGACCAGCCATTCTGCTACTAAAAACAACCACCTGCCCACAAAACAATAGCCGGACGTGACGTTTTTCTTAAACCGGATAAGACGTCATGGGTTGCAGCAAGCATTTTGCTCCTGCAACCCGGTTGCAGGAAGCATTTCGCTGCTGCAACCGGGTCGCAGCAGACGGCGCCCGTCTGGTTTCGACTTGTTTCGGTTTCGGAAGTCGCTGACCTAACGACTTTGCTGCTCGCCGAACAGTGGCAAGCACGATGTCGGGCGTCTACGCGCTAACGCTGCATGTTTGTCGTGTATACGCGCCTGTAGTTTGTACATTCAAAAATTAGCAGTGCTAGCGAAAGACCACCGTGAGTTTCGCTTCTTTTCTCGCGATGCTGGACAAACTGCGTGCTTTGCTTGTCATGGACGTTAGGTTGACCGCGGTCTGTGGTTCGGCGAATCGGAGCTTTGGCCCAAATTCATTGCCAAGTTCCTTGCGAAAACTCCTGTTCATAAACAGTTACAGTGGCAATTGTTTGTTTGTTAATATTGAAAGACTATACGGCGTTTTACAGATCAAGTGATTTGTTTGGAAACAGAAGATGCTGAATTAATTGTGCTCGCTCATAAAAAACAGTGGGCGAGCCCAATTCGGCTCGCCCGCTGTTCCTTTATGGGCGCCACATCTATGGCTGTCAGCTCGAACTGGTCACCTGAGAGCGATAATTTCTTGTGTGATATGTGCCTCACTACTTCAGTGTTTAACTCTTAAATGGTGACGAAATTTTTGAATGCCTGTAGCTTATAGCAAAAGCAAGGACAGTGGGGTGAAAGCCTGAACTCTCAATCAGGAAAGATATGCGATATGCAAAAATAGCTTACCGGTCAAGCTTCAAGTGAAGGCAGTGTGGGGTGTTTGCACGCTCTTTACTTCAATTAAGAAACTGACCATACAAATATTTCAACTTATCTCTGTGGCCTACAGCATACAGTAAAGAAGCTAAAGCAATCAAGCTGCTCTTTCCATGCAGCATAATGATTATGCACTGCTGGTGGAAACTGCACAACATATATTCGTGGAGTTGCACATGCAGCTTTCCTCAATGCCTCTCGCGTGACGCAGCCTACAGTTACACTGAAAAATATACCAAATAAAATACATTTCCTTGCAATATGATGATTCAGCATATATGTGTATAGTGTGCATAGCTTCAAGATGCAACACATACTGTTGGTATCGCCTCTCATAAAGTACTAGGATTTGTGTATCCCTTCATTAGTCTAAGATCACCGATTCAATCCTTTCTTTTTTTTCTTTTTATTTGACATTGAGACGGACAACATTTGCAAGTGTCATTACGCAGCAGAAAGCTTCAATTCAGAGTAGTGCAGTTCAGCAAATTTTTGCTATAGTCTCAGGAAACTTAAAAATGGTGTATATAGGTGTAGATGTGCAAGTCAAAACTCAAAAGGCTGTAGGAGCTGTTTTGCTCAGCCTATCCTTGTGCTGAAAAAGAGAGTCAGGCTGGTTGGTTATAATGAGTCGATTGAGTGAACAGTGCTCTAAGATAGTAAGGGAGATAAAGAAGCAGAATTGTTGTCATCTTCTCTCCCATCCCATCTGTTAGTGCTGTTCAGTTGTTTGAGAATTGTCTTTCTGTGGTCTTTACAAGTGAATATGAGCTCGTGAAGTTTAGTACTGGAGTTGGCTTTCACATTTCTGCTATCACATTTACTTTTCCTTCTACAGATGAAACTACAAGCCAGTTCTTCATACAAACTTGTGATGCCTAATGGTGGTAATAGTGTGCAGTTATAGTGAGTTGTCTCCATTCATATGCAAAACACAATGTAAGGGAGATTTTGATCGTCAGTTTGACCGTCATCTGCTTGGCAGGCAACACATCAATGTTGTGCACACAGCCTTTGTCGTGCATCTATGGCTGCGTCCAACTTTCAGAAACGAACGGTTGAAAGAGAAGCAAATGATGCTATTAGATCTAGTTGAAGTATCTCGCTTTTGACATTGCTTTACAGTAAGCTTGATATGTCGAGTAGTTGTTGCTCAGCGTGCATGTTGTCATATAAAGATTTCTGCATAATGAATGGAAGCAAGCACTTTTCTACTAATGTTGAAAATGTGCTGCAAGCCAAGACCAAAATTGTGAAATATGAAAAAGTGTACCTGTCGCAAATAATCATGAAGTAATCATTATATGAAAGCTCTAACTTTGACCTCTTTCATATTGGAAGGACCTACACAGTCTCAAAGACTAATTTTTTAGCATGCAAGCATGTACATGGCCACGTAGTTTGCATGCTCTCTTAGAGCATCTGTTCACGCACTGGCTCCATGTGCTTCTACAAGCTCGCACAAATACGTGACCAGCTCATTCTCATTCAATCTTGCACAGTGGCTGTGCGTGCTTCTGTGAGCTCGCTCATGGGCTCATTCAAACTCACAAGAACTTGTACAATCTCATGCGTTCCTGCACAGTGGCTCTACGTGCTCTCATAAATCCACGTTTAATCTACCAAGAACTCACATATTCTTATACATTCTCATTCCCTCTCACACTTTCTTGTACAGCTCAAATACAATTTTTTCAGTAGGCAGTGACTTTGGCTCGACAAGGCTAGTAAAGGTTTCGCTTTAAAATACCGGCGATGGCAAGCAATATAGGGTGACGTCATCAAGCGGCCGCATGACGGACACAGCAAGCTGAACATCCGCAATGCATTACTGGATATGTACAGATCCATCGGCGATTGTGGCCACTGTCGCTTCAGACAGTTCTGTACTCTACGCTCGGACTCGCCACTGGCTGAACTCATGGGGCACTAGTTTTTCCGAAATTCGTATCGAAATGGTGACGGAACTGTTTGTCATATAACGTTTCGAGTGTTTTACACTCATAGCATAGTGCAGCCTTAGCCTAGTTTGCGACAGAGATTCTAAGCAACGACATACGCGCAGCACCAATTAAAGACTATCAATCTAAGTTGCATGGCCAATATGGCCTATAAGGCTCTCAGACGCCATGAGAACCACGATTGTGTATGTGTATTACGTGAACACGTACCGAATACAATAGAGTGGCTGGAATACATACGTGTCGGAAACCTCGCTCACAACATTTCATCGTCGGAACTATAATTATTTTGCATTGATACACGTAAGCAGTCTTGTCTTTGCAAACCTTTATATTTTTCACCCCATTTAATTTGTTGTACTGTTGAACCCCACTAAAGGCAGTGATAATACGTGACATTTTGTACGTAGTGCACACATATCTAGGCAAAGTACTGAATTAAAAAAAATGACCAAAAAATATGCTGAAAAACAATATAATTGTCATCGCACCGAGGAAACATTCGCAAATATCGAGGTTTAAACTAGCTGTCTGCCTAAGCTCATTGCTTTCAGAAAGAAAACTGCAGAAAGTAGTATACAGTTTAAATGTTGTGCAAGAAAATTTTGCAGATACAAAAAAGAAACGCAGAAAGAATCTAAATCATCAAAAAATAAGCAATTGAGGATATAGTGAAATCCTCTCCTCCCTTACGGATATATATATTAAACGGATAAATTGACCCACCCCAAAGATTACATACATGAAAGCAAAAAAAAAAAAAAAAAAAGGAGAAATCGTAGTTGTGAGCCATCTTTGATTTCCTCGACCTCTTCCTCGCTATCCCTTTATTTCCGCCGCCCCAGTTCAAGTGCTTCAGGTATCAGATAGCAGATACCGGGGCTGGCAAACATCTTTTCCTTCCTTTTGTATATACAATAAATAACCGTGCACTACCACCACCACCCGCATAACCTTCAAGGCAACCATAAGCTGCTCTAAAATAACTTGATTCAAAACAGTGGGCATTCACAGCCTTATACATACCGCTGATTTATACTACCTATTACAAGTGGGGGACACATGATTATGATTATAATATCACCAATTCTATAAAAAGACGTCAGTAACGCAATAGATGGTTATGACGATTCTTCGAAAACCAGTGGAATGTTCACATTTTTTGCTTGTACTTTAGTGGCATCATGGACTTTGATAGAGCGTATATATCACGCAAAAGCGGCTATGCGAGTATTAAATAAACTGTATGAGCATCAAGGTGTCATTCTAAACTAGCTAGGAGCCAAGTTGTTAACCGGTTTAAGACATAGAATTGGTTTTATCATTCCAGTTTTTGTGGAAGTCTCTATAGTGGCCGTTTTTTAATCCACTGAAATGTTAGTCTTGTTCGCATTACAAGCCACGTACGTGGATATCTATAATTTCAGTCCAATTTTATGCACGTCATAGGAGAAATGAACTGTTCTGGACAAGTTTATCAGTCAGTTCTCTTGAGAAAAACCTTAGGTTCCATCACCAAACTTGATTTCATGCGTTGGCTCGCAGTAAGACATGGTGGGAAACTCCCTTTTTGAACTGTTGCCCAAGCAACGACGCAGAATTAAAGTAAACACCAGGTCCCATCACAGCACCTCCAATCAGTCAGTTACCACAACGTCAGCTACCATCAGGAACTTCCGGATGTGAGCCCAGCAGTCGTAGCTCAGCTGGTCGAGTTCTATTGAGTGTCTACGGAGGCACTCCACTCGTCTCTTGACGACGCCAGCCAGCTTCATGTACTCGTCGAGGCCCGTCAGACAACGGTGGCCCAAGGCGCGCTTGATCATCAGCGCTGCTTCCCTTGATTGTACGCCGGCGTTTTCCTGGACTATACTGAGGACCCTTTCATGTCCAGACACCAGTTCCACAGCACTTGCATTGTATGGGTCGTGGTCACACATCACGAAGCGGGCTGCTCTGTTGACGAGGCTGGCATTGCGCCTCGTGACGTTCCGGATGACCACAAGCTCAGCATTACGATCTTTGCAACTTGGAAGCTCAACGCGGAGCAAGGTGTAATTTTTTTCAATGCCAGACATCAGCGTCTGCAAGAAGGCGTTGTTGCTACTGCGACTGAACGCCGCGAACGACAGCTCGGTTAGGTTTTGGCTGTTGACAAAGGCAGCTGCGAGAAACTCAGCGTTATTTACGGTGAAGGACAGCTCTCCCAGTGTGATTTTCTTGAGACTGGGGTTGGATGCCAGAGCATTGACTAGAAGACACTGGGCACCAAGATCATGATGCTGCTCCCGACGCTCGTGATGTACGTCAACGTAAACGTGAACTTCTATGTCCTTCAGTGTGCGTGCTTCCGATATGTAGGCTGCCATTGGAGCTTGTATCTCATCCAGGAAGAAGTATAGCACACACACGCGGAGTGAAGTCACGTGACTGCAGGAGGCTAGGATTTTGAAAGCACTGACAAGGAGCTCCATGTTTGGGAGATGCACAGAACTGATGGTGACGGACGTCACCTCGGCGCACTCGGGAAGCATGGGAAGGCTATAGATGCTCACGTGGTGATCTGCGATGTAAATAGCCCTCGCTATTCGGGAATCCCGAATGATTTGGCATATCTCTTCGAGGCAAGAGCATGCTGGAAGATGACCTATGTAGACATTTTTAAGGGTTTTGTTGAGGGCCACGGCGCGGAAAAACGCGCAGCACTGCTCGTCAGAGAAACCCAACAAGTCCATGGTAAGCGCCGAGAGTGTGGTGTTTTGTGGCAGCGCCAAAAGCCAGGGCTCAATCCTGGCAGCGGTGTCCCCGCCTAGAGGTTCGATGTCGTAGAGTATGGTCGACACAACGCAATTTCTCGTCCACATACTAGTACTCAGTGTATGCAGGGTGCGGTTCCGGGCGACTATTTCCGCTAAGAGAGCTTTGTCTTCGACATCGAAGATATCTATGTCAAATACCATCTCTTCAAGCGTCGTAGCAGATGCGATGGCCTTTACCAGAGACTCTAGCCTACGCCTTCTAACCTCGGGCATTCGCACTGTAAGCTTCTTCAGAACAGACTGTTCGTTTTGTAGGTATGTGACGAAGTCATTCAGTATGTCCACGCCGCGATATGAGAACACGCAGGCTCCGACAGTCAAGTCAGTAATCGTGTCATTCTGCAGGAGCATGTCTATGAACTGCTGGGCGCAGTCACCGCTCATGCCCATATCGGCGACATCCAGACTTGTAAGGTTGATGCTGTCCTGCTGATGAGGAAATGCAAGCAGTGGCCGATTAACGGAGAAACAGGGGTATTCCTCCCGGTGCAGTGTGCCTCTTCTGCCTGAAGGGCTGACAAGCTTCACCAATGCATTAGGCACGTTAGTGTCGAAGTACGGCACATACGAGATGGTCAGTTTCTTGACGCTGTACTTGCCTTGAAGGAGTTTGAGAAGGAAGGGGCTTCTTGCCACCTCATAAGTAAGCTCCACAGCCACAATGCAGTGGTGGTGGGAGAGGAGGTTGCTGACCAGAATCATTGCGAGGCTTTCACAATGAATGCTTTGGTACGCCGAAGGATACATGATCCCTGTTCCTGGGACAGTAGCAATGACTAATTCACCCAGGCCATTTTCCTCTCTTATCTCAAGACCGATGTACCAAAGAACTTCGTTGTAGGCGGCTAAGCGTCGAACCAACTGACACACCGGTGCTGATTTACTTTTAGTGCAGGGCAAGGTTAATGGCTGGCGTTTTTTTTGCGCAGATGGCGGGACAGTCGTCATTGTGTGTATAGTGGTATGGACTCGAGCTTCGCTTCAATTGCGGGATTCAAGCTTGGGCCAGGCTTCCTCTTGATGACTGGACAAGGAAAAATAAGGGCATAAATTGTTATGAAATTGAGGGTAGCGTTTAAAAGATGGTTTGTCAAGTTAATGTTCATAACGAGAAAGAGAAACAAAGCTCGCCGTAGCACAAGTGCAGTTAGACGAAATGACAAAGTTTGACAAAGGCTAACGTGGCAGCTGCAGCAGAGGAACATGAACACGACTAGTCAGAATTTCAAAGGGGAAGGCTCTCGTCCTGCTGTAGACTTAAGCTAGCTTTGTGACGTGCTTGTGGAACACTGACTTTGGAATTACGGTGCAAGTTCGTTGCCTAGTTTTGCGCTAGCTGAACCCACTTACATAACATGAAATTCAATGAACGAAATAACTGTACTCCAGCTCGATACGCATTGCAGCGGAATGGAAGCTGCTGTGAGGTGGCAGCTTCTATAAGAGGGAAAAATGTAGGTTTTGGTGCTTGAGTTCGGGAAACATGCTTTTTATGTACTTTTTTATTTTCTTGACATCTTACATTTTCCTCATCTATGTGAACTGCTGCCTAGTTAGCGAACTGGACTGGTTGGCGGTTTTTTTTCTTATTAACACATGCGACAGAAGACATGTGATCGGAGAAGGTATGGGCAGTGGCGCTGGCACACAGGCAGCGCCCGCGGTCTCGTTTGTGATTAGAGGTGGCTACGCAGGACTGGAATGGTACCCGGCACTACTTCCACGAGATTTATAACTGAATATTACGTGTAAGTATCGAGGACCGAGGAACCACCACTGCCAGTCAAGCGAGCACGAGCGGAGCACCTTCACATACACAGTCCTGGCGAGGAGGGACGACCGTTGCGACACGCGTATTTATCTCTCTCTCTTCTTTTCCTTCCTTTCTTCTCCATTTTGTCCTCTGTCCTCACGAGGCAGCTGAGGTGGCTCAGCAACAGAGCCAATAAATAGCAGGCCCGTGCATTTTCTTTTCCTTCTTACAGTCGCAACAACAACATAGTCCTGGCTTCGCTTTTTGCGTCCACATTTTGCGTCCATGGTTTGGCCTCACCACCATAGCCTATTATTGCTCTCGCATTAATGAAATATTAACACTACTACTCGCGTTTCACCTCCATCTAAATGTGGCTACCGCCGATGACAATTGAAGCCGCGTCCTCTAGCTTGGCAACCGGGCCACCGCAGCGGTCATCTCGGTCTGCGGAGTAGTGCAGGTCAAAATGCTGCAATAAAATACAAGGAACTCACCGGATTCAGCGTCGCAGGGACGAGGCCATTCAGCTGAGAACCTGCCTAAGGCGGTTGTAGCAGCGCGCTCTTCTAAAACGCTCGCGGACCACCCGCCTCTATTAACGCTTCGTTTTCTTCAAAACCGACGTCATACACGGTCTGTCAGCGCGAAATGAAAAGAAAAACAAAACTATAGCTAACTGTTTTCGGTATATGTTTTTTCATGTCATCATGCAGTATAATACAAGGTACCAGAATATACTAGTACACTGTAGTATGATACCTATTTATGGCGCTAAAACGTGTGGCCAATCCTCCTCGTGGGTATGTGCCATATTCCAAGGGCACCGATAGCTTCCGGCCACATCATCTTGAAGATTAAGGAAACTGAAATGGTCAGAAAGGTGGCGCGACCTTTCCGGACGCTATCCTCCCAAAAGGTCCAAACTGGCCGTGGAAGTAAAGTGTGTGGCGCCTTTGACACTCGGAAATCGTGGTGTCTTGCGGGGACGCCGCAGCAAGTACTCTCTCACGTACGAAGCCGGCAGTACCCTAGCTATTGTCGCACTTTTGGAGTGTTCTCGTGTAAAGAATGTCAAAGTACTCGCTTCCTGTTTCTTCCGTTGTTGATAAAAAAAAAAAGTCATTAAACGGCAGATAACCCTCACCGTCCAAATGCCGTCGGTTCTCAACGAAATAAAAAAGTTTCAGCGCAGCGACCCTTCCCCGTCCCCACAATCCTCTCCCACAAAGGCCGCTACGGCGACAACGCAAACGCAGCATAAATATGAGAATTGGTTATAACACTTATTTTGACGGGATAGCATTGAAACACATGCAAAATTGTGTGCGCATAAAATACAAAAAAGGACGCAACGACGCGCTTCTGGCAACTGTTCCTTTTTGCCTTGGCTTTCCAGAGGTAAAAATGGAAGTGAGCAGTCCTTGGAACGCAACATCAGGGGTCGTCGGCCGCCAGTATCGTCGGCAAAACTTGCATGGCGTAACCCTGCACTTTTATAATGGGCGACACAGGCACGACAGAGTAAATGACTGAGCGTATGGGGCAGACTCAGTGCCGCCTCCCCACTCCCGAGGAGGGCGCCTCCACTCCATGTGCACACGCCTCTGGTCCCTCTCGAAAGGAAGAGACGCTAGCATTTTCTTGGAGCATGACACTTGTTTTGGTTAGCAAATAACATATGGCGCCTACCCACACGTGAGGATCGCCCAAGAATTGGACAGTAGAGAGAGAGTTCAAGATGTATCTACCTTTAGCTGAGCAGTTCTTTTCTTCTGGCCAAAACAACTCTCTTTTTCAGCCACTGGCATGAGAGGGGCTTTGTGTTCTTTTTCTTTCGCGTCTCATTTGCAGGGAGATTTCTGTCGATGTCATTGGTTGGAGGGGATGCGCGGCTCCCATTACGGATTCACTTTCGTTTACATTACCTTTGCTACTCACTTAATCACTATAATCTCTGAATTTGTGCATCTCTTTATCACGCATAGTCATTACCATACAGTCGTAAGCTACCATGCTATGTGCAAGAGCACCGGTCACAAATGCAAAGCCCCTATTTTAACCCAACTCTACGAATGTGCCCGCGTGGCCTAGCTTGTCTGATTCGGGATCCAATGGTCCCGGTGGGTTGATCCGCCGGCCATGTCACCTATATACCACGTACCGCTTGCTAGAGGCAGGCTCGTGAATCACTTTTCGCTCACAACACAGACAACGCCGGAGTTTCCGGAGGACGAAGCCTTTAACGCAATCGCGTTAAAATCACTTCGCTCACCCTTCTGCCTGCAAGCAAGCCGCAGCGGACACTGCACTCATCTTGATGAATACCCAACACACGGATAATGTGCCAACAGCACCATGTCTCCTGTCCAGGCCGCTCTTTATTGCTCGTCTTGGGAGAAGGAGGAAAAAATAATATTTACTGAAACCGATTTGGACACTGATGAGATGATGATTGGGTCATCTCAGGATGGTCTCCTCAGTCCAGGATGCCGGCAACCATCCTTGCGGGGTCATTGTGCAATGAGCCAAGCTACCTCCGAACCACACCAGCGTGGCATCTAGCTTTCTATTCTGGCGAGGAAGGCCGTCAGCTTTGGACTACTAAGTTTCTGCCTATTCCCTAAGCTGTTCTGACCCGGTGTTTAATTTAATGGGTAACTTTAGGGCAGTAATTTCATAGCAAAAGTAATCAATTCCTGTCGCAATTACTTATAGACAAGCGTCAGCCCGTGACGCCAATGGAGATACGGCGGCGCTGGCAACAGCAGTGACTTTCGGGATGTAGGCAAACACCCACGCCATCTGCACTGGATGCGCGGCGCTTGCTGTGTTTTAGAGCACAATTCCCGATATTCCTGCAAGCTATGGTGTAGTTGGTTGCACCAAAAGGCACAAAAAAGAAAATAGCACCTGATTTCACAGTTTTCTTGCGGTCGGATAAATATGAGAGCGATGGGCAGCGGCTTTGAGAGCGACAAGTAGACCCTTCGGCGACTGATTGCCTTCGAGACGAACGTGCGTTGCACTTGATCAGTTTGCTTGCAACTCTTAATTGTCGTGACTGCTTTTCGGCCGCACGACGAATAGCGCAATAACGTCTTCAGCTCGTACACGCTTTGTTGTATATAATATATCAAGTTCAGACGCCGCCCATTGAGTTAGATTCACTTGTGCCCGTGCATATATTCGTACAGAAAAGGACACAAAAGCTGCTGCGAAGGCAACTGCTGTTACTTTGAGCGGTCACTCTAGCGCGATATTGCCGAAACAGACCCGAACGTGTGAAGCAGCTTTTCTCTGATATCACTTTCGCGAGTTTCAACTAGTGACTCTTCATCACCGGCCCTAGAAAGCGTCTAAACATAGTTAGGATCCGGGTGAAGTCACACCGCGTTATTTCTCAGATTATTAAACTTTCTTTTTGAAGGTCATTAAGATTTTGACGAACAAATTAAATATCCACGTACGCAAGCTCTCATAAAGCAGGATATTTAAGTGTGGCATATGAATGTCCCAAAGTTGAATCGGCATGAGATGTGCAAAATGAGCAGAATAAGATGACGCGGTTTTGAATAAAATGTTTCCAAGTATATCAAAAAAGCTTAGCAGATCGCGCAAATTTCGCTGCAAGCAATCGTGGAGGACGTTGCAGTTGCGCTCATGCACCTCTCCTAAAGAGCAAAAAGATCAAAATGAGGGCATTCTTACTGGCGTTCATGTATATATTAACCTGTGAATGACCTTGGCTATACGTCTGTACGATGAAACAGACGTCAAACGTCTTTTGATCGAGCAATTTAAAACAAGTTCGCAGCGCATGCACTAGGCGAATATGTTGCAATGAACTAAAATATTGAGTTATTATTCAGTGAAATTCTGACTTCAGTTGCCAGTACACTGAGCAAGGAATATGATTTCTAGTTCACTATATTTGTTGGTAATATTGTCCTTCAGAGTGAAGGTGCTTGGAGTAGCAAAAGAGTCGTCATATGAAAAACACTTTCAGTCATTCATTCCTCGACCTCCTTGCAAGCGCTAGCAATAGTCCCGGGAGTTGAACAATGCTGGCTATTAGTTTTTTTTATATATAGTGCGGTTTCTCATTTTCATTTAGCCTAATCAGTCACTATACAGCCGCCCGCTGTAGCAGCGTGCTGTTGAGGCCACGACGAAGGAAGCCAATGCAGCTCTTTACCGGGCAATTCCAGCAGTAATCGACTCCAAAAGTGCTGAACTACTCTCCAATCATAAACCAAACCATTTCTACACGGAAGCGAAGCTTACGCTGCCGAATATTAGCACGCGCGAACTGGTTTCGAAGGCAGCGTCGCTTGGTGCTGTGTAGGCACGCTGCGTTTCTGCCTAAACCCCATGTCGCTGCTGATCGCAGCGCCATCTTTGTTTAGCAACATGACGCGTGTCTGTACTGAGATCCACTCCTGCGCAAACGTACACGACGTTCACCTCGGAGGCAGAGATCCGAAGAGATCGGGCCTGCTTTTCGTGAGGCCCCGTAGTCCGGGCCGACCAGGAGTACTCGCGGGCGACAGACGTGCTCAACGACCCGTCTGAGGCACTACACAAGAAAGTGTCGAAATCCAGACCGCTATTTCCCTGCAGTATTGTAAAAGCGCAACCTCCCCCGCCTTCGAGTCCCCGCTCTTTCAGAATGTCTTCGCCCCTCTCCCATTGCCGACAACCCCTCTTGACGATGCCCCCCCCCCTCCCCACCCTTGGCGAGGGTTGGGAAAGGATAGGTATGGAAAGAGGGGGGGGGGGGGGGGGGACAGCCGTGCGTAGCTTCTATAAACGTTGGGAGATAAGGTGCGCCGGGAGCGGTATTGAGAGAAAAAAAAATACGCTGGTAGAAGTAGATTTACTGCCATTACAAAACAAAAACAACGGCCTCCTTCATCTTTTTGATAGAAAAATAAACATTATTATTATACTACTATGCATGTTAAATGCGGAGGGAGTAATTACACCACTTTATCCTGATAACAGCACATAAAATATGGAGTAAATTTAACAGCTTGACCAGCCACCCTCTGGATAATAATATGTGGGGCCAGCCTTCATCACCCTTTCTCGTCTTATCGCGGCATGTAAATGAAAGAAAAAATTATTTCATACCGAACAGTGTTATTTCTCATCGCTGTTAAATACGACTTATTTCAAATCCGTTCAGGGACACTTTCAATACTTACAAACCCCTATCGCCTTCGACGTTTGCGTTTATTGTGCTCAACACTAGCAGGCAGGCCATTTGAATGAACACTTGTCGGCTGTTAAAACGACGCCATGCACTGTTCTCGTAATCTTGTACTGAAACCGTGAAGCGGCAGACACCTGTACATAAGCCTGCGCAGAAGCAATGCTCGGCATCACAGCTTACACGGTACACCCTCGAGTACCGATAGGCGGGCACTCGTGGTCTTAGTCGCCAATGTGTGAACACGCTGCATAATATGGGTTCAATAAAGATTCTTACACAATCATCTACTGTGTCCTTTAGCTAACGGTAGCAGAGAGAATATGTAAGAAAAGATTTTTTCCTTGTTTTCGCTGAACCCAGTCGCCTCGGTCCAAAGCCCGTACTCCTCTCGCCCTCAAGCAGACGCCCGATAAAACCATTAACTACTGTAGAGGGGGGGGGCGCTGATAGCTGACTCCTGCTCCCTCACTCTTGCCACTGCTGACACGCAGGATGGGGTGAAAGGGTATTGTGAGCAGAGGAAGCCCGTACACAGGGCGACATACTCGGGCCTTTCCTGCTGTGCCCTCGAGACGTGCAGTGACGCCCCCTGCCTGGACCCAGCCCATCCTCAGGACCGACTCCGCACTGCCATATACGTGCGCAACACCGTCCCGCACACGGTGCTCGATATCGCTGACAAGGATCTGGGCCACCTCGAGAGATTTGGGCCGTCCGAGTCCGTCCTGGCCATACGGACACCTCAGTGGCCTCAATTTACGTCCCCCCCCCCCCCCCCCCCGGCCTCATGGCCCTGCACTGCCGCCTAGGTAAGGATGCTCTAATTTGTGGCGATTTTAACTCCAACCGCAGGACCTGGGGCAGCCAGACGTCTGCAGACGGGGGCAGGAAGCTGCTGAATGCTATCTCAGTTGCCGGCCTGCGGTTCCTGAAGCCCACGGCCCCAACTTTCATCAGGCCTCGGCGCTCCTCCATCATCGACCTGGCCCTGCTGACGGAAGCCTGCCTCTGCACCTGGGAGCGAGCGGCTGACTCCCTGGGCTTCGACCACTACCCCATCTACTTGACGGCTACCAAGCAGCGTCGACAACGAGACATGGTGTATCGGGTAATGAGGTAGTCGCAGTTCAGGGAGCTGTCTAAGGACATTCCCCACGCAGGTGACTTCCTGACGCTCCTGGGGGAGTGCGCCCAGGGTGCCACTGTGTCCTGCCACGTCCCCAGACTGACCCCGGTGCCTGACCTCCGGCTTCTGGGCCTTCGAGCAGCCAGGCGGAGGGCGGAACGCAGGGCTAAGAAGACGGAGCTCCCCCAGGAGTCAGGACTGGAACAAATAGCGGAAGATCGAAGCTTGCTGCCGCCGACAGGCCAATCGACGTGGTCGAGAAGGCTGGGCCAGCATCTGCCACAAGCTGCAGACTACCCGGCAGTCCGCGACATGATGGCGACTCTTCCGGTCTCTCCTGCAGGTGACTGTCGACTGCCATCCTGTCCTGGGAGCAGCCATCGCCAGAGGGGTGTCCTACCAGATGTTGGCCGAGGAGCTGACAGACCACCTGTCCAAGGCCGCCCACCTTGTCTTCGGCCCTCAACCCAGCCCTCCATCACCTGAGCACCAGAGCCATCATTCCCTCCCTGTTGCAGCAATCTCCAAGGTTGCTACCCAGTGTTCGCATCCTATCACCACCCACAAGCTTCGGGCCATCAACCGGTCCAAGAAGACAGCCCCAGGTGCGGATGAGATCACCTTCCAGATGCTGCGAAACCTGGACACCCCCGAAAAGGCCAGCCTTCTGGAGGTGTTCAATGGGATCTGGGAGAGCGGCACCCTTCCTGAGAGCTGAACCATGGCCTCGTGGTCCCCATCCTCAAGCCAAGGAAGCCTCCCCAGCAGCTCTCCTCGTACCGTCCCGTGTCCCTGACATCCGCTGCCTGCAAGGCCATGGAGCATCTCTCCTGGATTGTCACGGTCAAAAAATTTCTCCCAGAAGGCCAGTACGGGTTCCGGAGACAGACGTACGCGCCGCAGACTCCATCGCTGACGTGGTGTCCTCCCTGAGTGGAGGCAAAGCACGAGGGCGACGTCGCCCTTCTCGCCCTCCTGGATGTCCTGTCAGCCTTCGACTGCCTACCGCATCAGGCCATCCATCAGGCGCTGAGCGACCTGGGGTGGCAGGCAACTTGCGGCGTTTTTTAACAGCCTTTCTTTCCAATCGCACCTTGCAGGTTCGGGTTGGACAGACCCTCAGTCTACCTCGCCCCATCAACACCGGAGTGCCCCAGGAGTCTGTTCCAGCCCCTTCCTGTTCAACCTTGTCCTGGCGGACCTCCCGGGTGCCATTAAACACGGTCACTATCACATAGTCCTGACACGTGTCTATGCCAACGACGTGGCGCAATGGGTCCGGGCCCCCAGGAGACAGATGGTCTCAGCCAGGAAAGCCCTGCTGCGAGCCCTCGACTCAGTGCAGCAGTTCCTTCTCGCCAAAGGGCTTAAGCTCTCGGCCTCAAAGTCTGAGGCCTTAATGGTGTACCCATTGGGAACGCGAGCCTCAGCCCGAGCTGCCACCCTCATGGTTGACGGCACCAGCTTTCCCAGCAAGTGCCAGGTCAAGTACCTGAGTCTCGTCATCCACCACCGCCTCACGTGGATCCCTACGGACAAGGCCTACCTGGCTCACCTGAACCTGGTCGGCCGAGCAGCCCAATGCCTCTTTGCAGGGGGCAACGGCTGCATGACATCGTGGACCATCCACCTGTTCGAGGCGGCGGCCTCCTCATCCATACTGTACCTTTCCTTTCATATCCCTCAGGTACCCCAGGATGAACGTTCTGGACGGAGTCCGCAGGAGATGGATCCGATGCCTTCTGGGAGCAACGCAGCGTTCTAGGATTAGGGCAACACTGGCGGAAGCTGGTGTCCACCCCCTGACCCTGATGCTCCCCTAAAGAGGCCTCACGCACGTGGACCACCTCCATTATGTCCCTGACGGAGCTACCCTTCTCGGACCTCATCGGACCAACCACAGGGTACTCGATACTCCCTCCGCCGCCAACACATCCCCCTTTGCAAGTCACACTCGACTTGGATGGGATCAACAAGCGCCGCTCTCCTGCTGCTGTCCTTGGCCAGGCTGCCGCTGCCCTCGTGGAAGAGTGCAAAGGGAGCACCCTCCTCTTCACCGAAGGCTCGGTCCTGCCTTCCACGGGCCAGGCTGCAGCGGTAATGACGGCCCCTCAGGCGGGGATGGCCAGCTTCTGCTGGCTTTCCTTCCCGGGCAGCTCTACTGCGGCCGAACTGGCAGACTCCACTTGGCGACAGACTACCTCGAGACCTTCCAGACCCCAGGCCTCATTGCCATCCTGTGCGACTCGAGATGGGCACTGCAGCTCCTGATCAAGCCGTCCTGCTCCCAGCTATCGGCTTGCCACATACGAGCACGCCTCCAGGCCCTGGAGGATGCCGGCTTCGTTCGGTCGCTGCACTGGATCTCGAGTCACGCTGGCATCCAGGGCAACGATGAGACCGATGCACTTGCCAAAGCAGCACACTTCAATGAGGCAGGTATCTCTAATGAATCTCCCTTTACGATTTTCCAGGCTCAAGAAGGCAGTAAAGACCCTCCATCCTGATCGGCGTACCGCTGAGGGGAGGGCCTTTCACCGCCTCTCGGACAGGCTTGCCCGCAGGGAACCAGCTCTGCTCCTCGCCTCCGCAACGGAGGTTGTATGTACGCGGCTGGGCCCCCTTTCCTGCCTGTCCCTAATGTGGCGATGCGGGAACGCTGGGGCACCTCCTGTGTGTGTGTGTGTGTGTGTGTGTGTGTGTGTGTGTGTGTGTGTGTGTGTGTGTGTGTGTGTGTGTGTGTGTGTGTGTGTGTGTGTGTGTGTGTGTGTGTGTGTGTGTGTGTGTGCGCGTGTGTGTGTGTGTGTGTGTGTGTGTGTGTGTGTGCGTGCGTGCGTGTGTGTGTGTGTGTGTGTGTGTGTGTGTGTGTGTGTGTGTGTGTGTGTGTGTGTGTGTGTGTGTGTGTGTGTGTGTGTGTGTGTGTGTGTGTGTGTGTGTGTGTGTGTGTGTGTGTGTGTGTGTGTGTGTGTGTGTGTGTGTGTGTGTGTGTGTGTGTGTGTGTGTGTGTGTGTGTGTGTGTGTCCGGCCAGGAATCCCCCGGCAGCTCACCGGCTCCTGCTGCCCTTCCTGGAGGAGGCCGCCCTGGCTGCTCAACTGTAGACTCCACTGCACCTGCGGACCATGGCGCTGTCGATGAAGCAGATAACGGCGAGAGCGGCACCATGCTGAGCAACCCCCCCCCCTTCCCAACATTCCATCTCCCCTTCCCCCTGGACGCTAAGAGTGCCGCCACAACTCAGGCCGGCATAACACGCGTCCAGTAACCCCTCCCCAAGAATATCCCAAAGTGCTCATCATCATCACACATACGTGGCTCTTACTCCGCGGAATTTCGGCACTGCTTGTAGATGGCGCATTGCATCCGACAAGTAGAAACCGCCATCAGGGGAAGCGTGCTACAACCTCGGAGGCTCACTTTTTGCTGCTTTCTTTTCTCGGCTTAGCGCACGAGAGAGTTTTGGATTTTTTTCCACAGACGGAAAGTGTAAGCCTGGGCTAGCGTAAATGATCGACAAGAATGGACAGAATTGAAAACAAGGCGTGTGAGACTGCCGGTGTAGTGGCGACTATTCCAAAAGCAGCAAAATGTTAGGCTCCGAGTGGCCACTGAAATGGCAGATGGCTTAGAACAAAGAGTTCAAAACTATAGGAGCGCGAGGCTAGATCGGGTAAGGGCACAACGGCCATACACGGGGAGGAGTGTGTGTGTGTGGGGGGGGGGGGGGGGGGGGAGCGGATTAGGCAGCGGGACATTAGCGAAGGTAAGGTTGATTCCTGAGACCACAGAAGCAATATATAACCACTCTCGAGAGGAAGGGGGCTACAAGCAGTGGTTGACTGCTCGTTTGTGTCTTCAGCGCAATGAAAGTGACTAGTATTTATCCATGCTTTTGTTTTTGTGGTTTTGTTGCCATTCTTTTTGTAATGACGTCAAGGAAAGGAGGAAATAGTTGTCTGGGATGGAATTTGGCGGGATGACGAAACAATACGTGCGTCGCGTATGGAGATGGCTTGCTGTTTCATTTACTCTCTACTGAGATTTTGTATGCATGAAAACCAAAAAGTAATTTAAGAATAATTGTATTACTCTTCAGGGGTGATTGCAATGTAATCTCATTTCTTATTTGGAGTATAATTGGTAATGTAATTTAATTACGTTCGCGCAAGGTTTAGAAAAGTAACTAAAAAATCGTGTTTACATGAATTCGACAGCTATCAAAACAACTCGACTTTCATCAATCATGTAAACCCTAGTGCATCGCGTTACGAAAGCCATAAGCGGGATCGAGTGTGCTAGCCGGGCACCAGAGCAAGTTCTTACCTCCTCCCTCTCCTGCCGACACCGTCTCGGTGCCGTTGTTTGCTTGTGGCGTTTAGAAAGTTCGTTTGCTGCGGCGACGGAGTGTCGAAACCGCCACCTGATCTACTTTTAAGCTTTTCCTTGCAGCTGCTACATGTGCGAGCACTAATCGCATGCTTCCTTTTTGCACAAAACCTCACTACTGCCATATCTGCACGGCTAATTGGTTTGCGTGCTGACTCTCTTTGTGGTTACAGCAACCATTTATCTAGCGGCGAAACTACTTGTGTTCGGACTATGAAAAGAGAGTGAATGTTCGCCCAATGCGACGAAACCAGAACGTGCTCACGCGACGGCGCATTTAGGGACAAGTGTAATGACATCGGCAAATAGTGTGATTGATTAATTGATTAATTAGTAAGTAGTGAATGGAACCATGCAGCATGGTGCAGACGAATGATCTAGTGTGCGTGTTACTGAGTTTGAACACGTATGAAGGAACCTGTGGCTGGACTAGTGCGGCAACGCCGTCTGACACTGTACCAGATACGTGTAATAGTGTTGGAGTTGTTGTTGTGGCTGTAGGAAGAAGGAAAAGAAAAGGCACGGGCCTGCTACTGGCTCTGTAGCTGAGCCACCTCCGCTGCCTCGTGCGGACAGAGGAGAGAGTAGAGAAGCAAGAAAAAGAGGGAGAGAAAGACGCGCGCCGCAATAGCCGTCGTCCTTCACCTAAGCGGTGGCGTGTGCAATGACGGCCCACAAGAGATAAAAATTCGGTGGCTGGCTAGCCCCCGCCGCAAGCGGCATTGACCTACCGTCCCAGCCCCGTAGGGCCAGGAACAGCCACCCTTCGGGCGAGTTTAGTGTTGGAGTCTTCTTTAAAGGATGTGTCTTGTGATGGTGGTGCTTGGTAATCAGAGAGTATCCATAAGACGGATGCCGAGAAGGGGGAGAGCTCTCGTTAAGAGGCAGATAGACGAGTGAAGCGATCGAAGGCGGGAATCCGAGCATTTGAAATGAGGCAGTGAGCGCGCACGCTATCGCGTCTGTATACTCTTCAGGCGAAGGTTAAGCATCCTCCTAATTTTTATTTTTTCTATACTGTCGACGCATCGCTACAAATAACACGTTCCAGCGACAAATGCATGTGAAGGTCATGGCGAGGGTACCAAGCACTGGACGAAAGAAATGGATTTTCAGGTGTCGAGTTATAGTCCCGTTAACTGTAATTTCCTCATACAGTGTTATCGACCCAGGTGCATTAATATGACAGTAAAACCAGGCTCGTTATTCTGACAGATCGAGAATTTTTGACTGCATTCATTCTCTTCGTGTACAGGGCGGATTTGTGCTGGGGCGAACCCCCCCCCCCCCCCTTTTCCCCTCCGAAAGCGAGATGTTACACCGAAAATTGATGCTGAGCCCCAATTTTTCGATGAAAAAAAGTCCGAGAAACGCATGGTTCAAGTATCCCCGCACCATACCTATCTTGCTCATTCGCCCCTTCGAAGAGTGATCCGTAAATCCGCGCGTCCCTGGGTGCAAGCATGCGTTGATTACGCCTCATTTCTGCCATCACTACGTGTCACGTTACGTGAGCGAACAACACAAGCAAAAAATTGAAAAAGAAAATGCTCCTGCGCCTCTGCTTCCACTACGATCGCACCTGCGCTCGAACCCTTTGGATTTCGATTATAACATACCCTTCCGTGCAGTAATATACTTCCGTGCAGTCTGCGCAGGATGATTATGCCTCAAGGCGGACGTTATGCGATATGTGCAAATAGTGTATACAAATAATTAACTAAAGTAATAAACTTTTTATTTGTCGTTTTAGGGACCAACTGACACTGCATTGTTATGAAGCTTTGTCACGCGCTCAGAGCGGTCACGACGCGGCTCTATCTTATTTCCTTTGCAATGCGAGATGCGCCCGCATTTACCTCGCATGATCGCAGCCACGTGCGATTGCTTCCACGTTGTTCTAGATTTTTGTAGTTTCCTTTGGCTCCTTTTCGCGATGTTTCCTTGCTAACTTTAAATTGACCGCGGTCGAGAGCGGCAGGCATTCAGTACTTCGATGGCCGACGAACATGCTCTTTGCTGTCGCCGCCGTTTTGTTTAGCTCTTTGTTGGTGCAAGACAGCCTAATGATGTGCTCATTCCAGCGCCATATGGCAATAATGCGAAACTGAAGGCCGTCACTCACGAGCCCAGTCTTTAAAAAAGTCCGAATCAGCATTGTGAGATTTCCCACTTTGTACGTCGATAAAATGGCGTAGCTGGAGTTTGTACTTTTGCATTCCATGTGGCCCGCCGCGGTGAATCAGCGTTTCAGTTTGCTCGACTGCGCAACCCAAGGACACGGGTTCAGTACTGGCCGCGGCAGCCAACGTTGGCTGCAGCCGCTTTCCGACAGAGGCAAACAGCAAGACATCCAAGTACTGTACGATATCAGTGCATGTGTGATGGCTAACTGGGCTAACTGTCTGTGTGAAAACTTGATCCGGGTTGGGCGGTGAGCCGGAAGTCACCGACCTCTCCACAATTTTGCCTGTTCATGTTGCCTTTTGTCCGAAAACTGAATGCGAAGAAGGGTCACTGAACGACATGCATGGAATGCGGGGGACGACGTGCTACACGGGCGCTGTTGCGTGGATGGCGAGGGTTCCGAGAACGGGAAGAAAGGACTCGAGGTGACAAGGAAAGCGGCAGGAGGACGGTGGAGCAGACAGGAACCACGAGAGGAGGTCGACCCAGCCTCGCCTCCCGAGGGACGACTGCCTGAAAATACGAAGACGGTTCGCTAGCCCTGCCGGCGGGTATATTGAGCTCGCCTTGTAAACAGTCATCAGCAGCACTGCCGAGGGTGACGTGGATAACTCACAGGCCGCAGGGTCGCAGGCACTAGAAGAGAGCAGGGATGAAAATTTCGAACTGCCGACAGAGCCAGACCGTGAGCTGATTGTGCATCCCAATGTGTGGGATATGTACAATCTTGAGTCTTAATTGTTAACGCTGTGAGCCTGCTACTCAAGTTTCATCCATGTACAAAACATAGTATATATGATACCCGTTTCTGAACAGTGTTCAGAAAAGGGTATCATACTATGTTTTGTACATGGATGAAACTTGTTCGGAAAAGGGTATCATACTGTTTTGTACATGGATGAAACTTGACTAGCAGGCTCACAACGCTAACAATGAAGTGTTCAGAAGCTGTGTAAACTTTTCAGGTGATGCCTGTTGCGTTATATCAGGGTGAAGCTCGTTCCACTCACTCACTGTGAATGGAACGCATTTCTTTTAAAGAAAAAAGAAATGCTGAGTGCAACATGCACTTCTCAGCGCCTTTATGCGTTTGGCGTCAACCTGCTTGGAGCGTCGATTAGTTAATAGGAGAGCGGGGTCGAAGTGAGCATCTCGCCCTACGGCACAACGGCCAAAACACCACATGCTACAGTAAGCACCGAGCGAGGATCTGTGTGTGGAGGAAGGGGGGGGAGTGCTTGCGTGTGTGAGCGCTGGTGTACAGTCAGACTTTTTTTGCGAGTGGGCGCTTTGACCAGATCCCGGGTAACGAGCGGGCGAAAAAAGGAGGAAGAGAAGGTCAGCCGCATTTGATGCTTAGGTCGCTTCGGTTTCTCCCTTCTCGTTTGCCTTGCGGTAGTTCGCTCGGGCGGCGACCGTGGGGCAGGAGGCCTCGAGCATCCAGCAATGGCTCCAGACAGCGACGATTACCTCCGCCCCACGTTGTCAGTGCCAGAGGCCGACGCACCTGTCCTTCCAGCGAACAATTTGAGGGCCGAGTGGCGACGTCGCAGCCAGCACCCGCTTTCTGCTCCGAGATTGCAATTGGTCATGTTACGACCAAGCATCCGCATTTGCGCGCTCTATTGTTCGCCTGTGGGCATGGATAAGTTTTGTGAATATGTGGTGATGGTCCAATGGCTCTAAGTGAGCCTGTTTCCAGGAATTCTGTTTTGTAAGCCTGTTTTGCTTTGTGGACAACCTGCAAATGCCAAACTGACCCTGTCAAGAGAACTTCTGGAAAAACACAAAGAAACGTCCCCCTGCGGGAAATAGCAGGAAGTGCTTTCTTTCTTTTGTTCACCCTTCCAGTCGAGAAGTGCTATCCTCCAGTGATGAATGCCTCCTATCCAAAGGAGACAACAGAGTGACATGTCCGCTGACGTGCAGGACAAGAAAGGAGCATGACTCATACGGCCATTAAGTGATTTCCCGGGAATGCAGGAAAGATTTGCCATTGTCGAAAAGGGACAATGTTGGGAGCCCTATGCGGCGCCACGTGCACTCGGGTTTCTGAGAAGTAAAACCCCTTGTCAGAACCAGCCTGTGGTTTCTTTGCTGAAGAATAGAAATGTACCTCCTCTCCTCGCCGTTCCCAAGCTTTTCCCGCCAACAAGTGATCACGCCCAACGAATGAATGCCGGACCAGTCAGTGCTTCAGACCATCAGTGCAGTGATGTGTTCGATTGGATGCCGATACCTGAGGGGCGTGCCCTGGATTTGGTTGGTCAACATCTTCAGAGAGGGGCTGGACATAGGGGGGTTTTAAGGACGCTGCAGAGCACGAAATGTCGCTCTGGGCCCTGGGTAAACGGCTCATCCAGTCGCTTCTCGCTATGAACTCTTAACGCTTGTCATTTTGCTGATGTACCCTTCTTCTTCATGTAAATATTCTTGTAAATACGTTTTCTCAAAGTGCCAGTAAACCTGCTTGTACATATTTCACCAACTTCGAAGATTCAATCCTACTTCAACCCCGAGTCTCTGCACGCTACCAAGTGAAGGCCGGGTCGACGTAGCCCCAGCGTCACGACAACTGGTGGCAGCGGTGGGATCTGAATCTGCAAGCCACAACATCTGGTGATTGGAGGTGGATCTGAAGCTACAAGCCACAACATCTTGTGATCGGAGGTGGCATCTCAAGCAACAAGCAGGAGCAACAATCGGCCAACAAGAGAGCAGCTCGGAACATCGATCGCATGTGTGGGTGAGTGCTTGGCTTTTCTTCTGATGTGGACCAGGTTCTAGAACAGGGTTAGATTTTAGAACTGGTAAAAAGAGTGTGGAAACGCCTTTAGGTTTGGTAGTTTGCACAGTTGTTTTGGAAGTAGCCGACACTCGGAGCGATCATGGACCTACAAAAGCTGCAGAAACCGGACCTGTTGCTATTGTGTGAGGAATTGGGAATTGATACAAGTGGTTTGGCACGAAAACCCTTGATTATAAAGGCAATCACTGATCTAGGAACCGATGATGAGGAGCTCAGTGAAGCATGGAACCTCATCGGTCAAAAAAAGGAACAGCTCAGACAGCAGAAAGAGCGTGAAATTGAAAGAGAAGCAAAAAAGCGGGAGCTAGAAATTGAGCTCCGGAAATTAGAAGTAGAGTTGAGCAAGAGGTCGGGCAATTGTCCCCAGCTAGCGGTACCTCTTCTCAACAAGGAGGCAGATTTCAAGATGTCAAAGTACATGCAGCCATATGTGATATCAGGGGATATCGGTCTGTATCTGGGTAACTTTGAGCGAACTTGCGAAGAACTGTCCTTCCAGCGAGACACGTGGTCTCAGAGATTATTGACGGTTCTGCCCTGCGAGGCAGCGGAGGTTGTCGCGCGGCTAAACAAGGAGGACGCGGACAACTACGAGAAGGTCAAAGCTTGCCTTCTGATTTTCGGAGACAGAGATGTGCAGGCCTTAACACGTTCAAAGGCGCGAGAACTAGCTACACTGCTCATTCCAGAAAAATCCACAGCGGAGGAAACGGCAGTTAAAACAGTGGTAAATGCGGAAGATAGCAGGTCAGAAAACTTTGAGAGCGAGGCATCTCAGATATGTCAACTTGAAAGGGAGCTTGATGAGACGCGGAATGAGGACGTTCTTGAGAGTAACCTCTTGCCGCCAGTGTCTAGTAATCTCACGAGACTTTTAAGTGGAACTCGAGAGGACTTAGCTATGGAGCAAGCCAATGATCCCAAGATACAGGAGATAAGAGAGCGCCACCGCGCCACTAAGACAGCAAATAACATTTCTTTTGAGATGAGAAAGGGAGTGCTGTATCGCTTATTCAAGGATAAGCGCGGAGTAGAGCGGGACCAATTAGTCGTTCCCCAAAAGTACCGCGGAGACTTACTGCGACTTTCCCATGGCAGCTCGTGGTCATGTCACCTTGGAATAAGGAAAACAAAGCAGAGGCTGTTGCAAGAATACTATTGGCCTGGATGTTTTAAGGACACGGAAAATTTTGTACGGTCATGCGACACGTGCCAGCGGGTTGGAAAGGCGCAAGATAAGTGGAAAGCTCCGATGGTGTTAGTACCAATCATTACCGAGCCGTTTCACCGGTTAGTAATAGATGTAGTTGGGCCACTTCCTGTGACAGAGTCAGGGTACCGTTATATCCTCACTATGTTATGCCCAGCCACAAAGTTTCCAGAGGCTGTTCCGCTGCGCGAGGTGACGTCCGAGAGTGTAGTGGATTCGCTGCTGTCAGTGTTTGCACGAGTTGGATTCCCTTCCGAGGTCCAAAGTGATCAGGGTAGCGTTTTCACGAGTGTCCTCACCACCTCATTTCTCGAGCGATGCGGCATTAAGGTAGTGCATAGCTCGATCCATCATCCGCAGAGCAACAGCGTAGAAAGATGGCACTCTGTTCTCAAACGAGTCCTGAGGGGACTGTGCTATGAAAACAAGCACGAATGGGATACCTGCCTGCCTGCAGCACTTTTCGCTTTGCGGTCAGTGCCGCACGAATCCACTGGATTTAGCCCAGCCGAGTTTGTGTACGGAAGGTCACTGCGCTCACCTTTGCGAATGGTGCGCGAAGCCTGGGAGGGGCGCGGAGAAGACCCAACAGTAGTAGAATTCATTCTGAACCTCTTGAATCGCTTACATAACACTAAGGAACTCGTTGAGGCCAGCATGAAGTCAGCCCAGGCTCGTTCCAAGGTGTACTATGATAAGACAGCCCGTCAAAGGACGTTTTGTATCGGGGACCAGGTGATGTTGCTGAGAAGTTCAAGGCAGAATAAGCTCGAAGTACAGTGGGAAGGACCGGCTGAAGTCGTTGCAAAGCTTTCTAACACTAACTACGCAGTGAAAATTCCCGGTAGGCGTAAAGAAGTGCGCATTTATCATTGCAATCTTGTGAAGCCTTATGTGCAGAGGGAAGCCGTGGTAAATCTAACGTTAAACCTTCCCGAGGAGATGGGGGACAACTTGATTTGCCTCAGCGGAAAAGGAAGCAACGCTCAGGAGCTTATCAAAAAGACGGAGCAGAGAGGAGAACTAAAGAAATCCCAGCTGTCCGATCTGGGCGAGATAATAACAGAGTTTGAGGCCTGCTTCGTGGACAGGCCAGGCAGAACTGATTTGACTGAGCACGATATTGAGCTGACTTCAGACGTGCCAGTGCGATCAAGGTGCTACCGATTTTCTCCAAGGCAAAAAGAAATTCTGGATAGGGAAGTAACTCGCATGCTGGAATTGGGAGTAATAAAACCTTCGGAAAGCGATTATGCTTCGCCTATGATCTTAGTAGAAGCTCCAGGTAAAGACCCTAGGCCTGTGGTAGACTACCGAAAGCTAAATTCTCTCACCAGGGATCAAGTGTATCCTATTCCGAATATTGAGGAGAGAGTAGAACAGGTCAGTAGAGCGGCATATGTGACTACGCTGGACCTTACTCGAGGATACTGGCAAGTACCGCTCACTGAACGCGCCAGCAGATACGCGGCTTTCGTCACTCCGACGGGCAGCTACCAGCCAACAATGATGAGTTTCGGGCTCAAAAATGCTCCATTTTGTTTTTCCCGACTCATGGATAGGGTTTTAAAGGGGTGTGAAACATTCGCGGTGCCTTATTTAGACGACATTGCGGTTTTTTCCGACTCATGGGCGGACCATATGGTACATCTAAGAGCTGTACTGAGCCTTTTGCGTCAAGCTGGACTAACCGTAAAGGCCGAGAAATGTTGCCTGGCAAGGGCGACCGTGGACTACTTGGGTCACAATGTAGGTCAAGGTTTCAGGAAACCCAGCGAGATTAAGATTTCTGCGGTAGCAGACTACCCGCGGCCGAGCACGAAGACGGAAATTCGAGCATTCCTGGGTCTGACGGGATACTACAATCACTACATCCCTAACTATTCATCTTTGGCTAGCCCTCTGACCGACGCTCTCCGCAAGACAGAACCGACAAATGTAGTCTGGGACGAACAAAAGGAAGCCTCCTTCGTAAACCTGAAGGCTGTGCTGATTAGCCGTCCGGTATTGCGAGCTCCAGACTATGACCGAGAATTCACGGTCCAGTGTGATGCCAGTGATCGAGGGTTAGGTGCTGTTCTCTGCCAGAGAGATGACGACGGTAATGAGCACCCCGTGCTCTACTTGAGCAGAAAACTGAGTTCTAGAGAGAGGGCTTATTGCGCGTCAGAGAAAGAATGCGCTTGCATTGTATGGGCCATTCAAAAATTGCAGTGCTATCTTGGAGGGGCCAAATTCACCGTAGAGACGGACCATTGTCCCCTAGCTTGGCTGCAAACTGCGACATCGAAGAACAGTCGCCTTCTTAGGTGGAGCTTGATTTTACAGCAGTACAATTTTGAAATAGGATACAAAAAGGGGAAGTTAAATGGGAATGCGGACGCGCTTAGCCGCTCTTTCTAAGCGGTCCGAGATGTTCCTCACCATGTATCCAAATTGATAATCAGGTTTTTTTTTTCGTGCGCTTGTATATGTGTGACTATGTAAAGCAGCACGTTTGGTTTTCTAGGAATACGTGGGTCCTGAACGTCTTGAGAGTGGGCTTTTCTCGAACAACAATGGCAGTTTTCTTTTGACCTGGTCTCTTCAGACGGGAGCCGAGTGCTTGCTTCGACATGTGGTTGAGTTTCAGACAGCTCGAGCAATTTGGCCTACAACAATCAAGACAACGCGACAAGCAACAGCGAGCTTCAAGCGTTCACGTGCAGGCCATTAAGTCGTCTCTTCATGCAGCAGCTGGGACTGCTGCCCTCCGAGTCTCTTCTGGCGGGGGAGGAGGCTGTTACGACCAAGCATCCGCATTTGCGCGCTCTATTGTTCGCCTGTGGGCATGGATAAGTTTTGTGAATATGTGGTGATGGTCCAATGGCTCTAAGTGAGCCTGTTTCCAGGAATTCTGTTTTGTAAGCCTGTTTTGCTTTGTGGACAACCTGCAAATGCCAAACTGACCCTGTCAAGAGAACGTCTGGAAAAACACAAAGAAACGTCCCCCTGCGGGAAATAGCAGGAAGTGCTTTCTTTCTTTTGTTCACCCTTCCAGTCGAGAAGTGCTATCCTCCAGTGATGAATGCCTCCTATCCAAAGGAGACGACAGAGTGACATGTCCGCTGACGTGCAGGACAAGAAAGGAGCATGACTCATACGGCCATTAAGTGATTTCCCGGGAATGCAGGAAAGATTTGCCATTGTCGAAAAGGGACAATGTTGGGAGCCCTATGCGGCGCCACGTGCACTCGGGTTTCTGAGAAGTAAAACCCCTTGTCAGAACCAGCCTGTGGTTTCTTTGCTGAAGAATAGAAATGTACCTCCTCTCCTCGCCGTTCCCAAGCTTTTCCCGCCAACAAGTGATCACGCCCAACGAATGAATGCCGGACCAGTCAGTGCTTCAGACCATCAGTGCAGTGATGTGTTCGATTGGATGCCGATACCTGAGGGGCGTGCCCTGGATTTGGTTGGTCAACATCTTCAGAGAGGGGCTGGACATAGGGGGGTTTTAAGGACGCTGCAGAGCACGAAATGTCGCTCTGGGCCCTGGGTAAACGGCTCATCCAGTCGCTTCTCGCTATGAACTCTTAACGCTTGTCATTTTGCTGATGTACCCTTCTTCTTCATGTAAATATTCTTGTAAATACGTTTTCTCAAAGTGCCAGTAAACCTGCTTGTACATATTTCACCAACTTCGAAGATTCAATCCTACTTCAACCCCGAGTCTCTGCACGCTACCAAGTGAAGGCCGGGTCGACGTAGCCCCAGCGTCACGACAGTCACTTTGTCTTCCATTCTACTGCACCTACTCGGTCCCGCGCGGCAGCCAGGAACCATTCAGCCAGATATCCTCACCGAAAAGCCGCCCGTAAACCTTCCAGTTCACAGCCCTGTACATAATGTAAAACGCAGTGTTTATGACAGAATGCTACACCGCCGTCTAAATGGAAGGTCGTGTCTCGAGAGTAAAATCAAATCAATGACAGCATTGATGCCTCCGTCGTGGTGGGTGCAATTTCTTTTCTAATTTCTCTCCAGAATTCCTAGTCTGAGTGACGTCGTGGCATCCTCGCCTGGCATCATGCACAATGCCCCCCCCCCCCTTTTTTTTTTTTTTCACTTCCATTCTAGTAGTCAAGCATGCAAGACAGTTTCCAAGGATGCTGGTCAGAATTTTGATAATTGTTATATTCAAATTTTCCAAAACGGCACGGCGCAGGTCCGGCTTTCCCGTTTGTTTGCAGCGAATGCAGCCATTGAGGGGAGAGAGATGACCAGAAAGAGATATGTGCCTGCCACTGTCGCTGGTTATGGACTTCAAGAAATAACTTTTCCCTTTAAAAAAGAAAAAAAAAAGAGAACTACTCGATTAAAATTTTTTTGATTGGCTCTGACGTTTATGTGTATAAAGAGCCGTCTTGAGTATTTTTATCTTGATGGAATATCGCAGAAATTATCTTTAAAACTGTTTTGTTCAACGCGAATTGAAATTATTTTTAACATTAACTACAGCAACTATAGGGAAAGTGCAAAACAAGAGAGAAGAAATTCAATTACAAATTATTTAATGGTTATAACCGAATACCATTCGGTCCTTACGTATCACTACAAAGAATAAAACAACCCAGGAAACCAATGTCGGCTACTAGACAGCTTGACTCAGCTTGACCCGTCTAAACTCGACTACGGCTTCTGTTAGCCACAAAACAGACGTCTAGAAGACATATAAAGTTTGATGCCTTGTAGATGTTGAAACTTGCGTTTTTCTCTCCTTTTTTTGCCCCCTTTGTGTAAAGTGTTCGCCTGACACTAAACAGGCGCCTTTCAGTAATTTATGGCCGGCGACAGCTCCTCCCCGGGCCACCCTCTGCGGGATGCCATGAGAGAGGGGCCAACGCCGGGACAAGCGGACCGCGGACCCCTCCGACCGGAGGGAGAAATGAATGCGGGCAAACAGAACGAACGGGGAGCTCCATCGATAAGCATGTGTATTTCCGAGCTCTTGCTCCCCTCTTAAAGATGTTGTATTTGATTCTCAATTGTTGTTGTAAATAAACGAAGTTATCTTAAAACTACAACAGCCGTAACGATTTGAATCAGTTACAACAGTAAAACAAAACATTTGGTGCCGAAACCCGGGAACGGAAATCAGGACTATCGACCGGACCCAGCGACTAAACGACCAACGACAGCAGCGACATGGATGTTCTGAGGAAAAAGAGAAAGACCATCAGAAGCCAAGCGACGCGGCTGACCAAAGAAACGAACGACATCTTGGGCGCTGAACCACTACCCACCATCGAAAAGGTGAGCGTTCTCATCGAACGTTTACAATTGGTAAAGCAACAGCTTATCGATGTGGATGCGGCAATAGAACCTACCGTTAAAGAAGATGAAGCAGAAGCTGAATTTGAACAAGTCATCGAATATAGCGACAGAGTGACTACCTGCATCTGCCGTCTAAAATTGAGAAAAGATGAAGCTGAACACGCAATCAGGACTCAAGATATCCGGAATCAAGCTTCAATTGGTACCAGTCCCGCGGCTCAGAAAATTAGACTTCCGAAGCTGGAACTGGCCAAATTCGACGGCAAACGGAAAAACTGGCAGCCATTCTGGGAACAGTTCGAGGTGGCAGTTCACAAGAACACAGATCTTTCCAACATAGATCGCCTAAATTACCTAAAGACGCTGCTGACAGGGGAGGCCAAGACAGCAATCGCCGGACTGCAAGCATCAGGTGATTGCTACAACGACGCGGTCGACATTTTGCAGCAGCGCTTTGGGAATCAGGAAGCGTTGATTCAAGATCACATGCAAGGCCTGATTGATGTGAAACCTGTGTTATCTGCGAAGAACGTGGCGGCCTTGCGGCGGCTATATGATGATGTACAAGTTCACATGCGGGGACTCAAGGCGCTGGGCATCGACGAAGGTGGTTACCAGGCGATGCTGTATCCCGTCCTTCTCCGTGCTATGCCGAAGGAGTTGATCCTGGACTTTCATAGCACATAATGTGAGGCCCACAAGGCAACAGCGTCAACGATGAGCGATGATTCTAGGTCAACGAGCTCGCCATCAGACCCCGCACAGGTGACGCCTCTGCAATCTCTGCTGAGGTTTTTCCGCTTCGAGCTGCAGAGCCGCGAGAGGACGGTGGAGGACAGGCCCGACGACACGCATGGTAAGCCTTCTCCTCATTTTGATGGGCACAAGACCCGGAATCAACGAGGGAACTTTCACCCTTCTTCCGCCTCAGCCCTGCATGGTGCAGCATCCTGCATGGAATGCGTATTTTGCAAATCGAAAGGTCATGACAGCCAAGAGTGCCAATCGAAGATGTCAGTCAAAGAAAGAAAAGCGATATTAACAGCGAAAGGCGGATGTTTTCGGTGCACGAAGCATGGACATCGTTCAAGGCAATGCAGAGTCAATATCAGCTGCAAAAGGTGCAAGCGCAGACATGCAACAGCGTTATGCGACCCTGCAATCAACGAAGCCGAAAACGCACGGTCGGCCAACGAAGGGGTGCAACCAATAAACCTGCATGCTTCAGGATCAGAAGACCCCAGTCACCGCACCGTCTTAATGCCTACCGTGACAGCCCTGAACAAGGGAAGTAAATCAAGAAAGGTTTCCCGAGTTCTCTTTGACAGCGGCAGTCAGAGAACATTCATTACAGAAGACTGCTCTAAAAAACTTGGTTGCAAATTGCTCGGAACAGAGATACTGTCGATTGGAATTTTCGGAGGACAGCAAAAGCAGCGCACATTCCGGCGCGTTGAGGTGTGTCTATTGGCAAAGGATGATCCCAACACTCAATTCAAATTTGAAGCCTTAGAAACGCCTACAATATGCGAACAGGCCATTCCTTGTCCAGATAAGCGAATTATAGAGAATCTCCACGAGCTTTCTTTGCCACCGGGTGACGAATGCTGTTATCCCAATACAGCAGGGATCGACGTACTGGTGGGCTCAGATCACTTTTGGGAGTTTCTAACTGGCAAGGTTAAAAAACTGGGCGACAGGCTAACAGCACTCGAAACAGTGTTCGGCTGGGCAGTGCAGGGGCAAACGCCATTCCCCTGCAAAGATGTCACTTGCGCCCATGCAGTCGTGCTAAGAACTACGGTTGCAGACCAAGTTGAACCTGTTTTGAGATGTTTCCGGGAGTTGGAAAGTATTGGAGTCTCCAACACACAGGAAGATACCTCCGACAAGTATCTCTGGGAAGGCTTTACCAAGACCGTAAAGGTTGTTGATCAGCGGTATGAGGTGAAGCTTCCTTGGAAGGAGCAAGTCGATCTTCAAGACAATCGAGCAGTAGCAGAAAAACGATTCCGCCAGCTGGGGAAAAGACTGAGCAGGACGCCTGCTCTAATGAGTGAGTACGATGCCGAAGTGCGACGCTTGGTGACCGAAGGCATAGCGGAGATCGTGCCCGATGAGGCTTGTAGCGACGGTCAACATATTTACTATATGCCCCACCAGCCTGTACTTCGTGAGAGCAGCAGCACGACAAAGTTGAGAATTGTCTTCGACGCATCGGCTCATGGATTGGGAGCAAAATCTCTTAATGAGAATTTAGAATGCGGACCAAATTTAAATCCAGAACTACTTCGGCTGCTGCTGAATTTCCGACGCCATCGAATCGCGCTGGTGGCCGATGTGGAGAAGGCATTTCTACAAGTTAGGGTGGCTCCTGAAGACAGGGATTCATTGAGGTTTTTGTGGTATGAAAGCAGCCCCAAGACGGACAAACAGCTCCCCAAAACCGTAGTGTTAAGAATGGCACGCGTGCCATTTGGAGTTACGTCTAGTCCCTTCCTGCTGGCGGCGACGCTGCGACACCACTTTAACAGTGTCAAAGACCAATACCCTGATACTGCTGAGCTCCTCAAGGGAAGCATTTACGTCGACGACCTGCTGTGTGGCGCTGCCAACGATGAAGAAGCCGCAGAAATTTACGAGCAGGCGAACGGCATTTTTGAAGCAGCCTCAATGCGTTTGCATAAATGGGGATCGAACAGCGAGAGGATGAAGTCAATTTTCCAGGAAAGTTGCCCGAACGAAAGGCCGCTAGGTCAGCCAGCGGACTTGTTAAAGGTGCTTGGTCTCACCTGGCAGGCAAACGAAGACATTCTCACCTTTTCCCTGGACCCGATCAGTGAATTCTCCAAGGAAAGGATAAACACCAAGCGCTTTGTACTGCAAACAACGGCACGATTGTACGACCCTCTTGGATTTTTATCCCCATACACGATGAGGGCAAAGGCGCTATTTCAAGTGATTTGGAAAGAGACCCTTTCGTGGGACCAACTGCGCCAGGGACACACTCGTGCAGCTTCGAGAGAAGTACTGGATTGTGCGCGGCCGTCAGCTGGTGAAAAGTGTGGTGAGGTCGTGTGTGGTGTGTAGACGGTATAGTGCTTCTCATTTCGATGCACCGACTGGGCTCCTTCCACCTGATCGAACGTCCCAAGCAGACCCATTCCAGGTCGTGGGCCTGGATTTCGCCGGACCCCTCATGGTGAGGGAGAACAGTCGGACGCTGAAGTCATATATTGTGCTATTTACATGTGCTGTGACGCGAGCCGTGCATCTTGAACTTGTTGTGGACATGAGTACTGAGCGTCTAATCCAGGCGTTCCGACGATTTGTGTCGCGAAGGGGCTTGTGCCGAATCATTTACTCAGACAATGCTCTTTCGTTTAAACGAGCCTCGAAAGATATGGGCATTTTGTGGAAGCTCCTGCGACACCCTGACACACAGGACCATTTCGCCAATTCAGGCATAGAATGGAAATTTATCGCTGAGCGGGCGCCGTGGTGGGGCGGGTTCTACGAGAGGCTAGTCCGTAGCGTGAAAACCGCGCTGAGGAAAACGATCGGACCTCACTGTCTGGACGCTATTGAGCTGTCAACCGTTTTGGCCGAAGTAGAGGCAGTGATAAATTCCAGACCCCTCACGTACACTTACGAGGACCCTAAGGACGGCGCCCCACTGACACCGGCTAGCTTCTTAACCGGAAGACGCCTAACTGCTCTGCCTTCGCCTGAAACACGAGCCATTGAGACGTCCGCGGCTTCGCTGCGTGCGTTCTGGAAGAAAAGAGGCCAGATCTTGAACTTGTTTTGGCAGGCATGGCAGAGAGAATACTTGGGGCAGCTGCGCTCTGCGTACGCCTCTAAGCGAACCAATTCCGCGAATTCTCAAGTTGGAGAGGTTGTTTTGGTCCGAGAGAACCGGCCGCGACTGCTCTGGAAGAGCGGGATCATCGCAGCCATAAATCCCGGGCGCGACGGAAAAGTTCGCTCTTGTGAAGTCAGGATGTCGCAGGGGAAAACGATACGACGCCCCGTTCAGCTACTGTACCCATTAGAGCTTTTCGAAAACGGAGAATGAGCAAGCTCATTCGGCGGGGCAGTGTTGAAACTTGCGTTTTTCTCTCCTTTTTTTGCCCCCTTTGTGTAAAGTGTTCGCCTGACACTAAACAGGCGCCTTTCAGTAATTTATGGCCGGCGACAGCTCCTCCCCGGGCCACCCTCTGCGGGATGCCATGAGAGAGGGGCCAACGCCGGGACAAGCGGACCGCGGACCCCTCCGACCGGAGGGAGAAATGAATGCGGGCAAACAGAACGAACGGGGAGCTCCATCGATAAGCATGTGTATTTCCGAGCTCTTGCTCCCCTCTTAAAGATGTTGTATTTGATTCTCAATTGTTGTTGTAAATAAACGAAGTTATCTTAAAACTACAACAGCCGTAACGATTTGAATCAGTTACAACAGTAAAACAGTAGACATTTGCTTATAGGCGTCTAGAAGACAACTCAAGTTTGATGCCTTGTAGACATTTCCTTATTGACGTAATTTAGACAATAATGTGCATGCATGCTTGAATGAGATGCAATATTCTGAAAAAAAAATGTTTTTTTTTTCTTCGAGGCATTTGTGCCTGTAATATGGTAACCCATACTTCATTAATTAGATCCGCGTATGCTTCAAGCGAAAAAAAAATTAACATATATCTCAGTTGCACGTACGTGGCGCTTACAAAATGTTGCAGGGAGCATTAAAGTAGACACGTCCGGATAGCACTTATAGAAACGCAGATATTTTATATAATACTGCGCGAAAGTCACGTTTTCCCGCCATTTGTTCAAAAATAAAGTAGCGCCACCACACCTTCATTTCTTGCTCTTCAACTTTTGAAGTATAGAGCTGCATACAAATTGGCAAGTAAATTTTGTTATTACATTTTTAAAAGTAAAAACTTCTGATATACAAAGTTTTGTTGGTATTAGTTTTAATAAGCGCATTGCACTGAAAACACGTCTTTTGTGCAGATGCGTCGCGGCGCTGCGAGCGCCGCACTGGCCGCGTTTTGTCAGTTTTGTTGCTATGCTGTTTCGCGCCAAAAGCTGCTCCGTCGGAACGATTGCTGTGCTTGTGTTAGCGGCAGCACGCCAAGACTTCGATTTCAAAAGGTAGAGTTTTTGAGTTTTTCTTATGTCTTCGAGGCGCACTAAAAACTTCGATGAACTGTCTCGGTGGCAGAAGCGTCGGCGCATACGTTCGATGGCTGAACCGTCGCCCGAGGGATCGGTTTCGGCGAATCCTTTTCAGCAAGGGCCGGTGCCGGGATGTTCAGAGTTGCAAACTGTCGGTGCGAATGTGTTCGCTATGTCAGGCGACCCATCCACAGCTAATCAAGAACCGGGATGTTCAGAGTTGCAAACTGTCGGTGCGAATGTGTTCACTATGTCAGACGACCCATCCACAGCTAATCAAGAACGAGGCAACATTTCCAGTTCCGATTCAGACTGTGTGGAATTAGAAACAGAAGTGTCTGCTGTGCCTGGCATTGTTCAAAGTGAAAGTTGTACTAGCTTTTCTGGTGGTGTGTGTTCAGATGAGAAAGGTCATGAAAGCATGAGCGACTTTTTGAGAAGCTGGGCAGTACGAAATGGGGTGGGCCTCAAGGCTGTCAGTGATATTTTAAAGAAACTGAAAACGCACGACTGTTGCCCATGCTTCGCTAATTTGCCTTCGGATGCCAGGGCGTTGCTCGGAACACCTAGGAAGCATGATATTATTGTTGTGCCACCAGGGAGTTATGTACATATGGGAGTAGAAACCTGTCTGATGACTCTGCTGAATGCACTTGTAGACATTTCAGTGGCGCCATCATGTCTCAAGCTAACATTTTTCATTGACGGAATTCCTTTATCGAAAAGCTCTACGAGCCAGTTTTGGCCTATTTTATGTCGGGCAGAGGGAATCCCAAACAGTGGTATATTTGTTGTCGGCTGCTACCATGGAGAGTCAAAACCAGAGTCTGCAGACACCTTTCTCACTCCATTTGTTGATGAAATGTGCAGTCTGTATCAGAGTGGACTTTGTGTAAAGGGCAGAAAATTCACTATAGAAGTTAGAGCTTTTGTATGCGACGCCCCTGCACGAGCCTTTGTGCTAGGTGTGAAAACTCACTCTGGTTATTTCAGTTGCACTAAGTGCACAGAAAAAGGAGAATTTGTAGATCAGAGGGTTGTTTTTACTCGCACAAATGCACCCCTTCGCACAGATGATGACTTTGCTAGCAAAACTCAGAAAGAACACCATGTTGGCAGCACTGTCCTTGAGAGGCTTCCCATTGGATTAGTCTCAACTTTTCCTTTGGACTATATGCACTTGGTATGCATAGGAGTCACCAAAAAGTTCCTCTTGTTATGGGCAAGAGGTGAGCTGCCCCATCGTCTGTCAGCTTCTGCTGTTGCACAGCTTTCAGAGTCCTTGCTTGCTTTGAAAAGTTACTGGTGCCTGGAGTTCGCTCGCCCACTGCGGTCTTTAAAGCATCTTGATCGCTGGAAGGCAACTGAGTTGCGTACTTTCCTTCTCTATGCAGGTCCCATTGTTCTGAAGCCTGTTTTACCTCGTAAGAGTTATGAGCATTTTATTGTTCTCCATGTTGCTGTACGAATCTTGGCTAGCCCTTCTTTATGCATCTCACTGAATAGCTTTGCAAAAGACTTGTTGTTTTACTTTGTAAATTGTGTGCACAGATTGTATGGCCGTCGTCACATGAGCTATAACGTTCATGGGCTGATTCATCTGGCAGGCGATGTCCTCTTACATGGTTGCCTTGATACATACAGCGCTTTTGCTGGGGAAAGCTTCCTTCATAGTTTGAAAAAGCTTGTCCGAAGTGGAAAAAAACCCCTTGAGGAAGTTGCGAACCGCATTCATGAGAAGATGAGGTCTGGGGAACTCTTTCCAGCAAAAGGAGCTGCGTCCTCCTCTGGTGTGGTTTTCAAGGAACCGCATGCTGATGGCCCACTGCCACCAACATTCAAAGGTCCTGAAAATCGTATCGCAGTGTTTAAAACATTCACTTTGAAGAGCAGCCTTGGTGACAATTGCTGTATGCTCTCAGACAGCAGTGTAATACTTGTCTCCAACTTTGCGTTTGACAGGGTTGGTCAAGAAGTTGTAATAGGCCAGAAGTTTCAGTCCTCAGAAGTTATGTTTTCCAAGCCTATTATTTCTTCTGAACTGGGCATCTTTGTTGTTCAGAACCTATCTCATGTTATGGCATGGCTCTTAGCCGACATAAAATGCAAATGTGTCCTCTTTCCCCATCATAGCGCACCTAATGCGTATGTTGTGCTACCACTTCTTCATTCAGAAGCCCGTTTTTAGTCTTTGCAGGAGGTATCACTGTTGCATCTAATGTCGGACAGCTTTCTTGATTTTTGTGAATTGATACAGTATCTTTGTAATCTGTGCTGTACAATATGTTTAGATTTGTGTTTATTTTTACAAGGCACTGTGTTTACACTTCCCCTAATACTCTGTGTTGCTGTGGATTAACCTTGTGTATTTGGAAAGTCAACTCCATGTTCTATGTTGTAAACAAAGTGAAATGTTTTGTGAGGCATGTTTAGAAGGTATATTTATGTTACTGCTCACAAAAATGATCCCAGGTGAGAACCTGTGGGTGGCACTAACGACTTTCATCGACAGATGTATGCAGTGGTGCGGTTTGCCAGCGATGACTCTGTTGCTGTTGTACCAACAAACTGGGTCGATGGAGAGGACTGCTTGTGGCCTAGCCATGCAAACTCCAAAACAATAAGCAAAGCTGTTGAGCACATGCAAACTCCGGATGAATCATATTCTCGCCACAAGATTATTGTCCTTCGTCTAGAATGTAAGTCGCTTGCCAACATTTTTCTCTTCGAACCTGCTTATTTGCATTCCTACTTTTCTTGGAGTGACTGGGTCATTCGTGGTGTTGTTCTAAGAGCAAATCATTAAGAAAATGCCAGTAATAATGTATTAATGTCTTGATTAAATTCTTGCATTGACCTCCCAGGTTAAAGTGCCCATTAAAGCAAGGTGGTCAGCCTTCATTTGCTAGTTTACTACTGCTTCCTAATAGGACTGTTGCTGTGGCATGGTGGTATTGACTCTCAATCATAACAGGTTTGGTCTAAGCCATAACGATCATAGATATCAGTTAAGGCATCAGAAACAACTTTCTAATGGGCAATGAAAACACCATGCATAGGCACCAAAGCAGCGTGATAGTTTTTTAAGTTAGAGCAGCACCTACTCTTTGTGTAATGTCGGCTAATTAAGCAAGCAGTATTTTTGCCTTTATTCTAGCTTCATACAAGACTGCGCGTGCACTCCTGGCTCGTGCTGAAGCCACTGATAACATTCAGACATCTGCAGATGAAGGTAGCATTCAAGAATCATATGCAGTATGTTCTTTAAGAACTGCATCAGACATTTTGACATTCACATTAATGTGTGTTTAGACACAGATTTTTAACACTTATGGTAACAAAAACACCAGATGGTGTTGTTATAGTCTTCAGAGAGTCACCTCGACTTTTTTGCTTGATGCATTGAAATGAATTAAGCAACAAATGCATTTTGTGCTTCACGCATTTCACTGCAGAAACCTTACATTAATGAGAGTAAGGCATGAAAATGAATTTAATTGTCTGTTCGTGCCTCTAAGGTACTGTAGAATGTTTGCTTGAAAGAAGCAAAACACTTTATTAGATCGCAATGCTGGAAATATCTTGTTTTATCTTTCTTTTCAGGTGTTATACCAATAATTTCTCAATTGTAGCTGTCATTGCTGTGATGTTTACTCCCATGTCGTGGGTTACATTGAGTTTGTTATTAGGTCTTGATGATGGGTAAATCTTGCAGCATCTCATGAGCATAGTTAATTTAGTATCCAAACCCCTTCTTGTGCACCTCATGGCTGCCTAAGAGAATAGTTCTCACCTTTCAGATAGAGGACGTGGCAAGCGACGGAAACTTATTAGAGTTATATCAAGCAGTGAAGATGAAAGTGAGCTTGAAGGGATGCCATGCAAGCTGCCAAGGTGAATCTCTATAATGATAGCATTGGTTGTAATGCTATTGTCATTTGAAAGGAAATTGCATTTCTGCAATTTGTTTTTCTAACGAACAAATCTGGATTGCTTACTTAGTGATTTTGGCATATTGTTGTGGTTTGCAGCCCCAAGAAGCGTGTCCCTGCAAAATGTCTTTCGACACAATTTGTTAAGAAAAGTGCCCAGAGCCCGAAAACATGTGCCCATTATACTTCGTGCTCTGAAGAACCCATAGTTGAAAGGCCAAGCAGCGAAAGTTGTTCTAAAGGTATAGGTACAGCTCACGCTCTCTAATCACGCTTGCCTTACAGTCGTTGCTCACTATAAATTCTTGTGATATGTAGATTCAAACATAGCCAACATTGTGAAGTGTACAGTGAGGCCTTCCTTTTTCAGATGCAACATATGTCCTGCTAAAAGAAGTTCAGCACATTAAACAGCAAAATGAAAAGATCCTCAAATTGCTTACAAGCACAAAAGATGACAGTTGTGAAGACATTCGTTTAAAGCTGCTCTAAAAAATGAAGATGACATAAATTATTTGGAGTCCCAGATAGCTGGCGACAAAGCCGTGAGAACAAGCTTGGTAAGTAAATGTGACTCTATGGCTGTCTAAGAGTGAGGGCTTGCGGGATGCACAGAATACATTTAATACTATACTGCATTACTTAGTGTATCAGGTAAGGAGAGGACTTATCGCTTGGTAGCGAGAAATGCAGTTTCACTATTCATATTAATCCAGTTATTGCAGTTGGAATTGAACAAATAAAGCTCAGTATCCTTGACATACATGCCGTAGCTGGATAGTGTTCTTGAGAAGGAAAACTTCAAAAAGCAAAGGACAGCAAAGTGTTGAAGTGGTATGAAGTGTTATGCATGTATGGTGGTGGCACCATTAGACCAAGTAATGGAGTAGCGCAAGCACCAATTCCAGTCACCCTCATCAGTGCTCACATTGACGGATGCACTGCTGCAAGAATGGTAGCTGCAGTGACCTTTTTTTTTTTTTAAGTGTGTAGACTTATAGGTTTCAGTACTATATATCATATTTCAGAAAAGCATGAAGGTTGTGGTCTCAAATTTCTGGAAGAAAAAAATCTTATGGTGTTAGGCCGTAGCCACAAAATGCTGTTTATCATTTGAGTGAATGCTAAGAACTGATGTAGTGGAAAACTGCCTTCATCTAAGACATGCTTTTTCAGTTCTCTAATATAAATTCGTATTTAAGCTGGGTTTAGCCTTCACCACATTGAGGCAAGCTCTACCAAGCTAAAGCAATTCTTCATTCATCTGTACCAGAAGATATGCTCCCAAAATATGTGAAGTTGTTTTGCTTTACTCTGGGAAATATCGTTCAATATATATTTTTTTCAGGCACGCCGACTTTCACTGATAGGTGGAAAAAACATCAGGGCTTTGACTGCAAACATCTTGCGCACAGTGTTCACCGACGAAGTGGGGAAGATGTTCAGCGTTTTCGGGCAGCGGGGCAAGAGAAGCTTGAAAGACCTGCTTGTCTTCCGTGTGATTGAAGGTGTGTATTTGGTAGGCTTTTACAAATAGTGCATGAGCATTAATTCATTCCTATGAGTATGCCAGTAGGGCCTGCACTGTTAGCTTGAATTTGAAAAATTATCATAAGATGATAGATGGTATAATAGTTTACATGTTATATTCTTAATGCCAAAACAGTTACTATTTAGCCAAACTGGAGTTCATTTCATGGCATGAGCCACTAAGACTTTTCAAATAAGCTGTTGGACAGTGCCTGCAATCCTTCAGTAAGGTGTGCCTCTTTTCAGAATCTATACGAGTGGACAGGCGCTATGCCTCTGCCGATTCCCACACGATACAACAAGCAGCGGCAGGATGGCTGAAGAATTGCACATTGAGGGTGACAACAGCCTCTAGAAGGTAATTTGTCCATTCATAATTCTATTTAAAGAATCACTAACATAACATACTGTTATGATTGTGACATTTGCATTATGGTAACATGAAATGCATTGCAGTCACATATGTCCATTTGCTGTGGGCCATTTGTAGCATGTTTTTAGCTGAATCCCTAATGTTTGTGACCCATGGGAACATTCTTTTGTGTGCGTGTGCCTTTGTATAAAGCAGCAGTGTGAACATGATTCTAAAAATTGTGTGCTATTTTACATGAACATAGCTTTCTACATCATTGATATGGATATAACTAAAAACACATTTTCAATTGTTGCATTTTTTATTCAGGCAACACTCTGATGCAAATACTGTCCTGTCGGAAGAGCCAGTAACACTGGGTGGTCAATCAGGTGAGTGCTTCCAGCTACATGCTGTAGAGCATTATATACACAGACACATACCATAGACTTCACCTGAGTTAGAAGTGTCATTTAGCAAAATAGTAAACAGAACCAGGTGGGGCTCTTCATAGCAAATGCGCCAGCCAAAGCTGTAAACTGCATGTATAATGAATGTGGAACTGTCGGCCACAGGTTTCATATTAGTGCAACTAAAACCTGGCTTGCGTAGTTGAAGCAATGATTTAATGTACCTGATCAGTTCTGCAGCTATGTACATTGAACAATGATTGTGATTGAGCCGGCTAAGTAAAACGAAAAATTCTGGGGCATGGGGGGGGGGATGCACTTTGGACCACTAAAGTGTGAAGGGAAAGCTTTAATGGTGCAGTGTTAATTAATTTCAGTTATCACGATATCGCTTTAAGTGAATGTGCAAATGCCTGCACATATATTGACGCTTTAACAATGCAGCTACACTGTGGCGTCGTGGCTGAGCGGTTAGCAATGTTGACTCTCAACCGGGAGAACCCGAGCTCAAATCCCAGCGCCATTTAAAATTTATGGGAAATTTTCTTTTAGGTGATGTCATTTGATTGACAGGTTGAGTGTGACACCTGCGGATGCACGCACGCACACTCATGAGCCTATAAAGGCTTTCGCCTTAATATTTTTTAAAGGCCAGGGCAGGGGGGCATGAAATTCACTGTAAACTTCTTTTCGTGACACCAGGGTGCTGTTTCTCGCTGTTGTGGGAGCGCCGCGACAGCATTGCATAGTAACATTTACTGGTGCATGAAGAGTTCATGGTAACACTTCAGTGTGCTTAGATGAATAAGCTGACAGGCTGACTGTATATATTTTGTGCATCCAGCTTCTGTTGAGCGTTATTTTGATCTTCTTCATAGCTTTTTGTCAGTATTTAGTCAAGTTAATGGCGCAAAAAGTTAAGCATTGCATTTCATTTGAGAGGGAAGTAGGTTTTTCATTTTGTTATTTCATGCTAAACGCAATGTTTCGTTTTTGTTTTTTAATATTGCAGAGTAACAGCTTCTGAACCAGCTGCACAGCCGATGAAAATAGCGACACTTTCAAGGATGGTGTGCTCCCCTCGTGTGTCTTACTCATTCAGCGGGCCTCTCAAAAAGTTGCAGTAACAGTTTTATACCTTTGCATTTGCAGTTTAGCCTTCTTTATTTTCTGCAATAAATTATAAACTATGCAGCCCTTTTTACGTCTTTAGTTGCTGAAAGGTTCTGTTGGTAGTTTCACACATTTTTGTTTTTTCAAGTAGTTGAATTTGAATTCAATTTGTTCTGTATTTTCTAGTGACTGGAATTTTTTGTGACTATTTTAGACGTGTATTCATTTGGAGTTCTGTAGTTCATAAGCAGTTCTTTACTTTTAAGAACATTATCTTGCAGCCGTTGATAGTTCTGTAGACAATTTTGCACTATTTGTATGTATTTGCGTTTTGTCTCAATAATTTTGAACTGAAATTTCTACTAGTCATATATTAAGACCTGCTGTATTTATTTGTAATTTTCAAATTTTTAACCAGTTTTCCATTTTTGGATTTTGGAGAACTTAATCATCTTGTAGCTATTGAAAGTTCTGTGATATATTAAGTACTGGCCATATATTAAGACCTGTTGTATTTATTTGTAATTTTGAAAATTTTAACCAGTTTTCTATTTTTGAACTTTGGAGAACTTAATCATTATCTTGTAGCTATTGAAAGTTCTGTGGAGAATTTCGCAACAGTTGTATGTATCTGTGTTTGGTCATTTTTAGTAATATACTTTCTAGTCGTTAAATGTCCTGGTGACAGTAACATTGTCTTTGTAGTTTAGATGCTGTATCATATTCAAGTGGCTCTTTATATATAAAGTTTGAGCTGCTGAACTTTTTGTATCCGGTTTGTTGAAATTTCTGGCGACATCTTCTAATCACTGAAAGTTCCTATGACAGTGACGCCTCTGTGTTTATTTGCAATTCCGCAATATTGAACTATAGTTCTGTATTTGTTCGTTTTCAACTCTATTTGTTTTGTATTTTATTCTGAAAGTATTGGTCACAGATTGATACTTGCTGTATTTATTTGAAATTTTGGAATTTCTAATCAGTTTTTTATTTCAATTTTGAACCACTTGTCCATATATATTGTTTTTCTATGTTCACTGAAAGAGTGAAAACTTCACACTTTTTGTATTTGTGAATTGCAATAAATATATTACTGGTTTTAATGTTGGTTAACATGCTTTCCAGTGTGACATTCACCACACGCTCAACTGATCAGACGATTCTGCAGCAGGGTTGAAACCATGCATGGAGTGTACAGATTCCAACCGTAATGCAGAATTCTTAACAATTCAGTATTTCTTCGTGGATGGACTGCAAAATAATCCAGTAATAGCTGTGAATCGGACTGCTTTCAATAAGGCCATTTCAGCACAGATCTGCAATATCTACTGATGTTCTTGGCCGAAGCTTACTAAGACGTCTTCAAGACTATATTGGAGGGAGCGTTAGCAGAAAAAAAGCTGAGCTTGAAGCCGGCTAATAGCAGCTAATGGCTTGAAGAAGACGGCTTGTAGTCAACCTGCTTGGCTAAACTAGCAGAGAACTAGATGTCTTGAAGATGGCTTTGTGTTTCCTGGGAAGCAACCAAGAATTAAGTGTCTGGCCCCAAACTGAATCATATTCATAATTAAGCCAGTCGCATATTGAGAAAATTTCTTCCTTCGCGGGGTTAGGAAGCGGAAATTACAAAAATAACAATTAATAAATACAAGCTATAGAAAAATGAGCTAGTGAAAAGATGCAACACTTAACCCCGCAGTCAGTTATCTCGAGAAGAAAAAAAATGGGGGGGGGGGGTCAACGCTGCTGAATCGAATGTGGAGCGAAAGGTTTGGGCTGCGGGCGACCGCGAGCGTTGCATCGAACACAACCAGTGTTTCGTTGAACGCATGAAAGTTCACCAGCGTTATAAGCAGAATCCACTTTAATGCCGTGAGCATGCGCAGTGCGGAAACTACCCTTTTCTTCCTATTCGCGCCGGCGTGTGCATCTGCTTGGATGCCGCTTACCCTCCTATTTTCTATAGCGAGCGCAGCCAGCGACGAAACAGTATAGCGTACTCATATACTTAACATGAAGCGATAGCGTAGGCTACCAGCCCACATATAAAGCCCCGTATGAACGTGTCTGTGTGGCCTAGGGATAACGTGAATTAAAATGTCATGGCTCGCTGATTTTAATGTCCCCCTCCCCCTTGAAAGGAGAGGCCCGAGTTGGCGCTCTTTCAGGCACCGGCGAATACTCAAGGGTAGCGTAGTGTACCTTTATTTAGCTACTAGAAAATGTATATTGGAGATAAAAATGAGGGCGGGTTGTCTGGGTCCGTCGCTATTGAAAGCAGCTGATATCCGTCCGAAGTTCATGCAGAATTAATGAGCAGCCATTGCCTCTTTTCATTTCCGCGCAAGTAACTTTTTTGTAGCGAAAGCTACATTGCGGTAGGTTTTCAAGCCGTCGGCGCCGTGGAAGACGAAGGCGAAGAGGAAAAAATTAGTAGAAGTAAAAGAAGAAGAAGAAGAAAAAAGAAAAAGACGAAGAAGTAAATGTCAAGTCAAGTCAAAGTTTATTTCCCATCTAACACAGCTTTTAGAGTCTACAATCCTAATTATTGGCAGGGAGGCAACACAAAAGTGTACACAGTTTTAAAAACAAGCTCATCAAGGAAACACCAGAGAATACACGAAACAGCAATATGTATACATAATGAAACTTAAACCATGTTATTCAAAAACAAATTATGTAGTTCACGACGTGGAAAAGAAAACAAATCGAGGTTAATGTGGATATATACCTATTTAGAAGACAGATAACTCGGTAGTTGGAGACGAACCAGAACAGCGAGTTGCTATCGGACAGATTTCTATTTAAACAATTATAACCAGCTCAGACGAGTGGTTTGCCGTGAAAAACAAGTCACAAGGACATTTTTTCCGTCGTTCGTTCAAACGCTGTGACGACGGTGTGCTCCGGAGTTCGACGTAAAGACGTCATATATACCACTAGAAGTCTTCTACACCCGAGTGAGAATGGTCAACGACGAGATGCAAGGGGCGGTGCTCATACGTGAAGCGATTCACCTATGACATAAATAAAGCTGAAACCATAGAGTAAACTACTATGCGCCAAAGCAATGTCTTTACTTTGAAGTCGAACCAGGCGTAGCCATGCAGAATGATTTCGCGTAACTCCAGGTAGCATATTCTATCCATCCTACTCCAGGTTTAACCACAGGCTAAACCACAGCTAATTTTTTCACAGTTTTTTTTTTTTTTTTTCATTATTCATTCGCGCAAGGAACGTGCATCGCCCGTTGACGAGACCTTTAGTTTATTTTAGTTGTAAAATAAGTCTGCTGGTAGATATGACACGTATGATAGGTGTCTGGGGAACAAAGAAAGGCTGAAATTTTGGGTAGTGGCGGGAAGCACCACGCAGCTCCGCGTGTTTGAGACTCCTGTTCTATGACTAGTCAGTAAATCTGCTTGTGCATGGCTATCAGCTAGCTAATGTGTAATATCAGCCACATAGCGATAGCTTATAGAGGTCGTTCGCTCGAAAAGCCGCCTGCATCGTCGTTAGTAGTAGTCGTCCTCGGCACCGCGCGTTGGAAATAAAGGGGGCTGCATAAAAAAAAAAAGAAAAAAACCTATATCTAGGTAATTCGTGGCTTTAGTGATTGATGACTGAATGGTGTGACAGGTGGTGACGAATAATGAAATCATTGTAATTGATGAAATAAATTAAAAATTTGGAAAAGGGGGTTAAAAGGTGTCAGAATTATCAGATTGAAAAGCCATGGGCTTGTTGATGCAAAATAAGAAAATATAGTAATTGATCAATTAAATGAAATAATTTAAAAAATAAAAATGAGAAAGAGGGTGGTTCAAAGCACCAAAATGCCCAGAATGTAAAGACATTGCTTGATGATGCTAATTAAGAATTAGTGTGTGTCATTGATCAAGTAATTAATGTGAATAATTGAGCAAGTGAAAATTGCGCTAAAAGGTGTGAAACTGCACAAAATAGAAAGCCAATGTTTGCTGATGCTAAATATTGGTGTATAAGAATATAAAAATTCAAGTGGAAAAACGTATGCGTAAACTGCTATTGCATAATACTCTAAAGGTGAAGTTTAACTGTCCCTTTCATTTTTAAATCCGGAAGCCCCTGCTGTATAACCTTTGCACATTTTTGTAAGAGAGATTAGAATCTAGACTACTTTCTTGTAAACTTCTTCATAATTAATCATATACGTACTGTATCACGCATGAGCAGCAGCACTAATAAAGGGCACTCTGCCTTGACCGCTTGCGGAGGCACGGGAATCGAGGCACCCCAAGTGCTTATCGATTTACATTGAGGCACCCTATTTTTTTGTTGAGGACATTTATTCTCAAAGCGAGAAAGGAGGGGGATATACAGAAAAGTGGCGTCCTTGGTGCAGGACCTCAGCAGGCTATGGCTGCTGCCCTTGACTGGGAGACAAATTGATGCAGATCGTCCAGCATTGAGCTAAGCAGAGTTGCCTCCCACTGTTCCTCTGGCTTAGCTATATCTAGCTTGAGGATTTGTGACTCTAGTACAGCTACAAGTAGCGTGGTATGTTGTTGGAGTGTTGCCACACCAGGTTTAGAAAAACTGCAGTAGCATTTAAAAATTGCCTTGCCAAGTGCAATCATCACCCAAATTGGTGTAAGGGTGGCGTCACAGCTGACCAAGGTTCTAAAATCCTTACCCATGACAGTCACTTTGTGCGATGTGAAGCAATTGCAATAATTTTCTTGAAGATGGCAGAGCAGTGCAAGCACTGCTCATTGCACCTTATTAATTACTCCGGAATTCATAGCACACAAATAATGCAGCATAACTTTTTGTAGGATAAAATTTATTAAGAATTAACTGTCTTTAGCTCCATTATACATACACACGGCTGCACACACAGTGTAGCACAGTATGCAGCTGCAGTTCAATGCACTGTACAAAATGCCGTTTTGCCTGAAATGCATTCTTAGATTTGGGACGATCCCAGCAGTGCATACAAAGTAAGGCATGCAATGCCCAGAAGTTCCAATGTTCTTATTATCTGCAGTGTAGCTGAATTTTTGAAAACAAACAGAGCAGAAGAAAAAGGGTCTTCAGTGACATATGCTGATTCTCGAATGTCATCCACCTGAAAAAAAAAAAAGAGAGAGAGAGAGAGAGAGAAAAGAACATAAAATTCCAGAAATACTGAACACAGCACTTTGAAACACACGTAGGCCTCGATGCCGCACCTGACTAGAGATGTCAGGGCAGAAACTCCCCCCCCCCCCCCCCCTGGAATTCTAAATTTTTTTTCTTTTTTTTTTTCATTTTTTTTTATGTGGGTGAAAATTGACAAAGGAAACATTTGCAAATTTTCTAGTGTGATTAGAAGGTTTCATGAACGCTCACTTTCAGCTTAGGCTTATTTTTTCATTTAAAAGCCGCTACAGTATATGCCCCGGCAAAAGACTAGAGATTAATAATTCTCACAGCCTGTTTTTAGATTTCTATGGGGTTTGACGTCCCAAAATAGCTCAAGCTATGAGGTTTATCTTAGTGGAGTGCTCAAGATAATTTTTTTTAGATGAAATTCATTACTGTGCCCTGCTATATGACAGCATAAGGGTACGTTGAGTTTTGCAGCATCAAAAATGTGGCTGCCCGGCGGGATCGAACCCAAGCTCAGGTTTCCAAGCTCAGAAGCTGAGCACATATATGTCATCGCCTGACAGTGTCTTTCAGATGTTTGAGCTGGAAGACGTGGGCTGAAGGCAAGTCAAGTAAAAAAAATGGTGGACTGCACGGCACTGTCACGTGCGATGTACATGCACGTGAACCACAAGGACGTTTGCTAGTGGGTTTCGAACCCAGGCCAAAGAAAAGAGACCACCTTCACTGGCCACTGCGTTAGACTGCCGCACAATCTTGGTAGGCAGTTTCTTCACGTGCTAAGCTGCCAATCTTTCATGCTGTGCCTCAGATATCATTTTCATCATTTGAATCATTCTAATCTCCCGTGACAAAGTTGCACTAAAGACCGTATTTAGGCCTCCTTATCTTAATAAAAGCCGAAACCACATGTTAAATACTTTGCTAAACTTGCCAAGACGTGGGAAAGCAATGCTAAATGACTTAAACCCTAGCTGAAGAAGTGCTAAATTTTGCTTTTGAATGTATATCTGTACATAGTTAACCTAAACTGTCAGATAAATTTTTTGGAGGAATGGACTCTGCGTATAAGACAGGTCATTCAAAGAAGTACTATTTGCGGGGCTTGAGGTGGCTTCGACTAATTACAGTTGCGGGTACCTAGTATGTCATCATTATCATCGTCACCACCATCAACCTCACCATCAACGGGCAAAGGCCTTAGCCCGGTCCTGCACCAGCTGCATCCATTTGATCCCAACAAACTTCCAAATTTCATCCTCCCACCTAACCTTTTGCCGCCTCCTGCTACACTTGCCTTCCATTGGAATCCAGAGTGTCACCCTTTGAGACCACAGGCTATCTTGCCTCATTACATGACCTGTCTGTGCCAATTTCTTGATTATGATTAGAATGTCATTAACTCACAGTTGTTCCCTCACCAATTTGGCATGCTTCCAGCCCCTTAATGTTACAGTAACCATTTTTCGTTCCACAGCTATATGCGTGGTCCTCAATTTAAGTTGAACTCTTTTCGTTGGCCTCCACGTTTCTACCCCATAGGCGATACATGCTTTCCTTTTGAGGAATACTGGTCATCTGCCATTCACGATTTGATAGTATTTGTCGAATGTGCTCCAGCCTGATCTTAATCTTCCATTAATTTCCATTTCATGGTCGGAACCTGTGGCTATTACCTATCCTAAGTAGATGTATTCTGTTATCCCTTACAGCAGCTCGTCGCCTGAAAACTACTGTTCCTTTCTAAGGCTATTGAACATCACTTGAGTCTTCTGCATACTCATTTTTAGGCCCACCATTCTGCTTTGCCTGCCGGTGTCATTATTAATCCTTTGTAATAATTGTCTCCTGAGCTACTCAGAAAGGCAATATATCATCTACAAATCTAAGATTAATGAGGTATCCTCCATTAACATGCCTTTATCCATAACTGTTCCGCATCCAGCCCTCTGAATACTTTCTCTAAGCAAGTGGTGAATAGTAGTGGAGAGATCATGTCTCCTTGCCTAACACCCTTCCATATTAGAATTTCATTACTTTCTTTAGGAAGGACTTTGGTTGCCTTGCAACCACTATATAGTCAAGTAATACTCTTGTTTGGGCAAGTTGGTTCATCTTTGAAAGGTTACGTATACTTGCGCGAAGAAGACGGGACACAAAAAAGGCACATATACGACATGTATGGAGCGCAACTTCCAACTGGCAGAACACTTGGCGGCGGGATGCTATGTGGGCAGTGCGTTTATTTTTCTTGTGTTTGCTCAGTGCCGGTATAAATGTATCGGCCTTTTCAAAATTAAAACCAGTTGGAAGTTGCGCTCCGTACATGTCGTATCTTTTGCTACTTTTACATATGGCTCATCTACACGTTCCTCATGCCAGTGCCCAGTCCCCGTCCCCATCGTTGTGTATGAAGCTTCACATGTCAAAAAAAAAAAAAAAAAGAAGGACGACGACGCTGTCAGTTAATATGCAAATTAGTACTGCTAATGAGAATTTTGACTCTGCGCTATATACCAGCTCACTCACACCAGTATTTGTTCCTGCGGATGAGCGGTAGGTAGCACAAGAGCTGTAACCTTCTGGAGCCACGTGGTGCTGTGCCGGAATCCAAAACTAAAGGGTAATATCGTGCTCTGGTTTACCACTTACCCAGCCGGGTCGCATGAAAGTGGAAGTCATGAAAGTTTGCAGCGTTTTGGTACCTTTGATTGCCATATGACTCTGAATGATGACCTTTTTGCGCTTTTATCATTCAGCCATGTGCCTGCATGTGAACAATCTGAACAATCAAGGACGAACCAAAACCATATGAGGCAAGAGTTCCTGAAGCATTACTCACTTCAAACATTTGGGTCAAATTTATCTGGTGGAAGCTGCTCGGTCTATGGGCCAATTTTCTATACTCTGCCAGACAGCTGGAACACAAGTCCAGTGCAGCAACACCTTGCCAACACACCCATTCCAATACTCAAGACAAAGGCTCTGTAGCTTGTCCTCAGAATTTCGACTCTTCCCTCAAAAAGGGACACCTTTTTTTGCCTTCATCAAAAAACAGCTGGAGTGGATGCTACTGAACAAATTAAATCCTTGGTTCAACGACTGAGTGCTCTAACCGCTGAGCCTTGTGGCAGGGCAGTTGGACAGTGCTAATCGATAGGTCAGGCCTTTATATTCCTGCACTTTCTAAATAGCAAAAGCACCTAACAAAAAAAATGACTGCAGATTTAGCGTGGTTAGGCAAAATTCAAATTATGTGTGCTAGTATAATATTGAACTTTTCACTCTGGCTTCCAGTTGCACATACCCATTAGTATGCAGTCGTATTTAATCCACCACATTATGTGAAAGACCACCTGACATAGATACAAAGCCTCACTTTAACCAAGCCGTACAAAAAATGCCTGCATGATCTAGGTAGAAGTACCGCGTGTGACTGCAATCTAAGGCGCCCTGCGGGTGCAAATTCTCATCTCAGAAGTGCAGCCCAAGCTGTCTGCTCCTGCAAATCCAGTCATGGTATTGCGACGTCACAGAACCACTGATCAATCAGTGCCTGGCCACGTTGTCTACAAATTACCACCTGCCAGAGGCATGTTTGTGAGGACGACCAATCAAACAACCAAACATCAGTGAAATGATGAATGGGGGATCTTAGTGCTAACACACTAAAAGTCAGTCTTGGTGCTGTAAAAAAGCTAAGACAAACCAGAAGTACTCTCAGTATGTGTGGCATGCACTCGACTGTAAGCTGAATTTTGCAAGCGTACTGAAGCAACCATGCAATTTTTAATGGACAAGCAAGCATTTAGTTTACTTGTCCTTCCAAGCAAATCATACTGGAAACACGACCGACTGAGTCCTCAAAGGGCCAAAAGGCCAGATAGCATGTGATTGATGAATTAAAGTACTCTCAGAACTTAATTTTAGGCAATTTCTCTTCCTCCATTTATGTGCACTTTCGAGTAGTATCAGCACACTATATACAAAAATATTAGGCAGTCAGTAGAAAATGTACTAAACTACCCTATTATTGTGAATGGTTCTATCAATGCAGACCACAGTGCTGTTCTATGCTACACTTGCCCCTGGATGGACTAGTAGTACATATCCTAGCAAAGATAACTTATTTGTCAGGCAGAACATAATCAAACTGAGACAAATCAGGAATGAGTGTACTTGGAAAAATTTCCCAGCTGAGCGCAGGGCTTGTTTGTATCCTGCATGTCTCCATCCACGAGAGACTCTGTACACAGACAGGGCCTGCTGGTCACTTTTGTGAAGGATGTTTAAAAAGCAGTAATCTTTGCAGAAGCTTGAAACAATTCTCTTGCCGGCATGCCCCTCTGTTGTGATCAAGCTCTCTACTTTTTAAGAGGTTGGAAGAATTTCAGGTCCTGCTCAGGCTTATTCTAAGTAGATCACGAAAAGTGCACATTTGCTGGACCCTTGCGATTATTTTATTCTAGACGGCAGTCACTAATGGGCCGAGGTACAAGTAGTGCTGCACAGTTGGGCCTTATCTGATTATTATTAATGCGCAACTTCGGGCAGAAAATATACATCATCAGACTGCTCCGCACACTCCTTACAGCAAGGCGACTGGACCGGAAAGGCTGTGCCTTTGCCAACTATATAAGCCCATTTTCTCTCAGCACGCCCCCTTAGCAATTGATCCCTAACATTTCATTGTGTTTGTAAACAGTAAGACGTCTATTATACAAAAAAGTATAATTAAGAGTATGCTTTAATTCAGTCTTTGTTGGACATTGTTTTTAGTGTAATGACCGCTTTTAAAGACATATCATGGCAACTGAGAACTAAAATGCGATAGCCTTGCAAGTAACAAATCAATACTGTGAGATATGGATTGTGTATGAAAGCTAAAAATTTCATCTCCTTCCAATTTCCCTTACTGACAGTCTCCGATATGAGGTACTGTAGCACATATGTGCCTGCCGCTTGTCAGGGGTCGACTCCTTTTGACAACAAATGTGCACCTCATACACTTCTTGTTTATAGACATCATGAAGCTACTTCGAAATGGTTTGGTTTACTGCTTTGGCTCAGTGGTTATATTCTGGGCACTACAGTACTATACTTAACAAGTGAGCTGTGGACACAGCCGACTTGATGCTTTGGAAGCATCAGGACATGGTTATATTCTAGGCACTATAATAGAACACTGTATTTGAAGTACGTACACAGGCACTGGCGTCTCTTTTCTGTCGAATGCTCGTTGCCATGATGGTGATGATGGCTGTCCCAAGCTGTATACTTTGCCAACCTTTGCCAAACGCTTAAAATAGCAACTGAGAAATCCTCAGATTGTGAAAAAAGATCCCAAGCTTCTATAACTTCAGTGTGCAATGAGCCTAATAACATTATTGAAGCTCCCCATGAAACGAAACTACAGGTTGTGGTCTTTAAGACAAACTTTAAGGTCAATTTAAACCTGTTTGAGACGTTTTTCCATTTACTGAGGGCGTGAGCATGTATTACATGTATGTAGCTTGTGGGTGGATTCATGAATGCAAAGCTATAAAAAAATAAAGGCTATAGAATGACTGTCATAGCTTTTCTAAAAACCAGTAAATTTATTCCAAGAGTGAATAACACCTCGATGCGAGATGATGGAATCTCCTTGACGGCGATGAGTTTGCCGTGTAGCTGAGTTTTCCCCCTTTGTCTTGTCTTGTAGGCACCCTAGCAGCAGTACAGAAGTGATAACTCCTACGAGTTCTGTCGCAATTGAGAACCACGGAGGCTCTCAACTCAGTTTCTATGGGCTTTTTTGTGTGCTTCCTCCCACTTATCCGTTCGTTTCTTTACCACCGCTCCCGCTCTTACAAAGTGGATTCATAGTAACCCTTCCCCTTCCAATTTAATTTCCCGGATGGTTTGTGCCTTTGGCTAGCAATGCATCCTCAGTGTCTGTCGCTCAGGTGCCGTGCATGTTCACGGCCGGCTCTCGTGGAGTGGTCCCATGTGTGGTGCATCCACCAGCATTTTGTTGTACTTTTGTAATCTTTGTGACCCCCGAGGCACCTTCACTCGCTTCTCTTGCCTCAACAAGCCCAAATCACCACTTTGCTTTAACAGCAAAGCTCAAGTGATGGCAAACTTTCCTCTGCCCATATGATGGATGGATAACAGTGGATAAGGCTGAAATGATCCTTTTGAATTGGGTGGCGATGCCACCAAGCCATGAATAGCAGGATATTTTGTACCTTTACCACTTTCACCTTGATTTCAGACACAAATCAAAAACCTTTATTTGGTTACATCGACCCATTCAAAATATATTTTTCCTCCAATCCTTAAACCCCAGTGCTTTGACTAACTTGACCATCTTGTACTGTAGGGCAGAGCCATTTACAGTAAACTATCAGTCCTCCTCCTCCTCTGATGAATCGCATCTCTTGGTGGTAAACTCGGTATGTCTTAATCTACAATATTCCTGTCCTAGCCTCGAATGACAATCTACCCCCAGGATTACTACCGATGTTTTCTTTAGCTATTTTGTGCTCAAATGTTCTCTATGTTTTCAGTGCTGATTTGATCTGCGTCCTGTTTCCACAGGCCTCCCATCCTGTTAAATTTTTTTTTTGCTAATAATTCCTGGCCTGTTCCCTATACTACTCTCGAAATATTTGGTTACCAATTTTCGAGTTCGCTTTCTTCATTTCGGTGATAACAGCCCTCGTGAAACTTTCCTAGCCCACTGCCTTTCCTTACTTCTCATTCACTGCTCAAATCCTACCTTGCTGCTAGCTTCCCTGCCCTCAAATGAAGGCCACCTTAGGTCACCTTGGGCTTGATTTGGAGTATTTCCATGTGCTCCCAAAGCAATCCTAACCTCCCCGTGCTGCCTATTTCCAATCAAGCTTGGACTTCTGATCTCATACACAGGACTGAATGGCAAAAGTCAGACTAGGAACCATCACCTGCTTCCAAAGCCCACATACCACTTCGTACCTACTATAGCTTCACAATGCCCCATTTTTCATGACTGCTGCATCCCTGCTACCTTTAGTCGTTACATCTTTTTCATTATTCGTTAGACTACTCTGCTCCAATATTCATTGACGTCCTAAGATACTCATACTTATTTATCCACCAACCTCCAGTGTGACCTCCTGTATCCTATGCTCGCTGCAGTCATTATCATTAAAATCATGACATCCAATTTTTTACTGCTAAACTTCACAACCTAATCTGTCTCCCTCTGTACTGCAGATATGTGCATCCTTAAGATTAAAAAGATTTGATTAGGAAACGCCAGAGTATGAAAGCTTCCAATCCAACAGACCAGATAGAATTGGCCGAGATATCAAAGCTAATCAATAAGCGCAAGGTAGCCGATATAAGGAAGTATAACATGGATGAAATTGAGCATGCTGTAAAGAACGGGTGAAGCCTTAAAGCGGTAAAGAAGAAATTCGGCATAGACAAAAACCAGATGTATACGATAAGGGACAAGGCGGGCAACGTCATCACGAATATGGATAAGATAGTCAAAGTAGCCGAGGAGTTCTATACAGATCTCTACAGTAGCCGAAGTAGTCAGGACCGTAATGAGATTGGCTTTAGGGAAAAACAGTCACACGTTCCACCAGTGACGAAGGACGAGGTGAAGAAAGCATTAGAAACTATGAAAAGGGGGAAATCAGCTGGAGAAGATCAGATAACTACAGATTTGTTGAAGGACAGGGGGGGATATCGTGCTATAAAAACTGGCCACCCTGTATACGCAGTGCCTGGTGTCATCGATGGTACCGGAACCATGGAAGAATGCAAACATTATCATCATTCATAAGAAAGGGGACTCTAAGGACCTTAAAAATTACAGACCAATCAGCTTACTGTCTGTTACATATAAGGTATTTACTAAGGTAATCGCTAATAGAATCAGGACAACCTTAGACTGCAATCAATCAAAGGATCAAGCAGGTTTTCGGAAACGGTACTCTACTATCGATCATATTCATACCATCAACCAGGTGATAGAAAAATGCTCAGAATATAACCAGCCCTTATACATAGCATTCATTGATTACGAAAAAGCATTTGACTCAGTTGAAACCTCGGCGGTGACCCAGGCATTGCAAAATCAGGGGGTAAACGAGCCGTACGTGAAAGTGCTGGAAGATATATATAGCGACTGCACAGCAACCATAGTTCTGCATAAAGAAAGTAACAAAATTCCCACAAAGAAAGGTATTAGGCAAGGAGACACGATCTCCCCCCACAGCTTGCTTAGAGGAAGTATTCAGAGACTTGGAATGGGAGCAGTTAGAGATAAGAGTAGATGGAGAATACCTCAGTAATCTGTGATTTGCTGATGAAATTGCCTTGCTAAGCAACTCGGGGGATGCACTGCAAATAATGATTGATGACCTAGAGAGGAAAAGCAGAAAGGTAGGCTTGAAATCAATATGCAGAAGACTAAGGTAATGTTCAACAGCCTCGGGAAGGAACAGCAGTTTGCATTAGGTAGCAAAGTACTAGAAGTAGTAAGCGAATATGTCTACTTAGGACAGGTAGTAACTGCAGATCCGGACCATGAAAGGGAAATAAGAAGATTGGGATGGAGCGCATTTGGCAAGCACTCGCAGATTATGACTAGCAGCTTACCGGTATCGCTCAAGAGGAAAGTATACAACAGTTGCATCTTACCTGTACTCACCTATGGGGCTGAAACGTGGAGGCTAACGAAGAGGGTTCTACTTAAGTTGAGGACAACTCAGAGGGCTATGGAACGAAAAATGGTAGGGGTAACATTAAGAGATAGGAAGCGTGCAGAGTGGGCCAGAGAAATAACTGAAGTTACCGACATTCTAGTGGAAATTAAGAAGAAGAAATCGACATAGGCAGGACATGTAGTGCGAAGACAGGATAACCGATGGTCGCTTAGGGTAACAAACTTGATTCCAAGGGAAGGAAAGCGTAGCAGGGGGCGGCAGAAAGTTAAGTGGGCGGATGAGGTTAAGAAGTTCGCAGGGGTCAAGTGGATGCAGCTAGCAGAGAACCGGGTTAAGTGGAGAAATATGGGAGAGGCCTTCGCTCTGCAGTGGGTATAGTCAGGCTGATGATGATGATGATGTTTTTATATGTGCATCTTATGTGAAATTAAACAACTGGCAAGATGAAAGAGCTCTCCTTGAACCTATTTGTTATATCATGATTCGTTGGCTGAAAAGGTGAATTCCATTAGACATGATGGTTATGCTTGCTTCCTTACACAGCATTTAAAAAAACACAATGAAGAGTTTTATGCCTATCTGTACCTCTTTAATGTGACTTTCTGAAACTAGAAATTCTTCAGCATGGCAGTGAATCTCATCCTTGGAGCTGGTTGTAACCACGAAAGCTCTAAATGCTTTTGGAGTTATAAAATTTCTCTCTCTCTCTGAGTGCACATGGTTTACTACCAGCTCAAAGCCACTGTTCCCAACAAATGAATATCCTGAGGTATAACTGAGAAAGAAAGGAAAGATGCCATCTCTATCAGGAAAAAAAAAAAGCATTTTCAAGAATTGATTGCACATAGCAATGAAGCAATTTCACTATTTCAGACACCTCCAGCTTTCAGCTGTAGCACTAAGCATAGCTAAGGGTTCAAGGAGTGAAATGTGAACCTTAGCATGACTAAACAAAGGAAAAGCCCACAACACACAACCACCAGCAGAATTCAATTCGATGGAGTTGCAATAAATTTTCACGAGCCAATGCAGCACTGCGGGCTAAGGTACATAGTAATGGAAGGTTCATAATTTTGATCAAAAGACACTTGTACATTCCATGTCCACCAAAATGTGCCCACCATGAATGGGACTGACCACATGAAATCATACTCGGCTACTAAACGCTGGAGCCACCCAGCCACCCCTGAGGGAAGCTTGCGCAATTTTGCTAGCATACATAGACCTTCCTTCACTTCACAAGCAAAGCAAAAATGTAGGTGCAGATGGGAACGTAAATAATTCTGTGCACAAAAAAAAAAAAAAAAAAAAAAAAAAAATACTAAATGTGATATGAACTAAACATGAAGCCAAGTTGTTAATGTAGTTTACAGCCATAACTGTAAAAAGCATCACAAGGTGGGAAAAGGCACATTGCTTTTAACAGTGAGCAAGAAAGCAAGGTTAGCAATATACTGTTTGATTTCCAGCACCAAAAGTGTAAATGGGAGCCCTAATGCACCTCGAAGCAAGCTAAACTTTCTTTAAAAAAAAAAGAAAACAGTAACACACGAAAGAAGTGGTTGACGATATATTTAATGTCTTGTCGAAGCGTTAATAACAAACAAAAGAATGTTATATGCTCAGAGCTTTTGGGCCGTTTGATTTTAAATGACACAAAAAAATGGATATGATGGTGACAACAGAGGCATACTCATTCTTCTAAAACACCAAACAAATATGGCTACTATGTAAGCAGGGAATACATTTTATACAAGTCATTATGCAGTCATAGCAAAAAAAAAAACACACATACACACTACAGAAGTGCACCAAAAAAAGGTTGCATACAAGCATATAAAGATGGAGGAATATAAACAAATCTGCTCGATAACTAAAGCACAAAACTTCTCAGTTAAGAACAAGGCAATGCTGGCAGTCGGGCTTCCTTATATTCACTTTGCCGGGCACAAGCGCTATGTGCATACCAGAGAAGCTAAAAAAAAGAAAAAATTATGGGGGACATTTAAGCTTTGCCTTTAGTGATAGTGTAGGCTACCAGGCATACTTTAACCAAGCCATATGAATGTGCTTGCATGGCCTAAGGGTAACGTGAATGCAAGGGTTCTGGCAGACTGATTCTGATATCCCCCTTCCATATGAAAGGAGAGGCCCGAGTTGGCAGTTCCTGCCAAACATAATGTCAGGCAACACTACAGGCAGTCAGTGCTCGGTCATGTCAGCTGCCAGCTACCGCCTCCCAGCGCCATGCTCGCAAGTTTTCACTCGCAACATGAACGCAGTTTTTTCCGTAAACAGGCCTTTAACGCTATCGCGTTAGTACGGTGCACAAGCTTTGGACTTGGGCAACTACAAAAAGGAATAATCAAAGGAATGCCGGCTTCCAAACTCCACAGTGCAAGCTAGAACAAAGGACTATGATGTCAAGTCAACACTGGCTTTCAACCGTGCCCTTCTCAACATCGAATCATCCTAGGCAGCGTTCAGCATCAAGCGGTCGTAAAAGCAGAATAGGAGACGCACAATAACCAAAGATCGCACAGGCACCCTCATTACAAAAATGTGTAAATATGTGCGGGTGTCATGAGAAACAACATGCTTTTTTTTACTAAAGTGCAGCAATAGGTCCCTGATGCAACACTCTTAACCACCACAAATGAAGCATAAATTTGATGCAGTTATTACCTACACTCAAAACCACCGCAACACACCAGAACATTTAAACAGTGATGGCGCAGGTAAAAGACTCCTAAATATTCGACCAACATGATTCCCACTTCAAGCTATTGATCAATTTGCTCTCGCTCTATTATATGATTTGATAGATCATCCTGGAGATTTCATTTGGTAGAACAACTGCCCCAGAAAAGTGGTGCTCCTAGATTCGACCCCTGGACCAGGACAAATTTTTGTTCTATCTACGAAGTTCCCGAGAAAGCTGTAAACCATTCCTTTGTAGCTGTATGGCTGCACATAGGTGGATGTCAATGAGTAATTACTCCCTTATTACAAGTCTACACCACTTTGGGGGATTCCCCTATATATTCGACCAAAGACCGACATCAGTGAATGAAAATGATACACTACAGGACCGTGTGCTAGTTCTTCAGGGCCTCAGGGGCCAAAAGCAGCACCAGTACTATAAACTCAAAACTGCTGCAAGAACATGTCATACGAAGAAAGAGAGAATACTTGAAGAAAAAAAAAACACACACAAAGTGGCGGTCTGGTTTTCCTCATTTTATTCTCATTAAAATGAAAGAACAGAATAATGAACACAAAACTGAATAAGTCAACTGTGGGCCTTCAGAAACTAACGATTTGCCAAAACAGGAACACTAAACAAAGATTAAAGCTCTGCACCCAAGCTGATGAGCTTTCCGAAACTACACTGCACATATACCAGCACTTGTGTTCACATACTCTACAGTACACAGATTTTATACACAAAGGTAAAAAAAAAATGGAGGTGAAGTTGATGATTGAGAGAAATGAGGACAACAAATAAGTGCCTCTTGCTCGTGGAGGCAACAAGCTCATGTGGGGGCCGAGAAAAATGAAGACAAATAAGAGACTCTCGGAGGTAATGAAATCATGTGGGGGCGGCATTTGCATGTTTTGAGGGATCAGCATAACACACAGGAGGCCTTTTAGTTTAAGGGCAGTCCAATTTGTGGTGCCTCGCAATATTCTCCATTCGAGTTGAACGCTCATGTGAGGGCCGAGAAAAATGAAGACAAATAAGCGACTCTCAGAGGTAATGAAATCATGTGGGAGCGGCATTTGCACGTTTTGAGGGATCAGCGTAACACACAGGAGGCTTTTTAGTGTAAGGGCAGTCCAGTTTGTGGTGCCTCACAATATTCTCCATTCGAGTTGAACGAAAGCCACATTTAGAACAGTGATAGTTTGTCGGCGCCTTGTCATTTGAACTTGGTTTCTGACAGCGAATTCTTATGTCTCCCGCAAACAATTCGCTCACAGAGGGAATCCGGTTGCCAATGGCAGGAGTTTGGGTGGCAGTATCACCATCTGCACTCTTTTTACAAGCCGCAGGTTTTGCATGTTCAGAGCGCCGCTTCACAGCTCGTTTGGTCGCAGGTGCCCGATTATCAACATGAGAGGGCGTGAGTACTAGACAGCCTTTTCGTGTCAATTTTTCCTTGGCTTTAGGCTTCTCTGCTTTAGAAGTGGCCTCTTCTTTTTTCGCTGCAGCGTCACCACGACCATGTGACTTTGAAAAAGAAGGCTTTCGTTTTGGAGATGAGGGCCCACCTTTCTTTGTATTTTTTTTTGCAGTCGGTTCAGCATGACTGGCTGCCTTCTTGGCTTGTTCGGTTTTAAAGACATTCAAAAGTACATCGAACGCCTCCTCCGACTTGCTTTGCAGTGTATCAATGTCGTCATTTCCATAGGAGTCAAAATCTTCATCATCGCTGTCTGGGATGATAAACCGTTTTCTTGGTTTTGTCGGAGAACGAAGGCTCCAGCGTTTTTTACCGGGAGAACTGCCTTCTTCCTCCCCTTTTTTGGCTGCTGCATCATAAGTTTGAGATGATGGACCTGGTTTTCCAGATGGGCCTTCATTTTTTTCTCTCTTCCGCTTTTTTGTGCCCACTGAACCAGAAACTGCAGATGATGGACCTGGCCTTTCGGCTGCCTGCAGCTTTTCAGGAGGTGGAGACGAGTGTACTGGAAGCAATGATGATGATGAACCTGGCATTTCAAATGCCCCATCCAGCATTTCAGGAGGTGGAGAAGAGTTTAATGCAACACTGGATCGAGACGACGACGATTCTTGACAGGGAACCAGATCAAGGGCAGCAAGTAGTTTTTCATCGGAACTTCCAGCACGTACTTCTTCCCTAGCTTCCGGCTCATTAGCTTCTGGAGAAAGTGCCGGCCCATTTTGGCTATCCTTATCAGTATCATCAATCCTGTTGTCCTCTTGTTTACTCTGCAACTCCGAGTTCGAGGGCACAGAATTGTCTACAGGTTCTCCATGTGTATCTTCAAGCCCAGCATCAGGCTTTTGATGCTCTCTCCTGCTGTCACAAAACTTAGGTGCTTGCTTCTTGAGTTTATGTGCTCGTGAACCTAAACTGTCACATACAGATCTTTCATTGCTCTCTAAGTTCAGTGAACCCAGTGAGTGAGTTGCATTTTGTTCCTCTGCCAGGGCAAGTTTACTTTTTGAAGCATTCTCAACATCTGCGTTTTTTGATCCTTCCTGGCTATTACCAAGCGCAGTATCATATGAGACCTGAAGACTGTTACTAGAGGCAGAGCTTTCAGATTTGCTTGCTAACAGCCTACTTGCTGCAAGGTCTTGCTCGTTTGCTATTTTTGTGTCACTAGGTGTCGCTGGTGCTTTTTCCTTGGGTAACTGCAGTGCCACTTGATCTTCCACATCACTCTTTGCAACGTAAGCACTTTGTTCCCTTGCTTTGCTTACTTCTCGTGATTTCTTTGCTCGTCCTTTCGACGAGTCTGCTTCAGCGATTTCTTCCAGCTTCTGCAAAGGTAGGTCTTTCACAGCTGGTGTGTCCTCACCATTAGGTTTCTCGAAGACGCGTGCATCTATACCGTGAATGGCTTGACAGAGTTCATTCTGAGTGGTAGTAGATTTGATGACAGATTCTTTATGCTGCTCTTTACCTTCTACATTGCTTTCTGGAGCTGTGGTGACTGCAGTGAAAGAAATTTGCTCAGTATCAGTGTGAACACGTGCAGGAGTGCGAGAATTATGTTTCGCAGGAGGCACACATGCTTCTTCCTCAACTTTATTTTGTTTGAGAGTAGATACAAAGCCAGTGCCTCTGTCAGGAAATGAACACTGTTGGTGGTCATCAGTGCTCGATCCAACAGCACCTCTATTCAAAGCATTCTCACGGTGAGCTGAAAGTTCCCGTTCATTGTGTGTGTACGTAGCTGCCTTAGTAGCCGTCAGTGTGGTAGCACCGAGGCCACCTGACTCTGCAAAGTTTTCCTGCACCACACTAGTAACGCCAGAACGATCCTGCACATGCCTCTTGCTTTCACTCGCAGGCAAAGGTTTAGATGCCACACTTTCGGAGTCACCAAGCCCCTTGAACAGTTCACCACTCGAGCACTTCCCAGCTGCTTTCTCTGACCCAGCTATAGCGTCTTCAACCACCTGTTCATCCCTTTTGCTTTTGGGTACATAAGAGTCAGCAGCGACATGCTCAATTGTATTTTGAGGTGCACGCACTGAAGCAATTGTCTTCATGCCTTCACCTACATGCTCAGGAAATGCATGAGCAGCATCTTCAGCCTCAATGCTGCTGACATTTTTGTGCACAGAAGATTCAGCCTTTTCCTTTTCCTTAGCGAGCTTATCTGCTAACAGCATGTTAGCAGCATCTAATCTTTCATGAACAGCAGATGAGGCCAGTGGGATTTTGGAAGTGCTCTCAATGCCTATGGCAGGTTCCCTTGCTTTTGACACAGACTTAAGGCTGGAATGTTTATCTTTCACACGTACACTGCCTCCACCCACTGCACCATTCTGCTTTCCTTCAGTCCTTTCTGCTCGTACAGCACCTGGCGATACAACAATTTTTCGCTGGCCTAGACTGCCACATTGAGCAAGGGAAATCGATATCCGAAAGCTGTCTCCTCCATCAGGTACCTCACGAACACCCAGAGGTGAAACAGCCGGAGGCCCAGACTTTCTTCCACCTTGAAGTTCAGAGTTTTCCTGTGAATGATGAACAGGTCCTGTCTGGATGTGACTTTCTTCAGGAATCACATTTGTCCCTTTCTTGCCATTCACTTCTGGTGAGTGCTCAAAACCTGGCTGTAGCTCTGCTTGGATACTAGTTCCTGCTGTAGCACACTCCTCTGACAAGTTAGCCTTTGGACTCGCCTGGTAGAGAAGTTGAGTCTGGAGAACAGTAGCGGAACCTTCTGTATCTTCCAGGTTGGCCATCTTTTCAGTGGTGTCTTCAGACAATATCAGCAGTTGTTGTCCTTCAGTGGTGGTAACTGCTTCTACACCAGCAAACTGCTGTGGAAGGGTTGCTGAGATGGCACTCTCTAGTTGATTGACAGTGAATGTTGTCTGGTCTCCAAGCAATTCTTCAGAGTTTCTAGCAAGCGCTTGAACGACATCGGCTTCTGAGCCTAGTACAACAATTATGTTTTGCCCTTCTTTTCCCTCCTCAGACATCAGGACATGCTCCCGAAGTGCTTCAGGTGGGAGGTAGAAGGTGTTCTCCCCCTCTACAAGCTGCAGGCCCGAGTTTTCAAGGTCAAAGTAGCCGATAACTCGTGCCTCTTCTTGGACCGCTGGTTCTGCTTCTGAAATCTGGAAAATAAAAAGAGAACTCCGTTAAATGATATTCAAATGGAAAAAAAAAATCCAGTTCACACCCATTTACTCACGGCTGCTAGAATTACTTACTCCAACACCAAACCATCTCAGATACTTGCCTTAGGACCGCTGTAATAAATGCAGGTGCAGAAAATGTCAAAGCGAGCCAAGCATGACAAAATTTAAACACAATGAATTACTAGATTTGTTCTTTCTGCTTAAAATAATCTCAGTGTCACATGAACTTAAGATCAACAATGCTCTCCAGTCCAAATTTAAATTTTTATTTAGTCTAAGTAACTAGCTTTGCATTAGGCTTATAGGAGCCTATACATGCTATAATAAATATTTTTGTGAAACTTAACTACTAAGAGAAAGGCTGTTGCTAGTTAAAGCATCTTCTGCTGCATAGGCCCAGTAGCTTCCAAGCGCAAGTGGATACAGCAGTCAAAGATACACAGCAGCAATAAATATAAAACCGTGCAGCATGGATAATCATAATACTGAGATGGGGAAACCTGTTCGAGAGCCATTTTGCCAGTTTTCTGATGCCAGTGAGGCAGAAAGACAAAACATTGAATTGAACAGCAGCTTGAAATGCTAGCAGGATTTTCATCGAGGTGCAACAAGATGACATGCTACCTATAGCATGAACATGGATTGCGTTGCCTGAATAGAGATTTCTGAATGAGAGCCGATTTTGTGATCAGTGTCACAATGGGCGATGTTTCCGCTTTTAGCATCGCCATAAGTTTCCATGGCACTGAATGAAATATGCCACAAAAAAAATTTCATGAAAATGATGAAAAAGAACAGATTTATTTTTCTTTTGTAAGGAAGACAATTTGGAACGCTCAGCGATGATCCACTTTATTGTCTTACAAGAATTATCTTCCTTATACTACATTTAACCTTTTCTACAGATTGGGCAGCCTCATGTATGGCTCAATCAGTAATGGCCTTTTCCTGCTAATACCTGAAGATCATAGCACTGCCCCCGAACTACCAAGAAACATCAGCATGTCCAGCTTGTCTTAAATGCATGAGATAATAGTGCGTGCAGATACATTGTCTCTTTTTCCTGCACAGGTGCAGTTGTAAAGCTAAAAAAATAAATAAATAAACAAATAAAAAGGCAACTCTGAAGAAATCACCACAGAGCAGTGTTAGTGCTTAAAGGACAGCCCAACGTATGCACAGGCCACTTTTTTATTAATTCCGGCTCTAAATTTGAATAGCATGTTGTGAAATCCCTGAACCCATTTTTCTCGGTTTGCACTTTTTTGAAAGATCACGACCGTTAGGAAAACTACCATTTCCAAACTATATTGCGAAAGGCTGCTTTCAAGGTGGTTTTTAAACTAAAATTTCCTTGGGAACAAGATAAGGTACTTTTTGGACTCTTAATCATTCTCTAAGAAAAAAAAAGAAAGTATCAAATATGTGATATATAACGACACCAGAAAAAAATGAGGTTCGTTTTTAAATTGGTCAGATATCTATACAAAAATGCCATAAACAACCTGCAATTGGATTTATCCTGCACAATGGATGACCTAAGAGTTGTCTAAGCACATTGATAGCTTTCCTAAGCTGACACAATTACTCATTATGACAGCTACAACTATTTTCTATTTGTGCTAAGTGATGAAACTTCGAATATATTTTAATAAAAGGAAGAAAAGCCATGCCTGAAAATTTTTATCAAAGTTTGTGCCACAGTTGAAAAGTTGACCCTTTAGCCCTGCATTCCCCCTTAAAAGCCCGCTGTCCACCCTCCGGTCAAAAATATTTTTTTCCCCGGTGACTGTGAGAATTCGCCCCCAGAATGCAAGGCTGCAAAATGTTTTTGAAAAGAGTAACTAATACCGCAGTTACAGCCACCGCAATCACCCGATTCTGTCGTGTTTCTCTCCTCCCGTTCCCTCACAAAGGTTTTTCACTCTCCTGCCCTGTCGTCTAATCCCCGCAAGATAAATTCCCCTTTCTCCTCCGCATTTGGCGGGAGGTGGGGTGTGGCACTCCGCCTGCGCGAAAAAGAAAAAAAAAAAGGGGGGGGGGGGGGGGCGAGGGAGCACGCTCCGTTGAATTCAGTCCGGCTGTGCCAAGGGAAAAGCGCGCAGCGAGCGATAGACACCCATCCTTCACCCTCAGACAGCGAGAAGGACCAATGGACGTCGTTTTCGACAAATACGTCATAGAGCGGCTCGACGTGCCAGCGCAGGGAAGGGGGAAGCTGGCTTCCTGAAGGAGAACATGAGAGAGCTTTGATTTGTATTTTTGTTGCTTTGCGGCGCGCGTGTCACTGTAGCATTTTGCACAGACTATCTCTGGTACCTGATCGAAACACAGGGCTCCTTTGCTTAAAAGGTCCTTCCCTGGACAGTGGCCCTTTAAAGGCAAAGCTTAAGGGGGGACATGGGTCTTAAAACTAACTTTATTATTTACTACCCAAGTGTGATGAAACCTCACAGAAATGTTCAGTTTTTTCTGCTGATTTCAAATATGCAAAAATTTCTCATCTGGGGCAATTAGTTCTAAAGGTATTAGAGAATTATTGCTATTGTCTGCTCAAACAATAGAGGAAAAAATGCTCATTAGAAATTAGTTTTTAATATACATGTAGATACTATAAAGTATAAGGAATGCGAAGCACATTTTTTATTTTCACTTGTAAAACTTTTATATCTTAACTTTGAAATCCTTACACAGTTGCCATGCCTGTGAGTGCAAAGTTCAGTGGGCTGCTAAATCTCTATTATTAGCTCAATTTTAAAACTGCTTCCAACATTGCACTCCTTACACTTTATAGTATCTATCTGTATATTAAAAATTATTTTTTGATGAGCATTTTTTTTCCTATTGTTTAAGCAGACAATACAATAATTCTCTAATACCTTTGGAACTAATTGCCCTAGAAGAGAAATGTTTGCATATTTGAAATCAGTAGAAAAAACTGAACAATTATGTGAGGTTTCATAAATTTTGGGTAATAAATAACAATACCAATTTTAAGACCCATGTCCCCCCTTAAGGTACACAGAATTTTTCCTTACACCTTTCATTCAAAATTTATGAAATTCACAAAAATAAAGCTACATATCTGTTGGACCTATATTACCTTTCAATGTAATCTGTCAAGATGCATGGCTTTGACAGTTGTGTCTTCAGTTGTGTCTTCATCCCGCAGGTGAGGAAAGATTATGGAAAATGTATACGTTCTAGTGATGCCTTCCTACTTTTGCTGCCGTACCCACAGATGTGTTGTTTCTTCTATCGATTTGCCCTCTACTTAAATCAAATGCTCTTGATGGATGGTGATATCGAGTCAAATCCTGGTCCCAACAATGCACAACTTGCAAAGCAACTAGAGGAAATTGCAGCAGATATCAGAGAGACAAAAGAAAAAAAGACTGGCTGACATCAACACTAAAATAGACGCTGTATCGAGAATTGAAGCTAAAATCATTTTCTGTCAAGACCAACTAGCATCAATGAATCGTGTAATTCAGAACCTCAAAAACCAAACAGAAGACCTCGAAAACCGCAACCGCAGGTCAAATTCAATTGTGCATAGGTTAGAAGAAAAAGAAAATGAGACTTCTGAGTCTTCAGAACGTGGCATTAACTAAAAAGTTATTGAAGACATACCTAACTCCCACTGGTTAATACTGAACGGATTCATCGTATGGGAAAGCCTGATGAAAACAAAACGAGGCCCGTTATATTCAAGCTACTAGACTCTCAGCAAAAAACAGATATTTTGAAACAAGGATGCAAACTAAAAGACACTCGAATATCAATCGGAAAAGAATTTTCCCGCAAAGTCAGAGAGAAGAAAAAAGCTGTGGGAGAGTGCTAAGTCAAACCGTGATAAAGGCGATAAAATTTCACTAGCATTTGACAAACTCTTTATCAATAGCCAAGCCAACCTTTGGGATGATGATAAGAACGACAGAGTACCACTGAAAAAAAAACTATCGCAAAAAGCAAGCACATTCTCCCATGCCTTCACTGGCTAAATTAACAACTTAGACCGCAAAATTTCAACCAATCAGAATGCTCGTGCTCCTGAAAAGATTCTCCCGCCATAAACGCATTGGTGGAAACAAGAGAAGTGCGGAGAAAGAAAACTGGCTCTGAGTAATTACCGTCAATGCCCGAAGCATTATTAATAAGGCTGAGCAGTTTGAAATCCCCCTCCTTGAGCATGATCTTCCCGTCACAATAATTACAGAAACATGGCTGCACAGCGAAATTCCTAACGACCTTGTTTTTTCCTCCCTCATACAGAGCATTTAGAAAAGATAGGCCTTCGAGGGGTGGAGGAGTAGCCGTGATTATTAAAAACCATAGTATAGTCGATTGACAGTTCAGATATGGGTGTCTTTTTCTTGCTAATGTGGCGCCAGAATTTACTGCAGTCATTTCGTATGAAATTTGGCAACGATGTTTTGAAGTAATAATCTTTCGATCGGCGTACAGAACGTGCTAGATCTTCTCGTAACTTATCGATCATGCTCTGCTGTGCATGTTGTTTCTTTAGACTTTGAAGTTGGCGTTTCAATTGAATGATGTTCCGAGTTATCTAAGGTGTCTGCTTCCGAATGGATTTGTATTTTTTAGGTACAAACTTGTCTAGACAATAGTGACATGTCTTAAATTGGCTCTACAGTGCACATAAATCAGTGCCATCAAATTCAACAATGCACGTTTCAAGGTATTCGATGATTGAGGCGTCATCCGAATGTGTTAAATCCAAGATGCGATGTGGTGCACACTTGTTTGGTCTGGCAGACGGGTTTATCGGTATAAAAACGCTGACTAGGTGATGATCTGAAAGTTCATTATTGACAGATACAATGCATTGATGGACAGCATGGGGGACAAATGCTAAACCTAGAACTGAGCTGCCAGTATGAAATGCCCGCGTCGGTTTACGAACCACTTAGGACATATTGTGCGTAAGCATTATATCGAAGACGATATCCATGTGTTTATTGTACCCTAAGTGTGGCCCTAAGTGTGGCTGCAACCATTCTCTGTCAACGCAGGGTAGATTAAAGTCACCGCGAGTAACATTATTTTGTTTTTTTCTGTATTTTGACATGTGCAGTTGTAGCTTAGTTAGATAATCATGTGTGACAATGATCTTGAATGCCTTCCTCTGAAGCTGTTTTGTTAAGGTCATTGCTTCATTTTGTATGCAGTCTACAGGCCTCATAACGTCACACGATTACAGCAGGGGGTGCTAAGAATTCCTGGCTCCGCTGGACAGGCCGCCATTGGAAACTGACCCTGGCAACGTTTAACGCTAGAACCCTAGCTAGTGAAGCTAGTTTAGCAGTGCTGTTAGAAGAACTAGAGGGTATGAAATGGGATGTCATAGGGCTTAGTGAGGTTAGGAGGCCGAATGAGGCATATACTGTACTGAAGGATGGGCATGTACTGTGTTATCGAGGTTTACCAGAGAGGCGACAACTAGGAGCAGGTTTCCTTGTCAATAAGTATATAGCGGGTAATATAGATGAATTCTATAGTATTAATGAGAGGGTGGCAGGCATCGTAATTAGGCTTAATAAGCGGTATAAACTGAAGGTTGTACAGGCCTATGCACCCATATGTAGTTATGATGACCACGCCGTTGAAAACTTCTACGAAGATGTAGAATCGACAATGCGAAAAGTAAAGACACAGTATACTGTACTAATGGGCAACTTCAATGCCAAGATAGGGAAAAAGCAGGCAGGAGACCAGGCAGTAGGTGACTATGGCATTGGTTCTAGGAAGAGCAGGGGGGAGTTACTAGTTGAGTTTGCAGAGCACAATAACTTAAGAATCATGAATACCTTCTTCAGCAAACGGAATAACTGGAAATGGACATGCAAAAGTCCTAACGGGGAGACTAAAAATAAAATTGACTTCATAATGTGTTCAACCCCCGCCATTATGCAAGATGTAGAGGTAATCGGGAAAGTGCGATAAAGTGACCACAGGATGGTGAGGTCCCGAATTAGCTTAAATATGAAGAAGGAACGCAACAGATTAGTAAGAAACCCATCAACGAATTAGCAGTGAGGGGGAGGGCAGGAGAGTTCAGGATCTCGCTACAGAATAGATATTCAGCTCTAACCGAGGATGGCGACATTACCCTAGAAGCAATGAACAATAATTTGAGATATCATTACTGAGTGCGCGGTAGAAGTAGGCGGTTAGATAGTTAGGATACCGGTAAGTTGTCGAAGGAGACAAAAGATTTGATTAAGAAACGCCAGAGTATAAAAGCTTCCAATCCAACAGACAAGATTGAATTGGCCGAGATATCAAAGCTAATCAATAAGCGCAAGGTGGCCGATATTAGGAAGTATAACATGGAGAAAATTGAGCATGCTGTAAAGAATGGGGGAACCCTTAAAGCGGTAAAAAGAAATTGGGCATAGGCAAAAACCAGATGTATGCGATAAAGGACAAAGCGGGCAACGTCATCACGAATATGGACAAGATAGTCAAAGTAGCCGAGGAGTTCTGTAGAGATCTCTACAGTAGACAATGTAGTCAGGACCATAATGAGATTGGCGGTAGGGAAAAACAGTCAGAAGTTCCACCAGTGACGAAGGACGAAGTCAAGAAAGCATTAGAAACTATGAAAAGGGGGAAATCAGCTGAAGAGGATCAGATAACTACGGATTTGCTGAAGGACGGGGGGATATCGTGCTAGAAAAACTGGCCACCCTGTATACGCAGTGCCTGGTGTCATCGACGGCACTGGAACCATGGAAGAATGCAAACATTATCCTCATTCATAAGAAAGGGGACTCTAAGGACCTTAAAAATCACAGACCAATCAGCTTACTGTCTGTTACGTATAAGGTATTTACTAAGGTAATCGCTAATAGAATAAGGACAACCTTAGACTGCAATCAAGCAAAGGATCAAGCAGGTTTTCGGAAACGGTACTCTACTATCGATCATATCCATACCATCAATCAGGTGATAGAAAAATGCCCGGAATATAACCAGGCTTTATACATAGCATTCATTGATTATGAAAAAGCATTTGACTCAGTTGAAACCTCGGCGGTAATGCAGGCATTGCGAAATCAGGGGGTAGACGAGCCGTACGTGAAAGTGCTGGAAGATATATATAGTGGCTGCACAGCAACCATAGTTCTGCATAAAGAAAGTAACAAAAATCCCATAAATAAAAGTGTTAGGTAAGGATACACAATCTCCCCAGCACTATTCACAGCTTGCTTAGAGGAGGTATTCAGAGACTTGGAGTGGGAGCAGTTAGGAATAAGGGTAGATGGAGAATACCTCAGTTCTGCGATTTGCTGATGACATTGCCTTGCTAAGCAACTCTGGGGATGAACTGAAAATAATGGTTGATGACCTAGACAGGAAAAGTAGAAAGGTAGGCTTGAAAATCAATATGCAGAAGACTAAGGTAATGTTCAACAGCCTCGGGAAGGAACAGCAGTTTACATTAGGTAGCAAAATACTGGAAGTAGTAGGCGAATATGTCTACTTAGGACAGGTAGTAACCGCAGATCAGGACCATGAAAAAGAAATAACAAGAAGCATAAGATTAGGATGGAGTGCATTTGGCAAGCACTCGCAGATTATGACTAGCAGCTTACCGGTATTGCTCAAGAGGAAAGTATACAACAGTTGCATCTTACCTGTACTCACCTATGGGGCTGAAACATGGAGGCTAACCAAGAGAGTTCTACTTAAGTTGAGGACAACCCAGAGGGCTATGGAACGAAAAATGGTAGGGGTAACATTAAGAGATAGGAAGCGTGCAGAGCGGGTCAGAGAAATAACTCAAGTTACCGACATTCTAGTGGAAATTAAGAAGAAGAAATGGGCATGGGCAGGGCATGTAGTTTGAAGAGGATAACCGATGATTTCTAAGAGTAAACAATTGGATTCCAGGGGAAGGAAAGCGTAGCAGGGGGGGCGGCAGAAAGTTAGGTGGGCGGATGAGGTTAAGAAGTTCGCAGGGGTCAAGTGGATGCAGCTAGCATAGAACCGGGTTAAGTGGAGAAATATGGGAGAGGCCTTCGCCCTGCAGTGGGTATAGTCAGGCTGATGATGATGATGATATTGTCAATGAGGTTTGACCCGGTGTGCAAACTCGATTTTATGCAGATGACTGTGTTATTTCGGGAACGTAACAATACTAATGACCAATCTGATCTCCAAGACAGCTATACTAATATTGTACACTGGTGCAAGTAATGGGACATGGCTCTCAATACAGAAAAAATGTTTTTCCCCACATAACTCACAAGACAAATCCGCTACTATCATTAGTGCAGCAAGTGGGGTCAGTAAAGTACTTAGGCGCAACACTTTCTAATAACCTTTTTTGGAACTATCATATCGATAATATTTGCTCACTTGCATTCCGAAAACTCTCTTACCTCAGGCATAAGCTCCGCAACGCTCCCGCTGATGTTAAGCTCCTAAGCTATAATACACTAATTAGGCCTAGCTTGAATACGCTTGCATAATTTAGGATCCTTACACTAAGTCTAACATCAAGAAACTCGAAAGAATACAAAGAAAAGCAGTTAGGTTTATACATTCAAAGTTTCTCCTCGTTGACTCACCAACAGAACTAATGCTTGCCCATGGTATTGAACAACTACAGCTAAGGAGGCAAAATTTCCATTTAGATTTCCTTTCCTTACTTCTGAACAATAAACTTAGGCTTGACACTTCGCTTTATCTTTCCCCGATGCCAGCAAGAAATACATGACACTATCACAAAGCTCTACTAATACCTTATATTTCAAGAACTAATTTGTCCAAATTTTCCTTTTTCCTCGCACCATCAACGACTGGAACTCACTACCCGAATCATCGCAGCCTTAAAAATTTGTAACCTAGGTTTTTTCTAGCCGTGTTTGAAATCACTGTATTGTATTTTCACAATTGCATTGTCAAATCATGCCTGCTTATGCTGTATGTTTTTGTAGTACATTATTGCATTGTTCACTGCTGTTGCCCTTACTGCTTGGACCTCACCAATGGTCTGCAGTATGTACATAAATAAATAAATAAATAAATAAATATGCAGACCATATGATGCCCTGCCCTCTCGTTCAATTCAACGCGACAACTGGGTGATAACATGTCGATCAAGTTCTGAGAAGTAAACTTCTGCTTGTGTTCCTGTCTGCCGACTACCTCATTTAACTTGCAATACTTTTGCAATAACAGAAATTCCTTCTACAAGCACTGCTACAAGTACAATAACTTGCGCATTAATTAATGGCAAATAAACTTCTCACTCTGACAAGTGTGTGTTGTCCCCAGCACCCTTTTTTTTGTTAGTTCATGAAAGGAAGCACTTAAATTCAAGGTGACAAAGAAGAACAAACCTGATGGCATGCCATGCTTGGTTCATCCACAGTATCCATTGCCAAGGTAGATTATCTTGAAACACGTACGCTGCCTGGGATAAAATCAAAAGAACACAGTAGTGCTACAACGCAGATGACAATTACTTGGATAGCAGCAGCGGCATTAAAAAAAAAAAAAAAAAAAAAAAAAAAGATTGCATAGCAATATATCGTGCAAAAGGTTCAGAGATGAAACGCTGAGTTGAAACACTTCTGCCAAAGGACATAATGCTTCAAAGGAAGTCCCATGGCCATGTCCCATCTGAATATGCAAAATAAAAATGCAGACATGCTAGGTTTTCACCATCAGTGGCCACAAAACAGCAGAGCTAAATTAGCACCTGTTAGACCTTTTAGCTCTTCTGTACCACTCACACAACTCTACGCTGCTGTAAACACGTGGGCGGCAGGTGCATGAACAACACCTCCTTTGCACTGCAAGAAAAAGAGTACTATATCTAGTTTCCACACCTAGGACAGGCAATCCTACACAGTACGATACATTGTGTGCATTTGCCTCGCACTAGGTAACACTAGAGTTACTATATAGGCTTTGCCTGAGTTGCACGAAGGTGCCGCATAAGGAACTAAGTTGTGCAGCAAAGCCATTCGTCGTCTTTGCAGGAGTCGAGCGGCAAAACAGGAAAACAGTCGAGAAGCGATTACTCTGGCTGTCCTGACAGAAATAAGTCACCATTGCTACAGCTCACACACAGCGTGGCACGTCGTCATCACGATGGATGATGCAGTGCAGCAGGAGTGTTTGTCGGGTTGGCTTCTAGGTGCTACACGGTTGCTTGGCGGCGACAAAAAAAGAGCGCGGAACACTAGCAAAGCCAGTATTGTAACTGGATAATACCAGTGCTGCACTTTGCTTCATGGCACACGTTAAATGCGTTAGCGGCTGTGTAGGCAAATTGACTACAATGTTCTGAATTGGGTCGACAGTCAGAGGATCTCAACTTGGTATCAGCTACGTCGCCATGAGGAAGGAGTCTGTAGGGGACCCAATTTAAGGTTTTGCAATGTGGACCTACCACTTACCATAAGCACAGGTGTCCGAGGCCAACAAGCAACAAATAAAAGATACGGAGAAAAGCCTGCATGAGTAGCAGCCTCTATAGTGACGACATAACTGGCATGCTTTGGCCACCATTTATGCTTGAAGCATAATCCTCCAACTAATGACAGTATTTCTGCTACCAGCTGAGGGGTAATGACATAAACCAGTGTTGAGATCTGCAGCCCAGTGCTTTGCATAGGCACTGAATCTGATTGAAATAGCACAAGGGGAGTTTGTTTTGGCCACTGAATGCTACTAGTGATTACAAATGTCAATTGCATTCTGTTGCACAGGAACTGGTGGGGGAATCAACACTAAGAAGCATGGATGAGGAAGTTAAAATAGCAATAAAAAAATTTGGCTGTGGTCTGACTAATGACCATCCCGAGCGGAATTGCAGAAGCAACATCTGTGGTGGCATCTCTGAATCACAGCACCGCGGAGGAGTGGGCGGTGGCCCCAGTGCACCAGCTGTGCACTGTGTGACGTCACTCCCTCCTGGCGCATGCGCAGCTGGCACGGCAGCACCTCTGAGCCACCCGTGCAGCGGAGAAGTCGGCGGCGGCTCCGACGCGACTCTCCAGCCGTGCTCCATGTGATGTCATTCGCTCCTCACACATGTGCAGCTTGGCTCATCGGGGGCTCCACAAAATGGCTCAACGACTAGCGTAGTGTTGCTTCCGCAACAAAATTCGCATCCTCAAAGAAAGAATTTGCGATTTACTGTTAGTTGAGTTATACACTGACTTGCCCGTCCCTGCCTCAAAGGCTTCACACAATGCACAGGATTGCAAATAAAACCAAGGCTGTATATCTGTGTATGACCCCCTTTTCTAGATCAGCACCTACCGCACAAGATGCTAAAACTCGTATAGTCTAAATGACTACACAAACCAAAGCAGCTTATTACAAAAACAATGAGCTGAAAGAAGCCAATGCCCCTGTTTCTGCCTACAGTGCCTCCTAAGGTGCTCAGTATGTTGTAAAACTAATTGCAAGTTTCATGCTTCCCCAGAAAATAGTTCTGTAGTTATAAGCTTTTCGAAAGCTGTGTAGCAGACTACACGTGTACCTGGCGACATGGCCCGAAGCTCGGAAAATTACAGGATTAAATGTAGGAAAGGGCATTCGACAGCCATCTTTAAGCCAAGCCCACTGAGTGAATGGAATATGAACAGCATGCAGTGAAAAGCTACTAGAGGCTGAAATGTGGATTGGCAGTTCTGAGTTTGCTTTAATGGCAAAGTAATTGCCATGCCAAAATGCCATTTATCCGTTGAGGGTCCAAACACGCATTGCGAACAAGAATGTACATGCATGCGTTTCTAGAGTACCAAAAACATTGAGCAACACAAGAGTTAGTGGGTCACATTGGCGGCCGTTTAGTCATGGCTGTAAATTCATGCAATCAGCATTCCTGTCGCTCTCCGTATTCAAACGAGACGTCTGTAGGCAGCTCTTGATCTGTAATGAACTTCCATTAGAAATTTGGCTAGTACCAAAGCTCTGCTGATTCTGTATTTTCATTGTTTTTCGCATTCTTTTTCCTTGTGTGTATAATTTTTCTAACTCTGGTAGTTAACATTCTGTGCGTTTATTCTACCTTCTTGTTTACCTTTTCTATTATTTGTCTGCCCGCTCCTGCCCAAGACCTTGCATAATGTTGGCAGTGCTTGCAAAATAAATTAAATTCAAGGTTCTTCAAGTACTTTCAATACCTCAAGGAACAACAAAGCGTTTGATCATAGCAATGATTTCTACACCTCACATAGGTAACTTTTATCACACAAAAAATCTGTTCACTAAGACTAAAACAGAGAAGATAATTTACTTTTAGTTTCACCTGCCACGAAAGCTGAATTTCATTTCTTCGTCATGCTCAGCACTGATGTTGACAAAAGCCCGCTGCCTTTTCTTTGCCAGTCCAGACTTTAAGACTTAAGACTGTTAAGACTTTTAGACCTATGTCATGTAATTGATATCCTTTGCTTTCTCAGCGTAAGAGTCTGCCAAGGATTTAACTCTGCAACAGCTGCTTCCAACTGCTTTCTTTCCCCTTAAATTTCTATTTCTTTACTGAGATCATACTTTTTTATTAAACTGCGCTTCACCCTTTGGGCTACCTGCTTCTCTTTAGCTTCCAAAAAAAGCATGGTAATGCTGTTTTGCAGAAGCCATGAGTATGTGAGATTATTTTGTTACCTGTAGATTAACAATGCCACCTCCTCTTTCCACAGAATCACACACAAGAAATTTGTTAAAGATTTTCCATGGCGACTTTCAAGCTAAATCCTCGCTCCACACTTCCCTGCCAGTCGCTGAGAATAAATAGTCTAACCTAGTTTAACCACTTCCAGAATTTCTTGTACTATGAAGTTACACCGAAAAGTTCATGAAAAACATCTAAAGCATCTGTAGATCTGTCAAACAAACTGAATCAACTCGTGCTCGGGCTCCTGCAGGTTCTCTGTGCAATCCGAAACTGCAGCATCTGCCCAACTTCCCTTTTCTGTTGCAATCAGCGATTCCAATACATTTATAAGACCTTCCATGCTCCTAGCAGGCTTCCAGCACAACTTCTTTGGGTCCAGTGATGGTTTGGTTTGTGGGGTTTAACTCCGAAAATTTCGACCCCCTGGGGTTCTTTAACGTGCACTGACATCACACAGCACACGGGCACCTTGATTTTCGCCTCCATCGAAATGCGGCCGCCGAGGCCGGGATTCGATCCCGCGTCCTCGGGAACAGTAGTTGTGCGCCGTAACCACTGCGCCACCCCGGCGGGGTTTGGGTCCAGTGAGGACAGGCCACTAACAAGCTTCGCTGCTGATGACGTCAAGAAATCAGCTATACTTTTTGTTTTATTTCAAACTATAAATTTGACACTCAAGTGGCACCAACAGGTAGACCTCGTATTTAACTCTGGCCACTCTGGTTCCCATGAAAAACAGGTATGGCTGTGGGTGGAGACAGCGGAGGCCGCAGTATGTGTGTGTACTAGCTGGTGTGGGTAAACCCTTTACATAGTGACATTACAGCAATTTAAGAACGCTACGGACATTTGTGGCACACTGGCGCCTTGTCCACCTGCTTTTGCGTAAGCGTCTTCCAGTGCCTAAAGCCTGGTCCCTGCAAAGGACAGCCTCTAGTGATTAAATCACAGGTGGAGAAGACAGAAGAAAAAAGGATGGTGGTCTGTTTTACACATCGTTTTTTTTCAAAGAGGAGGAATAATCTCTTATATTCATTTTTTGTGCATTTTACAGCATAGACCTCAAACAAGCCACTCAATGGTCTCCGACCAAAGACAGGTTAGGGTGAAACGAAGCATCGGCACATATTTGTGAGACCATTATTTTATAGTACTCTTAGCCTTTCTGAACAGTCTCAGAGGGCTGGGGTGATGAAGACTGTAAAATAGAGTCATGCCTTGTTCAGAGAAAAACTTCCCACAATGTGAGTTGTCCGTAAAACCGAACAGAGAAGTTAGAATAATCAGAAACAAAAAACGTGTTATCAGTAAAGTCTGCTTTTGTGCACAGTGCTGGCCAGTGAAATTGAAATCAAACATAATTTTTAGGGCTACAAGCCCATTATCCTGGTCACCATTATGCTTAAGATAATGCGGTGCAACCTGATGCGTCTAGTTGTTTTTCATGAGCCTGATGGCATCTCATATTAACTACAACTGTTAACAGCCCCTGAGCTGATGCTACATAAAGGCACTCATGTAAGCTGAAAGAAACCAAATGAAGCTGCAGAGTTTTCTTCATAGCCATTCACACAATACTGAAAAATGTAGGCTGCATTGACTGTGCCACTTCACACTATGAAGCATGAAACCATGCAATCCCTCAGACATTTGTAATTGCAATGAAGTTTCCTTCCATTTAAATTGCAGAAAATAAAACATCTTGACTGCAATTTCTAACTTTCCATATTCCACTTGGAATCCATTTATGCTTTGGCATTGGTTTCACGAAAAAGCTGCAGCGTTTAAGCGTTCATGGAAAGCAATCAGACCATTGTCTCATTAGTGACCGTACCTCAGCACTGGCTCCATGACGCAACCAGTGGTTAACCGATGCGTGCAAGATTCCCGTGACCGGCCAGTTGCTGCTTTCATGCTGACCAAACTATTGACAGAGGACCAAATAGATTGTGTCCTCAAGTGAGGACATTGCAGCTTAGTTGCTAGCGTGTCACGCAAGCTAGATGAGAATTCTTCACAGCAATTTCATTTTTTTTTGAAGCAAGAAAATTGCATCTCAGATATTTCTAATGATACAAGTCCCAGTAAAACAATCAAGCAAGACAAACATTCAGAGGCACAAGTCGTAAAGACGAAAACATAGGACAACGATTGCTTGCATTACACAAGCAAGAATTGAGTATGCTAGGAAAATACTGCGGCTTGCACTGAGCATGCGCCAAATGCTACTTTGCAGCATGCACCTGCATTACATATGCTATAAGATAGCATTAGTAACATCGTGGCATGCTTTGGAACAGGGCTCTTCCATCACTAACTACGTTGTTATTGCATTTTTCAGCATGCTCACTGGATGTAAATAACACATGGGGCTTTTTCTTCACCTCATCTTGGCTGTCACCACTAGTGTGCTTCAAAAAGGCTTTAATTTTTGTAACCATCAATTTGCTGCTATGAAGCATCTATGCTGTGACCCCATATCTTTTTTTTTTCTTTCTTTTGCAAGAAGGTAGTTTTTCATTCACTTGTTGCAGTCGTACTGCTTATTTAAATTTAGCAGAGTCTTCTGGCTGGCTAGTTGGTGAAATTCGTTCATCTTCAACACTGTGTGATCAAGACAGGACCACAAACAAAGTGCAGCTTTGTGTGTCTCTACTGTCCTGTCTTGATCGCACAGTGTTGAAGACGAACATATTTAAATTTAGTTGGTGTTAATCGACAAAGTTCACAGAAGTCAGACAAATTGGGCTTCCTGTGCAGGAAAGGCAAACCATGTCTTAAGATGCATTCCGCAAAGCACAACTGCGAGGAGTGGTCGTTTAAAGACACGTTCCTCAGTGAAGGGGTTAACTGTGTTGCTGGAAGGTGGAAAAAGGCAGGCAGGAGACTGCAGTGCACCTAGCTCCCTTCCCTTCACCCTTCTACTTTCACACCGTAACAAGGGAGCAAGCAGAAAGAAAAACACACACACATGGATGAACCAGATTGGCTTGTAAATGCATTAATGGGCAGAGCGCAGCATTGGTCTGTTCTCTTTATGCTCTTGTTGCTTGAGAGGGAAAATGTGAAGCCTGTTTTTAACCACTAACACCTCTGGTGCTACATATGCTAGATTGAATATTTTTGCAGCAGATTGATAGACAACAGAATATCTACCAGCATCATCAGCTTTCCTCACCCTCCATGAAGTGACTTTCCAGTGACTCTTTAATGCTGAAGCATGACTTGTGGCACGGGCATAACTGCATACGTTTGCACTGACCAATTTTTCGGACTTCGAAACAGTCACACACACAGGAATATATGCATGTTTCATGACCAATTTTTAGGTCTCTGTGGAGCCCATAGTGTTGATTATTTGGACTAAATGAAATGCCAGGAATACTATGCAGATTGTTTTTCACTGGAAAGCTCATTTTTCACCACGATATGAGGCAAGCAGGCATCGCTGCTGTAACCAACCAGTTCTTCGCGGCAATGAAAGGAGTCATCTTGGATTTATACGGAGTTGTTCTGACAGCTTGGCTATTTGTTCATAGCTGCCATCTCAAAATTGTGACAGAAATGGTACAATCTTCACTGTCAACGAAGTGGCCTACAAAAAGTTGCGATCTGACTGAAAATAAAACAGGAGAAGCGTCTGCCGAGGCTTTGACGCTGCCGTCACCGCCCACAAGGCAAATGGGTGCAATCGCAGATTCACTCAGTCCATTCGCTTTCTTCCTGTGTGTTCCATATGGCAGCTTTCGCAACCGCCATTACCCGCAGGAACTGAATGTTACTGCTTCATGCAGCGTGTGCATTCGTCCGTGGTATGACCTGCAGCTGTGCTGCTGCACTGTCATGATGTGAAGTGGTGCAGACATGACGAAAGCATGACTCTGGCTGAGATAGTCTAATTGGAGAGTTATAGCATACTGTGATCTACTTCCATGAGGTCCCACTGCGCATACCCAGATCACTCCGAGTGAGCTGCGTGGTTCCCAGTGCCATGGAAGCCTGCCACATTGGGACCAATCGGCACAAGCCGGTTGTGGACGCTATGAATGGTGCCATGCTACAACTCTCAGTTATCAACACATTAAACGAAACATGAGGAGCGGCAAAGTTTGCCAATTTTAAATTCGCTTTTTCGTAGAAAAAAGTGGACCGCTCAATTATTTTGGACGATTCTGCAAGTCCAGCCAAATGCTTGTACATGGAACTACGAGTGGCTGATGCAGAATGGCTCAAGCAACTTCAGCTAACCTTGCCTTCATGCCTAACCTTGAAGGCCATGGCTCACATATAGCAAGCTGGCACCCACCCTCAGGTGCATTGTACAATTCTTCCACGACAAAAACAGTCCGCCATCAAACCTTTCTTGTTAATTGGTTTTGTATGGCTTCTGGTGTTTATCATCCCAACTCTTTCTATGAGGGATGCCGCAGGCTCTGGATAATTTCAACTACCAGGGGTTCTTTAATATGCACTGAAATCACACAGTACGCAGGCACCTTGCATTTTACCTCCATTGAAATGCAGCTCTAAAGATATCTGCAGCACGGCAAAAGGCAGAAGAGTCCTTGCAATTCTGCTCCTAAGTGCCTCTTGCCCCTGCGCACTATAATAAAGAATTGTGCTCCTACTGTCACCCCTGCCAAATTGAGGGGTGGACGAGAGGCACGTAGGAGCACAATTGCCTATTGTAATGCGCATGATCTTGATTGGACTGGGGTGCCTCTGCCTTTCGCAGTGCTACAGATATCTTGTGAGACGAAGTATAAACAAGAAGCTAACCATAAGACCAATTATAAGCTTGCAAATTTTATGCCGCCGGCTTGTTCAATATATTCAACATAAAAATGCTGATTTGGCTTACTGCCGTGAATGGTCGGCAGAGGATGCTACGGATCGGAGTTAGTCCCAGCCTATGATCAGCAGTGCTACCATGTTACCAGTGCATTATTACCAAGTGCTGCTTTTTTAAGCTGCATCCTAATACAGTTTATTCTCTTTTGTCACAGACAGTGAAATGTAATTTCATATACAATAACTTGATAGTGGAGTTCATATGCTTAATTTGTGTTGCAACCCTTTAGTGAAGGTTAGCGTTTGTTATTTAAAAACTATAGTTATAACACATAACACTGTAGCAACGTACCAAAGTGTCACTACTAGAGCTTCTATGTTTTGCATGACTATTTGTCCGGTGTGAATATTAGATCCGCATTTGATTTGTTAAGCGACACTATTCATGCTTAATTTGGTTGGGAAAAAGTAGTATTCACACACCCCTATCAATATTGCTCACGGTAAACAAGATGTGGTCGAGCTCATTTCCAAGGTAATGTCGCATAGTTGTTTAAGTCACGTAGTCATACTTGCCATGATTTGCAATCAATGTGAAGGCTGTCAATAACTGACCACAGGTGCATAGCCCTGTGGCAATGAAAACAGCTTTACTGTCTTCAATAGCATCTAAATGCAAATGCAAACCATTCTTGCCACTGTAGAATGATCATAAAAGGTAGTGCAAGAAACGAAGACCAAAGAGTAGGACACAACACGAGCGCTTTCTTGTTCAACAAGATTCAACTCGCCCAACTTTCAACCCGACAACTGTAGAATCAGGTTTGGGGAGACCAGTTCATTCTTACACATCAAACTGAAAATTAAAGGAAGAGAATCATTCCCTTGTCTGCTGTAGGCTATTGCACTACAGTGACGCTAGAGTTTGCAGTGCATGCTCCAGTAGTGATATGAATGGCTCAAGGTTGTTTGGAGCACCATTTGGAGCCGACAAAACTAAAAGTCGGAGTACCAAGATAAATGTTTGGAGAAAGTATACGGAGTATTGGTATCGGTGTTTGGGATTTAATGCCCCTTAGCTACTCAGGCATTGAGGGATGCCATAGTGGAAGGCTTTGGATTAGATCACTACAAGGGCTTGGACTGGCCCGAAAGGCTGGGGGCAGCCGATTACCGGGTCTGGGCAGGTCCCGGGCTCCGAGTTGAAGGTATAGGTCGCGCATGGGCCATACATAGAGGGTCGATGCTAAGCTTTTGTTTCCCTATTGCAGAGTGAAGTACAGTTGAGGCGTTCCAGCAGGCAGATGAATGCAAGAAAGCCATGCTGCGCGCTGTACAAAAAAAGAAAAAAAAAGAAAAAAAAAAGAAAAAAAAAAGTTTCTGGTGGCTAAGTGATTAAGGCACTAGACAACCGAGCCAGGGTACCCGGGCTTGATCCTGGCTGCGGAGACCGCGTTTAACTGAGAGAGAGAGCATGGTACCCATGTACTGCTTGCTGTCAGTGCATCTTTAAGAACCCCAGGTGGTAGAAATGAGCTGCAACCCTCCACTACAGCATTCCTCATAGCCCTTGTCAGCTTGGGACGTATGCAAGCCCTTTGGATATTCATGTCTATCGAAAGGATACCTGTTTGACCATGAATTCAATCGCGAAATATTGTTCACTAAAAAATCTCATCCCACTGACTGCGAGGACGCCTTAATATTTAGACACCGTGGGCTGTAAAATACGACTGACAAAATCTTTTTTGGCCTTTTCTTAGTGCAGGTGTTTACTTGCTCACAGTGAGCAATTTACCTCATGCGTTACTGTGAGAACAAGCCAGGGCCAGGCCTCTCACTCCGAGTTTTGCAGGCCGGCCTCGGATTCAGGCCGGTGCAGTGCTCTACTCGGATTAATTTAGATCACTTCGGGATTTTTACCATTCACTGATATCATGTTTCGTGCTTGTGCATGTATATCATTATACAGGGCTTTTCACCTAATGCTGTCGGCAGTTTTTAAATAAAGGTTTTTAGAGTTAAAAAAAAGGCGCATTCTTGGCATAGCACTGTCAGCGGTGTAGTGCATCAAAATACGGCTGTGCAGACTAGCAGACTTCTTCAGTTCAGTTCAGTTCAGGCGTTCAGTCGTGTCCGACTCTTCGTGACCCTATGGACCATGTCACGCCACGCTTTCCGGTCTCTCACTATCTTCTTAACATCACATAGCTTCATCTGCAATGCCTCGAGAATGCTATCTAACCATCGCGTTCGCTGCCTACCCCTTCTCCGGCGACCCTCAACCTTTCCCAACATCAAATCTTTCTCCAGCGACTCCTCTCTTCTCATCAGATGACCAAAGTAGCTGAGCTTTAACTTTAGAATTTGACCCTCCAATGAGCAGTCAGGGTTTATGGTCGACAACATCGACTGATTTGATCTTCTGGCAGTCCAAGGAACTCTTAAGAGTCTTCGCCAGCACCACAATTCAAACGCGTCAATTCTTTGGCGGTCAGCCTTTTTCACAGTCCAACTCTCGCATCCATACATCACAACTGGAAAGACCATAGCACGGGTTATACGGATCTTGGTTGGCAGACTAATGTCTCTGCTCTTTATTAGGCGGTCAAGGCTAACCATTGCTCTCTTTCCCAGAAGCAGGCGTCTCCTAATTTCATGGCTGCAGTCTCCTTCCGAGGTAATCTTGGCGCCCAAGAACAGAAAATCTGTCACAGCTTCCACTTCTTGTCCATTGATGCTCCAGGACTTGATAGGGCAAGACGCCATGATCTTCGTCTTTTTAATGTTCAGTTTAAGCCCAAACTTCTCACTCTCTTCTTGTACGCGCATCAGAAGTCTCTTGAGATCCAATTCACTTTCTGCCATTAAAGTGGTATCATCCGCATATCTAAGGTTGTTGATGCGTTTTCCAGCGATCTTCACTCCAGCTGAAGACTCGTCCAGACCGGCCTTCCTCATGATGCACTCTGCTTATAGGTTAAATAGGCAGGGCGACAGTATGCAGCCTTGCCTCACCCCTTTCTCAATCGGAAACCAATCAGTAAGACCATGCCCAGTTCTGACTGTGGCCTCTTGCCCTTCATAAAGGTTCCTGAGGAATACTAAATTTTTAAAATTTAATCCATTCTGTTAGTGTTAGCGCACGCATTTATCTTGAGGCTGGCAGCCCTCCTTAGGTAGCACTGATATCAGATTTTAAAATTGTGCTGCTGCAGCGACGAGAATAGCATTTCACAATTCTAAAAACAGGCATGGATATTACCTAAGCTGGGCTGCAAGTATCTTGATAAATGAGGACCCAAAAGTAATAGGTAAAGGGTCAGCAATGCAATGTCAGTTAACCAACCTGCCAGCCAGCACAATTTAGCTGTATTCTGATACACTACTTTTTGGCAATGCTGTACTCTTCTAACTCAAAAATCTTTTATTTTTTTAATTTATGACAACCTTAGGTGAAAAAAAAAGAAATGTATGACAGCCTTTGAAATACTTAAATAAACACCCTGTATATACCAAGTGTCCCAGCTATAACTGGGACACTTGTAACTGAGAGTAATAAGTGAATATAACGTTTGTCACCAGTGTACACGGAAAGGAATATTTTATAGGTATCACTTGAATATTGAAATAAATTGATCAAATTATCATTTTTGTTCCCGTGTTTCAGGCAAAAATTTCCATGTCAAAGTGAATAGCACTTAAAGAGTTCGATTAATTGGTTTTTATTTCGATAAATTTCTAAATTAGTTTTTATGCACTAAAGAATGAGCAACAAATATGAAAAACCTCAATTGACAATGAACTTGTGCACCGCTACAGCAGTGTCTCAAAGGTGGAATTCATGAGCATAGCCGCATTTGATGGTGCCGCAAATGTGATGGGGTGAAAACAATGAAATGTGCATTGATGCTGTGACCCTGCCATATTCAGAGCATGAAACAAAGGGTGCACTGGTACTTAGCACCTATACACTCAGCTGCATTCTTAGTTGGCACATGGCGTCGTGATGCATTGCTTTGCTCCTGAATTCGGTGACCCTCGACCAATGACTAAAAATGCTTCTCAGTGTTTCAACATGTGTACTGCAACTCACAGCCAGCACGCCAGACATTTTTCACTGTTCGGTCGCAGGTGCCTGTCACATCAGCGGCAAGATAACACATACAGTTATGCTGCTGAACTCCGCATTTAAGAGCGCAGCTGTGACAGCGTACGACTACATGGCCATGTGGGGTTTCCTCATACTTCGCAGGCTTTCTTTTCAATGCAGAAAAGACATAACCTATGCCCATAAAGACTAACAAATTTAATGTCTGATGGCGTGCTCCACAATTTGACACTGGAGCTTTCGTCTAAAATACGACAGCTAAAAAGCTATTTTTTTTCATTTATTTTACTATTCTTTTCAACAAAATATTTTTTTTATGCTGACTTACTACATACACCGCTCGACAAGATGGTTGCAGTTTCCACCATCTACAGTGCTTCAAAATATTTTTAACATTTGGCCGGCATTAGTTGGGACATCTGGAATAGGCACCCCGCAGGCGAAACTCTGGTGCCAACTAGAGCACCTCTTTCGGTGTGCCTGCTCGTGGCAGCGCAAGTGTCCCATAGGGGCTGCCCACAGGCAACTTCGAGAAATCTTTCCTTGTGCAGCTCGTAGTTCGGTCACTGAGAGGTCCATATCCAAATTACAAAAACTGGCTTTTTGTGGTGTTTAACATCCAGCACAGGAGCACTAAAGGCACTATGTTTTTAAATACCTTATATTTAGTTTTTTGTTGCTACACCGCCATTTGTGTATGTGATTGGGGATAATGCCATGATATCCTTGTGCCACCCAACAGTGTTAAAATATTTTTCCTCACCTCTTACTTGGATAAACCGAATTTAACGGCAAAATTACTAAACATTATTTTCACCATTAAAAAAACAAATGTTCCATTCCCAAATGAACTATGATATGCTGAACGACTAGCAGGAGATTATAAAGCAAAGGACTCCCTTGAGAAAGAAGCATCATTTTAAAATAAATCGGCTGCCAGTTTCCTGCACATCAACTAAACATTTCTTCCTTTCATTTTTATCGTTTCAAAAGTGCTAAGGCCCACAGACAGTAATCAAGAGAGAAAGGGCGAGTTCCTTTCGCAACGAGTGTGGTTGCTTTCATGGTGCATTCTCCAAAGTTTCTGGTCATTTGTACCTAATTTCATAGGCTTGTATTGTTTTGTTGCAACGTAAATGAATTTTTAAAAAATTCTGAATTCATGGCATCAATTAGGGAGATTTCTATGAGAAATTCTGGGTGCCTGGCAAAACTAAATTCACGATAGCCAATATCCGCTCCACATTTGCTGGACGACAAAATTTCGGGTTTTCTTTCAGTCACTGCAGACAAATAGTGATCCCAGCTTTCACTTACTATACCCAGTTTAACTAGTTAACATACGCATGGTTGTTTTTGCGGCCTTACCCATGACGCCATAGCTTGTATGTCACGTCATAGGGTTGGCTTAAACCTACTTTTGGTTTCATCATTTGTTTTTTTGAAATAATTCTACCAGGTATTCTGATAAACACTTTTGTACCGGAGAGGGGAAATTTTAAGGAATATTACTGGATTACAAACTCATGAACAAAATTGCGGAAACTGCAAGCCATCGTGATGGCTTCTCCACATGTCAATAATGCAAGGCAGCGAACCATCCGGAAACAACCAAGGAAACGATCCCAACTCGCCACTGCTTCCTGCGAACAGGATTTTTTACTAAACTTCTTCCGCGCTTAGGACAGTGCAAAAATGGACTGAATTCTGCAAGAGCTAAAAAAGAAGCTGTGCATACTTGAAGTCTATAAATGCTTATCTACACTTTTATGCAGTGAAAGTCTCAATACTAAATGCCTTTGTATCTCGCTCAGGAGTTAAACTTTTAAAAACCAGGCAGTTTGAATCATACGTTTTCTTCGCAATTTTTTAAAAATGTACCAACGAGGTTTTACTATATATGCACACAAAAAGCAGATAGTGAAACACTACAACATGCATAAATGACTGCTGAGCCGGGCGACGTGGATTTGATCCTGGCTGTGGCAGATGGGTTTTCATAGAGGTGAAACACGAGGCAAGCATGTGTCGCGCGATGCGAGTGCCTGTTAAAGAACCCCAGGTGGTAAAAATGATCAGCAACTCTCTACTATGGTGTCCCTCACATAGCCTAAGTTGAAGCTGATGAAGACACTAGAAATAACTGGTTGTGTATGGAAATCTTAGCAGGGACAGGCTAGTCAGCTACAAAGAGATTACAGAGCACTATTGACTAAACAGGTTAGAATACCCACCGGCAGATAGGACACTAAATAAGATCCAAGAAAGCATTTGGAGGCGCTTAAAAACAAGGACTTTTCCGAACCCAGCTACTTTAAGTCAGTGGTACCCGGAGCAATTCTCAGATAGGTGCAAACTATGTCAGGATAAGGTGGATTTAGTACATATGATATGGACGTGTTCAGAAATAAAAAATATAAATGAACAGACAAAAACGGAAGAATTTTGGGAGACTCTACTGTTGAGCTCACACCCCGAGACTCAGCTAGGTGTAATCCGACTGACCGAACATGCCGCCCGGGTCCAAGGGCTCCAGGCCGTCGTGTAGGCGGGTAGGTTGACGCCTACCCTGTATCTGTTGGAAATTAAAGTTTTTATCACCACCACCAACTGAAAAGTAATCACCAATGAATTAAGATTCAGTCATGTATCCAACACTGGTGCCATAGGCATACACACCAACACCTCGGCTGTCTTAATAAGTAAGAACCTGGTACATCATGCTAGTTTAATTGCGCAGTTTCTCTACCACATACACAAGGAACAAAAAAAAAACAAAAAAAAAAAAACATTGCATAACTAATCCTGCACCATGGCACCACTGGTACACCATTAATATGACTGAAGATTAAAATTATTACGATGAACAAGTAAGAGTAAAATAAACGTGTTGACCAGAAGCTTACCTTTGCATCACCAGCAGCCATATTTGCACATCAGAGGAGGTGGCCTACATTTTCATAAGCAGGACCTCTTACTTTTGGAAGAGAAGGCTGTGGTAGTTTCAGACTGTAACCTGATTAATACCTCTGTCACACGGACACGGCTGAACTCCTTTCAACTCCCTTCAACCAAGGTAGCCATTACCTCGAGGGAGATACGTGCCGTGTCACACGGCAGTCCATTATGGAAGGAAGTTAAATGGAGTTTTGAAGCAAAGGAGATCGACGATCTCCATTGATGGGCGAAGGGAGTACTCTCGTTTCCAATGTGCTTTGCTTCTGAGTCATTAAATAACATATTTCTTCAATAATGTAATTTTTACTCCTAAATATATTAGTTTTTATTGCATAAAATTGTATTCTAACTCGGTTAGTTGCGTTTAATTGTCGCGACTGCACCACGTATTGCACAACGCCGCGCATGGTGTCCAGCAGAGCGGAAAAAATGGCTATGCATGGTCGTTGTTTTCAGCAAATGTGTGTTCTTTTATATTGATATGACTAAAGCTAATTGCATTTTGCGAGGAAAATAGTAGTATAAAAAATATTTCAGTTTGTTTTGGACATTATTTTTTATATCTTTGTGCAAAATAAACAGCGCCTAATGGACCCCTGTTGGCTGCTCTGAGAAGCTCGTTGCAAGCCGTGTGACACGGGGACAACTCCTTTAAGGCGAAACTCCCTGCGACTCCCTTGCGCTCCTTTAGACCAAGGAAGTTCAAGGTAGTTCCGAGTCGGCCGTGTGACAGGGATATTATACAGTGTTGCATAGTGCCCTTTCAACTAAGATAACAAACTGTAATGTTTGCTCTAGATGATCTTTCAAAATTCACAGGGAGAAAACTAATGGTCAGCAGCCCATTTCAGTAGTTTTTGGCCACCCTCGGAATACTTACAATTCATTGGCAGGAATCTGGGCAGGTTACCATCGATGAAGGGAGGGAGGAAACCTAGAAGTAATAAAAAATATATATCGCACCTGCAGAAAGCTATAAATACTCCTGCCAAGTAATAACCAGTAATAGCTTCAGCAATAACCTAAAGGTGACACAGTACAAAAAAACGACAATTTGGGATGAAAAGTCCAATTTTGGATTATTATTGCTTTCGATTCCTGCACTTAATAGAGAACCTTTCGGCAAAATTTGATTCACAGCAGTGCTCTAGAAAAGCAGGAATTGAAAGGTCAGCAATGCCTGCGCCCTCATTTGGGCTCGGGGAGATGGCCTGAAAGCACCATTTACAAAGCTTGCATGCGGGGTATGTATTCGGCCAAACGTGCAGCATGTACCCATGCTGGAAGCAGTCCTTTTTCCAACAAGCACATGGGCTTCCATCGAGAGTAGAGTGAGACATAAGGAAAATTGACAAACAAGCATGAAAAATGGGGAAAGGCGTGCCCTGATTGGCTAGAAAACCAAAACTTGAGATGTGATCGGCACAACAATAGCATGCAACATTTCAAACGTCTTTTCACGCCATGCGAGGGCTGGCTTTGTCAGACCACATCACATCAGGTGCTGAACCTAGGCTCCGTTTCATACATCAGGTGCAACGCAGCGAAAGCTACGCAAGTAGTCCACAAGAAAAAAAAAAGGAGGCGTATTACTACGAGCTCGTTTTGTGGCCGAGTAGTTCCTGCAAAAACGGGCTCTATTCCGAGCATACACGTTTGCAATAACTTGCTTCGCATGCCTAGACATCTTCGCAGTGCAGATCTTATAAAAAAAAATGCACACCGAAGAACCATTTTTTCAAAAAGAGATGCGCAGCGCAGAGGGCACAGCCAGCGCCATCTAGTGGCACAGCTGGCAAAGTTGCAGGGCAGCGAAAATGCGACACGAACGAAAACGACATAAAAACATACAAATTCACCGAATCTGATCCTTTCTCCCTAAAAAAGGTGCTCTTTATGAAGTTGATGGCAAATGTAAGATGTATTAAGCTTGCAGACAAAACTATTATTTCCTCTCGTCAAGAGCAGACACTATTTTTCATCACGGATGCGGAGAGCGCAAACAAGAGCTGTAGCTTTGGCAGTGTTGCACTTGATGTATGAAACGGAGTATAGTCACCTTGCGTTTCTGGTTTCTTTGAAAGAATGCCAGCTACGCAGTTTGCGTCGCGCAATGGCTTAGGTAGACGAAGCTGCTTGCCGGAAGCGAGTGGCCGATGCAGCACAGGCCGACCTCTCTCGTTTTGCCGCTCTCTGAATACCTGTACAGACAAGTACAGCACTGGCTACTCTACACTGCAATGAAAGAGGACCAAAGGAACTTAAAAAGGTCTTAGACTAGCCGAACATTGCTTATGGTGTGTGTCATAGAGAAGAACAAATTTATGCAGTGTGGGTGTGAGCAAAAGCACTTCAGAACTGAAAGGTGACCAGAAAATAGCGGCTTGAAGCCACTGCTGCTGAGCAGCGTATAGATGAAGAACTAACATATGTTGCTGGGGAGTTTTTTTAACACTGGAGTTTCAGAAATAAAGTGGGGCAATTTTCAATCTTTCAGTACACTTTTGTCAATTTGTTTCTTCAGTAAACTGTCAGTTAAGAAAAGCTATCCTTCCGCATTACTTGATAATATTAGTACTGTAGTGGGCTTTCTGGGGGGAAATTTTGTGAGGAACACAACTGTGTGCTCGGTCAGTATATAATTTTTTTTCTCGCTAAAAAAAAAAACAAGCTTTAAAAAATGGTGCTAATGAAGAACCATTGCCGTTCTTTAGATGGTAGCATTCGTTTAAAGTATAGCAAAAAGAAGCAAGGTAACTGCACAGTTGTGTGCTATAGATGTTCATGAAGCCACATAACATAAAAGGAAATTTGATAATTACCTTTTTTTTCTGAATGAGAGTTTTCCTAACCAAATATAATCATCCTTGTTGCAAAGATTACAAACACTTTTCAAGAATAATGGAATTTAGCAGAGGTGGTCCCACCAGTGCTACAAACTAGCCCTGCAAGCTTCAGTGAAATCGGGCAGGCAGTTCAGAAGTTCACTCTTTTGGGTATTATCTCTCCTTAACAGGCACCAAAAAAAAATTAAGTGTCGATTTAGCTTAGCTAAGCCCGAATTATGTCTCGCCATGTTTAACTAGATATTTAATGGGTGCTTTAGGCTTTTATTAGGACAGTGGAGGCCCAATTAAGGTCTTCAGTGCACCTTTGTCAGGGGAGATGAAGACAAAGACCATGACATCCAAGACGAAGCGTAAAAAACTGGCAGCTTTGCATGTAAATAAACTGGCTACTGAATTTGGTGCAGTGGCCAGCAAAGCTGATCTTTTTCTTTTTTTCTTGGCTGGATTCATAACCCACTGGGTGGCGAGTTTTTTTTTTTTCAGTGCGGTTGACCGATGGAGGCATCACAGCTACGTCGGCAAAATCCAAGAATGTGGGTAGCAATGTTTCAACATTAAAAAAGAAAGAAAGAAAAGAACTTGTATGTAGTGGCTACTTGAACACATTGTCAGCTGTTATTCTTATTACTCTTATGATCTTATGTGTTGAGCATGCGTCACAACGAACTAGCGAAAAAATGTGGTTTGATGTGAACGCTTTCCGCATCAGGAACAATCAGAGTGTAGAAAATTTTCGAGAGCTGTATGGCTTTCTTTTGTGGCCGTCATTAGGTGGATTCTAATGAGTAATTTACTCCTTTATTACAAATGTACTTCCCCTTGGGGGGATTCCTCTAAGCTTTGTACAAACAATGTTCCCACTTTGAAGTGATCAATTCGCTCTCACCCTACCATCAAATCTGCTGGCCACCTTGGTTAGCTCGGATGGTACAGCGACTGGTCCAGACAAGCGATGGCCTTATGTTTGAACCGCTGACCAGGTGAATTTTTTTAACTACAAAGTTTTAAGAGAAAACTGTATATATTTGGCCGTATGGCTGTACTTGCGTGGATGTTATAAGTAATTTCTTCCTTACTACAAGTGCAGAATATGGTAACAATAAAGAGGGATTGTCCTAAGTTAAGAAAGCAAAGTATATCTACAATGAACAGCTCACCTTTCCTTTTTGCTGCTTGTATGCTCGTGTTACAATTCTCCTTTGCAGATGCGCCTGGTAGCTGTTAAAAAAAAAAAGCTCATTTCATACAGCAAGCAGCCACAGCTTAGCTCATCTGGCTGCAAAGAACTGTAAGGCTAAATGCAATAAAGTCACCTTTCCGAGAAGGCGGCATATTACTGGTGAAACTAATGCTTAAAAACTGCGATGAAGTGACAATGGAAAACACACAAATAAGCCAGCTAAACTCTCATATAGCTTCCTCCTTACCACAATTAAACAACTTAAACATACACAAAAGCAATTCAGCTTGACAAAAACCCCACACACCCTTCTTTCAAGCAGGCAGGAAGGTGGACACCTCGTCACAGTCAAGAATTCAGTAGCCTGATCTACACAGGTATATCTGTGTTATGGGAGGCATTTGATGGTTTGATTTGGTTTGTGGGGTTTAACGTCCCAAAGCGACTCAGGCTATGAGACGCCGTAGTGGAGGACTCCGGAAATTTTGACCACCTGGGGTTCTTTAACATGCACCGACATCGCACACGGACACCACTCCGTTTCACCCCCATCGAAACGCAGCCGCTGAGGCCGGGATTCAATCCCGCTTCCTTGGGCACAGTAGTTGAGCGCCGTAACCACTGCACCACCCCGGCGGGGCAGGAGGCATTTGATTAAGGAAGAAATTACTTATTAGCACCCACCTGAGCCCAACCAAATAGATAGAAAGGAGAGAAGCTATGCAGTTTTCAGTGCAGTTGGAGAAAAGAAAAATCCATCCCAGTCCAGGGCTCGAGAATGTGGAACTACTGCCTGTCCAGGGCAGTCAGTTCACCAACCAAGCAAACCAGGGTGGCTAGCAAAAAGCAGGATGGGGCCAAAGTGATCAACTACTTGAGGCAGAAAACATGTTACTCTATGCCAGGAATCGCACAAGGTAGAGTAGAGCTGATGAGTAGTTGCTCCCATTCAGGGAGCAACTACTCATCAGCATTCATCAGAGAGACAGCGTAGCAGGTGGTCGTTCACTGTTCAATGCCTAGAGCAAGGCAAGTTTCCTCGAGTACTAAGAGAAAGCTACATAGCTTTATTCTGTAGCCACCTGGATGCAAATTATTCTCTAACCTAAATTTAATTCACCTTAAGGAATTCGCTGAAATACATTAAACCAGTTAGAGCCATTCAGCAGCAATGAAAGTAGCCATTTTTTCCAGACCGTGGTAGGGCGTGCATGCTTTAGAAATTGTGCAAACATGAGCTTGTTTGTCACCCCCCGATATCTACAGAATTTTTATACGATGTACAGTCATTAGCAAAACTGGTACACAACACTCACTGGGTATTAGAGCTCGGGAAGCTGCAGTTCAACACCGTCTAGTAAAAGCTATCTGGGACCGAGACAATCGAGGCGATGCTCAAATTTATCGGCATGCATGTATTATGTGGCTTCTAGGCTTTGCAAACTCACCTGAGCAAAAACTCAGACTTTCAGCCGTGATGCTAGTGTGTTGCAGCTCGTCCTAAAGGAAGAAAAAAAAAAAAAAGACTGCGCTCATCAAACTGATGAGTAACTGATTCACCAATGACACTTCCAGAAAGAAACAGCCAACGTCACACGCCACTGTAAATGCTCCTACCAACTATTGAGCCCGCAAACTGTTCACTTCGGTACACACAAGAAATATAATATGTCAAATATCTAACCTGGAGTCTAAAACCTTAATTTAGAGTTCATTATATAAAAGCTAAAATTGATGCAGTAAACATTTCACTGCCGCTCACCTACAACACTAACTCACCTGTAACAAGGTGCATTTAAAAATATTAAGAATGACGCTAAAATATTATCTTGTAAGCCCACTTAATAAGCAAGCCTTGTCAGTTTATTTACTCCAATAAACACACAGTACAACAGATTTGTATCAAAACATGCAGTCAAAATGTCTTCAAGCACTACTAAAAGCAACACTTGAAGACTACATTCATCTGAACATAAGCAGCTGCTCACAGTAGCAGGGCTTTCCCCACACACAGCATTTCTTTTGTGCTCGCAACTGATGATACGAGATTGGACAACAAATACTTTATTCAGCAAAGGACACACACACACAAATTTTTATGTGCTCTAATCAGAGGTGTAAATAATTCATTAGATAACAATGCAAAGACCTGAACAAGGCATCTGCATAATATGCGGCAACACAAAAACCTTGGCAAAGGGACCAGTCTTTCCACACAGCAAAAGGACTTGGATAAGGGTAGCAATGGCACTATACTGAACAGCACTGCGTTGGCATGAATGCGTAAGCAATGATTTTTGCTCTGTCGCTCATAAAACATTTCTTATGTGCACAAACAAAAAGACGGTTTGATTAGGTTAGTCTGGTGAGAAGAATCCAACACAGTTTGCATACGAATGGTTCTGTTTGTAAGCAACACTATCAAGAAAAAAAAAAAAAGCACCCAATATTAACAGCTCAATGTTTTCACACGTCCACAGTTATTTACAACAAAGTCAAACTTTAGGCAATGCAATGAACTTGCAATACAGGCTGGAGTGTGCATGTCTGTGCACACACGGTCAGACGTTTCAAAAACAACCATGGTTGACCAGCTTGCACAGAGTTTATGCATCAACCTAAAATGGAGCTCCACAACAATCATCATATATTAACCTCTCAACTGACCATTAACAACATGTTACAGTAAAGTTTACCAGACAAGTTGCAGGACATGTTCAAATCAAGATCATTTCTGACAGCTATTTCAGCACTATTCTCTAATATCAACCTCATAAATATAGCACCATGAACAGCAAAACCAAATTTCAAGTCAGCCTATGGGAGCTCTAATCCAGCAGTGAGGAAGAAGCCCAAGAAGCATAATGAAATAGATAAGGTACTGCCCCCCCCCCCCCCCCCCCCCCAGCATGATTTTCACTTGTAAACACCACAGTTAATGCTGAAACTTGCATTTAATTTTTGCCTGAAGTATCCATCACTCATGCTAAACAAATTAAGGAATAAAAAGGTACTACCAGCAAGAACTCTGCACCAAAATAGACAAAATGACAACAGGCCCCAATCTGCCTGCTTGGTTACAAGTTTGTTTCATCATATTTGCTTTCGAACTGTTTGAATACAAAACTCCAAAAATTTCAAAAGTAACATTTATAAAGGTCATGTAATGTTAGCAATACTAGCAAACTTTGCTCACCTTAATAACCTTAGAACAAGTTTTCAATCCAATAATGCTGTTATGATGCGTAATTCACATCCTACCTTATATTTTATCCATGTTGTAAGAAACATCGCTAGTTATCAACAGGGCATGCCCCTTAATTTCTCATTACTGTAAGGAACAAAAGCCTCAAGAATGCAGGAAAAGCTATTTAAGCACACAGGTGCCTTACTTGGTAATGAAAAAATCATTTGATCGCCCTGGATTAGGATATGAGTCCAACCCTCCCCTCCACAAGTAATGCCTTGAACCACCACCTAACAAGGCAACCAGCTTTGATCTCCACTCATGCATCCAGGAGACTTGCCCACAAGAATACTTATGCAAGAATGGACATAGCCCCATAAGCTACAATTTAATGCTCATTTTATCCACATAAATACCACTGGATGAAGAAAAGAAAACAGGGTTCAAATACAGTCACATTAAAGAGAAGTGCACCTATAATGCTGCCAATTTTGTACATGTTAAAAATTTCATTATTAAATTCATCTATTCCATAAGACCGATTTTGCTGGAATATTCTTAATACTGAGCAGCTTTTACAAGATGCAATTTCACAGAACAGAAATGAAAGGAGCCCAACATTCTAAACCATGCATCATCGTTATCACACTAAAAAAAAACCCATCACATTCAAGAGCCTGTTTATATATGTACGGTTCCAATAATAACTTTTCTATCCCCACATAATTCGTCATGTCCACAACAGGCAACAAATGTAAACCTCTACAAAATACTCAGCTAAAAAAAAAATACATGTATGGTTCCAAGTAATTACTTTTCTATCGACACATAATTCATCATGTAAACAATAGGCAACAAGTGTAAACCTCTACAAAAAAATAGTTAGCTAAAAAAAATATATATATATGTATGGTTCCAAGTAATTACTTTTCTATCCCCACATAATTCGTCATGTCCACGATAGGCAATAAGTGTAAACCTTTACAAAATACTGAGCAAAAAAAAAAAAAAATACAACCAAGATTTTCAGATGCTACAGACCGGTGGCCAAACAGATTACGCTTCCTCAGAAATTGAACTTCTGGTTACTTGCACATACCATGCCAGACATTTTGTCTGCAGAAACGATCTCATCAGTGCCGAGTTCTGGCGGTAAATGCAGCCGTTCGATAAGTAACTTCTTGCTTCTCTGATGAAACAAGAAGTCGCAATCCGGGATCACAACATTGAGTGACGAAAGACGACAACGCTTTACAATTTGCAAGAGTCCATGATAATTTTTGTACAGCGGGTTAGCACCACGTTCGTGATCGTCAAATGCCTGGACCTTGAGAACGACGTCAGCCACTCGCCGGCAACGCCGGAGAACGTTAGGATGCGCCTCCGTGATAACTGCTGGAACTGTAACAAACACATTCACCGGCTCTCCTCTAATTAGCGCTTTTAACGCGTGAAGAAAGGAGGAAAATGAAGAGACCGAACCCCAGGCCGGACCCCCGAGCCCCTGCAGAGCGATCCTGACAGCACTATGCGGTGCGCTGTCGTCCGTCTTTGCTTTGTCAACTAATGCGCTCACACTACCCAGCACAGAAGCGTAATTAGGCTCCACAATGCCAAAGGACCGATTAGCCGTTTTCCCCCACGTTTCGCAAGGGCTGAATGTGTTCACACAAGCGCTGGAGAGGTTCGCGCTTTCGATCCGATCAGAGAAGTCGAAAACATGGTCCAGTTCTTCGTAGTCCAAAAGGGAATCTTGCTTTGGCATGCGTAAGTAGCGGAATGCTATCTTGAGGTCGCCATCACTCGTGATAGGCGCTGAAGCAGGCTGCCTCGGATTGTCATCAGCAGAGGATCGCAATGTTTTTGGTAGCTCGCGGAGAAACTTGGATGGCTCAACGTCTCCGCTAGCAAAATAGATACGGTGCTTTTGCTCAATTCCTTCTGCGACGTAGTACTTCAGCAGCTGCCTGCAATACGTGCCGAAAGCGTCCTCCTCCGCCAGCAAAATGCACCCAAGAGGCACGCCGCCACCGAGAATATAATCTAAAGCAGAAACGCCGCACGACAGCACTGTCTCTGCAGTAAAAGGTGACACCTTCGCACCCGGAATGCCACGATGAGCAGGTCTCGTACACTTCTGAAAACTGCTACTCATTTTCTCTGCAATCACACGTAACGTGATCAAGCGGTCACCCGAACCCTACAAGCCAGCTGCGATCACGTGCGCATCAAGCATATCACCACTGGACACGTCTGAGCAGGTGTCTAACTACTCATACTAAACAACAAGGGCTATATGCATATGCTATATGTACGCACACAAATTGTAATTCATTACATGACCCTTTGTACTGGTTACTTACGGCTACGCTCTAGGCCTTCTTGACAGTGAGCGCCACCTCAAGTCAGATGTCGACGCTGCCCCCCCCCAAGCTAGCCGACCGGCAATGAACCTCCTCTATCCGGAGTTCGTGTCGTGCTTGCCACGTGACCCCCCCCCCCTTCCCCTTTCTGCCCTCCTAATTTCCTCTTCCTTATTTTGGATGGATGGATGGATGGATGGATGGATGGGTGGATGGATGGATAAGGCTGAACCCTTTGAATCGGGCGGCGGCGCCACAGGCCGCCTAGCCGTGAATAGTAATATATAGTGTGGACCTATTCTTGCCTCCCTTTCAGCCACCAATCAACTAACCTTCGTTTGGTTATTTCTACCCTATTAAAGTCTATTTTCTCTTCATTATCCTTAAACCCCAATGCTTTGGCTAATTTTTACCCGGTATCGAGGCACCCTAACCCGAGAGATGGCGCAGCGCCATCTCTCGGGTAAAAATTGTACTGTGCAAAAAAAAAAAAAAATGAAAACACAGCCTTTAAGATCACCGCTGCGCGCACTCGCAGAGGTGATCTCGGAGGCCAATATGCTTACCGCGGATGCACTGTACCGCGGATATTTTGTTTGTTTTTATTTTATGAACTTGTAGGAGGAGTTTATATACGCGGTATTTATTGCCTCAGGCTTGTGTTTTTCCCGATTTTGAGCATGGTTGCCGGCGGCTGGAGTTGGACTGAACGCGACCTGATTCCGTGGATTCCGCGCGGAGGTAAGCATGGCCATTGGAATGGCCAACGCGTTTGTGTATTAACCATATTAACTATATGGGCCGACGTTCTCTATATCGTCTCTGCTCTTCCTCATCACCAGTTTCGTTGCTCTCGTTCATCGTATGTGATAAATCGTGCTTTCTTCCCTTTTGGTACCGATCTATTTGTGTTTGCTTCGCAGCAGCTTAATTGCTCACATGTGCAGACGTAATGTAATGTGAAAACTCAACAGAAAGACGGCATGCTTCTTCGAAATACTGTTCTTTCGGGGTTTTTTTTTTTTTTTTTTGCTTGTTTTTTCATTTACTCTGCCTCTGCTTTGCGAACATATATTTCATGCGGGCATACTGACGCGCCTAGACCGAGACATTCTGCGCTGCCCGCCAATCGGTCGTGCCATCGTATATCGTTTTTTTTTTTTTTTTTTTTTTTTTTTTTTCATCGGCGTTGCAGCTCTTTCGCTGCTTATTTTTTCGTCGTGGTCAAGATGCCATAGCGAACCTACCGCCAGCATGTTCTACACATCTCATTTGGCTTTGCAGCTACTTTGCACACTCTGAAAGCGATATATCGCATGCCAATTCGCCGCACGCATATCGGAGGATCCTTCTCGTACACTCTGCACAGAAAACCCAGTTCTGAAATATTTAATATTTTTCTCGCTCACAGCCTGCATGCATGGGCACATTACGTTGGTCAAAAATATATAATTTCGAAAACATGACCTTAAAACATACACTGCATCTCGGCATTTTGTCAAATGCTATGAGGATAGAGTAAGCAGAGTACATTTTAAACAATGAGACAGTGAAGTTCACGCAGCACTGACGTGGTCATCTGCATTAATGCAGATACCAGTGCTGCCTATCACTGTCACAGTCTTATATTTTCATGTCAAATGCTTAGTGGTGTAGCAGTCCACGCGCGTTCTGTGTCGGAACAATACATCTGCGCATTTTTCATTTCATAATTTTCTGGACCCAAGCAGGAATGGAAATCAAATACAGTTTCACCTATAAACTCAAAAGAACAACGCATTTTGCGTGCGCAAGGATATAAAAGTTAAGATGTCACAATTGCTATATGTTAGTGCATCGTCAAATTTTTAGGAATTAATCTATTCAAGGAAACTACGCCTATAAAAAGCACGCGTTCAGTACGCGCATAAGAATAGGCTTCTTGTATACTATAGTGTGGCTGTTGTGTGCCAGTTAACGACGCTATAAAGAAACGAATGACGGCTAGAAATTACCCGATAGTGGACTATGAAAACGAACCTGACGGCGAGGGACGATCGACGTAGTGGAGAGCTCGTAATTGATACCTTCCACCTTGGATTCCCCAATGAGTACTAACGTTGTACTACTACGTGTAGATGTTTTCACCATCAAACTGACGGCCGCCGCAGACGAGTTTTGATTTTGAGGCCTCGTGATGCAGCGTCCACTGAATTATATCGCAAAGGACGCGCATTCAGGCACGCACGTAGCTCAAGGTTTTCCAAGATTCACATATTTGTTCAACTGAATGTGGACGAACTTATATACAGCGATCGTCTTGTCCAATTCTTTTTTTTATTTCGTTAACTTAATTTCGTCAACAAATTAATTTTTTACTTAAAAAGTTAGGTACTTGACGTATTTTTGTGGCTAGTGCCAATGGTGAGTTCGAAGCCGTAGATGCAGAAGCCGTATCTGCCCTGCAGCGCGATGAAAATCCGGCGCTTTTTCGCACAGAAAACTGAAACACAATACATGAGATATGCGCAGAAAGGGTGGTGGAAACGCGCTACGTCCACCGATTATCCAGCACCTTGCCAAATTGAACTTACTCTGCCGTGCAGTGCACTTTATTTTTTTTTTCCATCCCCTTGAAAATTAGCAATAAGATACTAATTTACTAACTATTGCCTTTAGAAAAAAAAATGTGATTTGCAAAGTTGGGCAGCACCTTCTGAAACCCCCATTTATTTCTGATAAATAAAGCCTCACGTGTGTCTCTTTTTCCAAGCTGTAAAAAAAGCCCGCGACATACAAAAAGATATCACGTGACTGGCGCATTCGGGCGTATCGATTGTGGCGCTCTCAACAGTTGTTTGAGTGAACTAAATTAGCGGCGGCACGAAAGGGCCAGGAAGAGATCACCGACAACGCCACATAATTTATACACAAGACCAGCACATCGGTCTCCGCATTTATACCGACGCCGCCCTATATCATGACGATGACACCGGCATCACGTTTGCAACCACCGCTTACTACCAAGAGGGTTCACAGCTGCACGCTACTAGCCACAGTGGTCGCAGGTACTGGTCCGCAACTGAACTCGAATTAACAGCCATCGACGAGGCCCTTCAACACTGCACCAAAGGAACAGATCGTTTCATCCACATCTACACCGACAGTCAAGAGGCTATAAAAACCTTGCAAGCCCGTTCTTACAAGACCTCAGCACAACACAGCATCAAAGAGCGCTGCCGATACCTGCGAGAGACATCACAAGTCTCGGTACGAATTCATTGGACACCTGGACATCACGCACAAGGAACTGGGAACAGAATGGCCCACGAGGCCGCTGGCGCGCAGCTAGAGGAAGACCGCCGGCATAGCCTTGATGTGGGCCCGTCCAACTCGGACCACCTCCTGTCTCCTTCATCATACCGGACTCTGTCATCACGCGGCTTAAACATGAGCGGAGGGGTTTGTTGCGGGACCCGGTATTACTCCTCCGATCCCTTCCGGCCTCTCTCGTCCAGCCCAAGTTCTAACTCACAAGGCGCGAGCCGGTGCAGCGTACACACCGGACATCCTGAGTCAATGGCGCCGAACCAAGATCAGTTGCCCCAACTGCCCTGCTGACTCCGTTGACCTGCAGCACTTGGTCTGGACCTGTCCTGGCACGGCTGGCCTCCGCGCACGCTACACATCTGCTCACCACATTCAGAGTTACGAAGACTGGACAGCCCCCAATACCAACGCCAAGCGCAAGCTTAGTGCCCTGCTAGACTTCATGTCGGAGTCTGGCGCCCTCAACCTCACCTAACCCACCCCCTTCCCCTCTAGGCCTCAGGTAATCCTCATGAATAAAGGTTTATGAATGAATGACAGGCCACTTCTAGCGGTAGGCTGCCACGTTGGCGATGGTTACATGCACAGTCACTGCCTGAAGCGCAAGAAACCATCGCAGACGTATCGGCCTGCCGCTGCAACGTACGGCGCCCGTAGAGCCACGACCACAGCTGATTTCGTTCACTCAAACCCCAGTTGAAAGCACCACATTCGTGGCGCGTGAATGCGCATATGACGTGATAATTTTTGCATTTCGCAGGCTTTCTTTAGAAAGCTTGGAAAAAAGATACACGCGAGGCTTTCTTCAAAAGAAATAAATGGAATGAGGGTTTCAGACGGTGCTCTCCAACTCTGCTGATCACATTTTTGTCTAAACGCAATAGTGAGTAAATTAGGAACATGATCTTAATTACTAATTGGTTAATTGCAAAATAAAAAATTGGGTGTGCTGCGCCAGAGTGCTTGGCCTAACTCAAATGTTTTAACCCGGGCGCTGCGGATCATGACTGCAACAAATCATCAACGGACATCGCGTTTGCTTGCCCACGCGTCTAGCGCGCTCATTTTCGGTTTTGTGCGAAAAAGTACACCGGGTTTTCTTTAGAAAACGAGTTTTTCTTCGTTTCAGAAACTGATATATGGCATCGGCTTGCCCACGGACCATGCCCACGGCTTCTGACTGCCCGTCGGCGCCGAACTGAGTTGTTTTTAAGCGTTAACTGATCAGTTTTTGTTAATATTATATATATATATATATATATATATATATATATATATATATATATATATACTAGAAAATTTTGAAAGTGCTCATAAGACTCGGTACATTTCCATCGTCATTAGTCCTGGGATCTTAATTTAATTTGTTGACGCGCCACCATTAAAACTCGACTTAAATAAATATAGTGGAGGTTTAGACAATAAAATCTTAGTCTGCTGGGAGAAGTGAGCTCATATAAATTTCATCAGTTTTGCGTGCTGAAAGGTGGCGCTTGGATACCCTTTTTACAAGAGGAGTACAGTACTGCAGGCAGGTGATAACTTGCCGCTGACTCAATGGAACTCTTCTCTTCTCATAATAGTTTATTCACCACTGCAGCACGAATTTTGTGAAGGGAAACAAGTGCATATAATAAATTCATAAAATACCTGACACACTGTACACTTAGCCTGCATTGCTTAAATTACCACCACAAGTGTAGCAGGTGATAGACATAATAAAACCAAAGAGTGGTTTATGATTGTTGTGATTGACTATGTTCTTTCTTGACTTACTTGCTTCTTTTTTCTATGCTTAATGGTAGTAAACACATGATGACTCTATTTGTGCTGCATGCCGCTGGTGTGCTGTATTTATACGCTTCTGTTCAAGTTTGGCAGATCCGCAAAATCTTTTTTTTTTTTTTTCTCCAGGGGAGTGTGGGTCTCTAGCCAGCTGCTCTTTCTTAGTTTTGCAGTCGAATGTATTATGAAACAATAAAGAAAAAAGAAAAAAACGTTAGCGAATGCATTGTGCACATTCTGCTAGTTGTATTCATTTTAGCAGCTCATCATACTATCATGAACCTTGTGAGCGATTCCTCTGCCCACGGGTAGTTTATTCCTTACAGAACAAACAGGTAGTTTATTCCTCACACTGCGGCCGCTCGTTGTTGAAGTCAGGGGAGTCGCAGTCGACAGCAGGCGAGACAGCCGACGAAGACGCCCCATAGGTGAAGCGCAGAATAGCGCCCCGCGTAGGGACCGGTTCTCCTGTCCCGCTCGGGAAGGTGAAGGGGCATGCAGGGAGCCTACATGTTCTGATTTTTCTCCCTTAGGGGAATGGAGGAAAGGGGGGGGGGGGGGGGGGGATCAGAAGTCCGGGAAATGCGCGCGGGATTTGAATGCGCCAGACACGGGCTCCGCAACTTTGAGGTGCATGCATAAAACTTACCATTCACCAACTACAGAAATGCATAACGAATAGAACAAATATCAGAGTTGACCAACTAGCTCAGAATATCTACTTATATGGCATGAATACGAGGCTGCAACATATGTTTATAATTTAACCAAATGACATTGCTCATTTCAGTTATCATTACTTTATTCATCTGATACACTGCTAGAAATATGACAATATGTGTAATGCTCAATCTCCTATCAAGGATGTTTATGATGAGAGCTTTCAATTTACAGTTCCAAAATAGAGAACAAAATACTGTTAGAAATCAAACATGCATTTTTTTTTTTTATTTTTCGTCCGCCGTAGGATAAATGCCCCTCTTTACCTCGAATTAATCCAGCCCTCCGCCAAATTTCACCGCGTTAGACGCACAGACTTACCTAACCTTAACTGCGGCGCCTTGCTTTCATTTTGAGTCAATTCTATTAGCCTAAGGGACAGTCAGTAATCTATTCTCCATATTACATGCCTTGCTCATGTACCGTAATATCCCGAGCCATTGCCCACCACCTGAAATCCATAGAATAAGTGGTGTGGACTATGTCTATGGGGCGAGCCTAAGAAAGAAAAACAAAATGTAAAAAGCTAGAAATGTGGAAAAGGCTTGGAAAAGCTTAAAACTGAGAACGTCACGTGCTACTTATCATGCTTAGAGGCGGAATTCGCGCGAACGACCGGCACCGGTGGTTGCCGCGAGGCACAGGAATGATGATTAGAAAATATAATCATGTGCTGATTATAAGAATTAAATATGTGCTGCATGCAAGCTCAATGACATTTGCTGCACACAAAGCATGCATTATATAGGCTCTTCTTGACCCCCCCCCCCCCCCCCCCCCTTTTCTCCTGAGACCACCTTGGCCTCTGCTCTTTCTGTGGAGAGGTGGCTGACACCTTTCACATGGTCTGGGCACGCCAGCTAAATCCTTCTCTTTTACCCATAATCCCTTCCCCTACCCGAGAGGACTGGGAGGCGGCCCTGCTCGGCTGCCTGGATCTAGCGGCACAACAAGCGCTGGTCCAGCGAGCTCGTGTGGCGGCTCAGACCAATGGAGTCCCGGAATAAGGGACTCCACCTAGTATTGTAAGGGGAGCGGCCCACTAGGGGTGGCTCTCAAGCATCCTCTCGTTTTGTATTAAATGCTTACCACCACCACCCTCTTGTCCTCGTCTGTCCTGCGCTAAGCCTCTCAGTAATCACCTTCCTGACCTTAGCGAAAAGTCCATCTGAAGATAGAAAATTTGATAAGATAAATTCCTAGAGGCGGGCACAGGTATCATTTGCAGGCTTATCATGACTGCCCTGACGTAGTCATCTTATGCCCACAGATAGGAACGTACACTGCTACAAAAATATAAGGACACGGCAGCCAGAGCATACATCCAATACATCCTCTACTTGCCACATGACGAGGTGTTTCAAAGAAGCCGGGCACAATATACATATATATATATTTTTTTTTTAACTAGGGGTTTTGAGATATGAAGGCAGTTTTTTATGCACAGTTGTACCAGTGTCATCGGACATAAGAAAACTAGGTAATATCGTTCAATTAGTAAGCTCGTCAACTTTGCTAATAATTAACTTTCCAATTGTTTCAACTAGGCGTACAGTAACAATCAGAGATTTGCAGCCGGCATTATTAATAGCCATATCAGTTTTTACCCTTGGTTCTGTGGGTCAACATCTCGCGGCAACGTACACTGCAAGTCGTAATTACCCCCTTACTACAAATCTACTCCACCTTGGTGGATTCCCCTAAATATCCAACCAATACCATTCCCACTTCGAGATATTGATCACTTCGCTCTCGCCCTATACCGGCAGTGATTCGAAAGTGGCCTCAATTTCGGTATTTGTATCCACACCCTAGGTGCCCAGTCTCCAAAAATACAGAAGCTGACATCCATCACCTGCTATGTGAATGTCCAGCGCTGAAGTCGACGCTGTTACGTTTCGAACTTCCCGAGTAACGAGACGGTGCACGTGTCGAGATGGGCGTCCGTTTTTCTAAGAAGACTGCACGCGACCACCTCGGAGTTCGTGGACCAGAACCACCCAGGACGCAGCAACGCGGTGTCGCATATCGGCAGCGACGGCAGCAGTTGCCCCAGTTTGTGTCCGGAGGACTGTGCGCAGAGGCGCTAACGAATTCGCCGAAGAGCGGGCGCGCCTGTGTTTGGAAACAGAGAGCCGCGGCGCCTGCGTGTTAGCACCGAGGAGAGAGAGCGGGTCATCTCCCCCCCGTGGAGAAGAGCGGTCACCGCATTCCTTTCCCGCGGAGTGCTCCCGCGCGAGGGGCCCGCGTGGGTGGCGCGCGGTTCCGACCTTGGACAGCCAGCAAGCCTCCTTGGGACACCCATGCCTGACTTCCCCCGGCGGAGTCGCCATCGTGCCGCTAAAGTGGAAAGAGTGCTCTGGGAGGACGTTCTAGTGGGCGGTTCCCGAATGCCAGCAGATCAGGAACTCAAATGTGATTGGACTTTGACAAAATAGAAAATTCCCCAACTAGGTACTTGGGGACAAAAAAAGTTGTTAAAAACGAGAGCACGAGTGCTCTCCAGTGTGTACCTTCTCAGATTCACCATGTAAATAAACCTTCGTTAAGTTCTCTCTAACTCTCGGCCAGTCTCTGCTTGGGTGACCAACGCCCAATATTGAAGTGCATGCAGCCCGACGTCTGACTCGGCTTTTCGCTACCCGTTGGTCCGCTACCGGAGCAGTACCAACGCAACAGCTGGTTGGCAGCGTCGGGATGGACTCCGCTGGAATCATGGTTGGTCGGTGAGTGCTTGGCTTTTCTTTACTGAGGTTTTACCAGGCTTTGTAGTAAGTAAGTTTACAAAGGTGGTAGGGAATTGTTTATCGTTAGCACGGGACTTGAAAGTACGTGACGATAAGAGATTTCTAAAAGGAAGAAATTGCAGCACTCGGGATAACCATGAATTTGAAAGTGTTGAAAAAGCCACTTTTGCTGGAGTTGGCCAAAAGTCTGGGTTTAGATCTTCAGGACCAAACGAGAAAGCCAGATATCATTGAGGCTATTGAGGCACTTGAGGCAGACGACGATGAGCTCTCGGAATGCCTGGAGCTGATTGCTGAGAGAGAGAAATCAAAGAGGGAAGCAGAAGAAAAAAATGAGAAACGCATGGCTGAAGAGAGTAAGCGCTTAGAGCAGGAACTTGAGCTGAAGCGTCTCGAACTGCAGGTGCTAAAAGCTCGAAATGAAAGTGATGAGAGCGTAGCATCGGGCACAGTAGAACGCAAGTCGTTCCGCATGAAAGACCTTATGCAACCTTATAGGAAAGGAGAGGACATAGGTCTGTTCTTGGTAAACTTTGAGCGCACGTGCGAGAAGGCAGGGTTTAGCAAAGCAACTTGGCCACAGTGCTTGCTGACACTGTTGCCTTGTGAGGCGGCAGATGTGATAGCCCGCTTGACTAAACAAGATGCAGACGATTACGATAAGGTTAAATCTAGTCTGCTCAAAAAGTATAGAATGTCAGCGGAAGCTTTCCGGCAAAAATTTCGCAAAGCTAAAAAGGAGAATGATGAGTCGTACCCGGAGTTCGCGTATAAGCTCATGGCTAACTTGGGGGAACGGCTCAAAGAAGCTAAAGCTTATGACGAAAGCCAAAGAATGTTGCAATGCTTCGGACTCGAGCAGTTCTACTCTTGCTTGCCTGATGAAGTAAGGCATTGGGTGCAAGACAGGCCGGAAGTTGCGACTGTTTCGAAGGCAGCAGAACTGGCAGAAGAGTTCGTCTCGCGCCGTGCGCTGGACAGGACGGAAAGCCTTAAACACCAGAATAGGAAAGCAGCTGGATGGAGAGGGCAGCCTGTAGAAGAGAGACAGCAAGCACGAGGCGTAGACGTCTCAGAAAGAAGTGTGATCGTAAGAGAGGAAGCACTTGAAGTAGAAAACTGCCAGAAGAAAGCTTTTGAAAAGAGACGGCCATTGGTTTGTTACAACTGCCAAAAGCCGGGACATTTAGCTGCGGCTTGCAAAAGCCCAAAGATTGTTTGCTTGTCAGTGAACAGCAACAATGAAAGTATGCGGCTTCTAGAGCCATACTTACGAGATCTCGACGTGAACTGAAAACCGTGTCGCTTGCTTCGAGATTCGGCAGCTACAATGGATATAGTTCATCCCTCGTATGTAGAGCCAGAAAATTTCACTGGAGAGTGCGCATGGATTAAACAAGCGGTGGAAGCCGGTAGCGTGTGCCTTCCAATCGCTAACATCAGCATTCAAGGTCCATTTGGCGTACTTCATACGGAGGCTGCTGTGTCAGCCAGTCTGTCGAAACAGTACCCCTATCTTTTTTCGAACAGATCTGACCAACTCTTGCAGCAGAAGGGACTAGTGTTCGGAGAAGGGGCTGTTCACGCGTTGACTCGCTCGAAAGCACGAAAGCTGGCTGCTAAATCCGTCACACTGGAAGCGTCAGGTGACGTTGACGCGACAGAGAGTGAGCCGTTAGACACGACAGAGGCAGTCCACGCGCCGATTAGCGAGGAAGTGAACATCCGAGACACGCGAGAAAGTAGCGAGGATTGTATTGAGCTTAAAGAGGCCTGCGGTGAGCTTCTCATAACACCGGCATCTGACAGCTTGCAAAGATTGCTCGGGGTGGACCGATCGTCCCTGATAGCCGAGCAAAGAGCCGATTCCACACTGCAGAATCTTAGGCACATGAAGAGTAAAGGTATCGCGAAGAAAAACGTGATATTCTTAGAAAGGTCCGGAATACTTTATCGAAAGTATCGTGATCGCAGAGGAGTGCAGGTCGACCAATTGGTCGTACCAAAACGCTACCGCGGTGATCTTTTGCACTTGGTTCACAAGAGCTCCCAGTCAGGTCATTTAGGGCTCAAGAAAACAAAGAATCGGTTGTTGCAGGAATATTACTGGCCGGGATGTTTTCGGGAGGTGGAAAATTTTGTAAGGACCTGCGACACATGTCAACGGGGGGGCAAGCCGGGAGATAAGGCGAGAGCCCCAATGAAGCTTGTGCCTGTGATCACGGAGCCATTTCGACGACTCGTGATCGACACTGTTGGTCCCCTTCCAAGGACTAAGACTGGTTGCAGCCACATTTTGACAGTAATCTGTCCTGCCTCCAAGTTTGCTGAGGCAGTGGCCCTGAAGGAGTTAAGCTCAATGGAAATTGTGAACGCACTCATGTCCATTTTCGCACGGGTTGGGTTTCCCGCTGAAATACAGTCAGATCAGGGGACTGTTCTTACCAGCGCACTGAATACAACTTTCCTGGAGAAGTGTGGGATTAAATTAATCCATAGTTCAGTGTACCACCAGCAGTCCAACCCGGTAGAAAAGATGCACTCAGTAATGAAACGCATACTGAGAGCCCTGTGTTTTGATCGCAAAACCGACTGGGATGCCTGTTTGCATGCAACAATGTTTGCGCTGAGAACCGTGCCTCATGAGGCCACGGGGTTCTTGCCGGCCGAAATGGTCAACGGCCGCTCCCTGCGCTCGCTACTACGCTTTCTTCGGGAATCGCGTGAGGGCAGGGAAGAGAACCCTACGATGGTCGAATACGTGCTCGCGCTGCTTGAAAGGTTGCACAAGGGGCAGGAGCTCGCGGGAGGCGAAATGAGTAAAGCGCAGGTGAGGGCCAAACAGTGCAATGACCGAACAGCGAGATTACGCTGTCTTGAAGCTAGAGACGCGGTAATGGTGCTAAAACCGTCCCAGAAAAATAAATTGGAAGTTCAATGGGAGAGCCCAGCGGAAGTCATTCAGAGACTGTCCGACACGCGCTGTCTAGCTAGCTTGCCCGGAAAGCGAAAGATAGAGCCACGGTAAACCTAACGGCAATGCCGATGACTTAAGTCGATGCTTTTGGTGTTATTGATAGCATCGGTGAGTCTGGCTTGGGTATGTTTTTTTTTCCTGGCATACGTTTGCATTATTACCATTTTTATTTTAATCTTGAACATTGTGTTTGTGTGAATGAATAATGTTCTGGTTGTTTCAAGTGCTGAAGTAATAGTAAAAGGATTAAAGTAATATTGGTATGAGAGCCTGGTGGATCTCGTGGAGAGAGTCCTGGCGCTTGCCGTCTTTGCGGCTGTGATTTTCGTGTTGTTCAAACTGATGCTGTCTTTCCTGTGAATGAGCTGGTCTGCAGAGAGCAAGAAGCCCTCCATAGTCTTGACAAGAGGCAACGAGGAGCTGCAGAGTCCGTTGGAGGCAGCAGAGCATCAGCAACAGTGAGCCGAACCAGAACGACATCGTGTATCCCTCTGGACAATGGTTGCTGACCTTTGTGCATCGGGATCTTCAACCGCCGCCGGAGAAGCTGTTACGTTTCGAACTTCCCGAGTAACGAGACGGTGCACGTGTCGAGATGGGCGTCCGTTTTTCTAAGAAGACTGCACGCGACCACCTCGGAGTTCGTGGACCAGAACCACCCAGGACGCAGCAACGCGGTGTCGCATATCGGCAGCGACGGCAGCAGTTGCCCCAGTTTGTGTCCGGAGGACTGTGCGCAGAGGCGCTAACGAATTCGCCGAAGAGCGGGCGCGCCTGTGTTTGGAAACAGAGAGCCGCGGCGCCTGCGTGTTAGCACCGAGGAGAGAGAGCGGGTCATCTCCCCCCCCCGTGGAGAAGAGCGGTCACCGCATTCCTTTCCCGCGGAGTGCTCCCGCGCGAGGGGCCCGCGTGGGTGGCGCGCGGTTCCGACCTTGGACAGCCAGCAAGCCTCCTTGGGACCCCCATGCCTGACTTCCCCCGGCGGAGTCGCCATCGTGCCGCTAAAGTGGAAAGAGTGCGCTGGGAGGACGTTCTAGTGGGCGGTTCCCGAATGCCAGCAGATCAGGAACTCAAATGTGATTGGACTTTGACAAAATAGAAAATTCCCCAACTAGGTACTTGGGGACAAAAAAAGTTGTTAAAAACGAGAGCACGAGTGCTCTCCAGTGTGTACCTTCTCAGATTCACCATGTAAATAAACCTTCGTTAAGTTCTCTCTAACTCTCGGCCAGTCTCTGCTTGGGTGACCAACGCCCAATATTGAAGTGCATGCAGCCCGACGTCTGACTCGGCTTTTCGCTACCCGTTGGTCCGCTACCGGAGCAGTACCAACGCAACAACGCGGATCCGGCACCTGGTGGCAGCTGGCCTATGCCGCGCGAGACGCAGGGACCGCATCATCGTTCTTTCCTCGACTTCATTTCGTCAGCCAACCTTTTTTCATTTATTTCACCACACCCTTCATCTGTCATAACATTCTTTTTATGCCCCGAGGCAATAAACAGCACACACACACACACACACACACACACACACACACACACACACACACACACACACACACACACACACACACACACACACACACACACACACACACACACACACACACACACACACACACACACGCACGCACGCACGCACGCACGCACGCACACACACACGCACGCACACACACACACACACACACACACACACACACACACACACACACACACACACACACACACACACACACACACACACACACACACACACACACACACACACTTGTATACAGCTGCTGACCATATGGCGCACCACAGGGATTTTTTTTTTATTGCGATAGCAATACTGCGCCAGATTTCGGGCCGTCGCGTGGTCTCGGCGGAGACCACGCTTGACCTTGAACAGCCGAGGAGGAGGACACGCAGAAAAAGAAGGCAGGAAGCTTACGCTCTCGCGTCATACTCTTAAACGATGAGCTTAAGTGTCCCCAATAATGTAGTGCCTTATACTGATAGGGCGTGATAGGGGAATAATGTAGCAGGCAAAAGAAGCTTGCGCCGTTGCTATCTCAATTCAGCTAGGGTTAACCAGAGTAAAACCATTATTTTATTTTGCAATTAACGAATTAGAAATTAAAATAATTTTTCTAATTTACTAACGGATCCCTTTAGACAATAAATGGATTTGCAAAGTTGAAGAGCACCTTTTAAACCCCCATTCCATGTATTTCCGATAAAGAAATCCGCACGTGTATCGTTTTTCCGCCCGCGAAATACAAAAAAATATCACGTGACTGGCGCATTCGTACACCACGATTGTGCTGCCTCAACCTGGGCTTTAGTGAACGAAATCAGTTGCGGCCTTGGCTCCACAATCCCGTTGCAGCGGCAGGCCGATATGGCTGCGGTGGTTTCTTCGTCCGCTTCAGGTAGTCGGCGCACGTGACGGTCCAAGTCGCTGCGTGCTCACCGCGCTGGCTGCAACCATCCATTGGGACTGGGCAGTCGAGTCACGGCCGCAGCTATTTCGTTCACTCCAACCACGATTGAGAGCAACCACAATCGTGGCTCACGAATGCGTTAGTCACGTGATATTTTTGCATTTCGTGGGCTTTTTTAGAATATGCTCTTCAACTTTGCAAATCACATTTATTGTCTAAAGTCAATCCTTAGCAAGTTAGAAAAATTACCTTGATTACTAATTAGTTAATTGCAAAATAAAAATTGCCTGTACCGCTCGGGATAGCTGGGAGCTGTATACAAGTGGTTTATCTGGCATATCTCAAATGTTTTATTTTTTTAACCCTTGGCTAAAGTTAGCTTGGACACCCGGTAGGATGTCCTGGTTAACTCAGTTGGTAGAGCGACTGCCCCGAAAATTAAAGGCCGCGGTCCTGGGTTAGATCCCCAGACCAGGACGAATTTCTCTTTATATATGAAGTTCCCGAGAAAGTAGTATAGCTTTCCTTTGTAGCCGTATAGCTGTGCTTGGGTGGATGCAAATTAATAATATTGCTCCCCTATTACGAATAAGATGGAAGAGCCTATCCAACCAAGATGCGTACTTTCGGAAAACTCGAGCTCTAAACGCTGTCTAAATATACACACAAGCAGCAAGCATAAAAAGCAACTGACCTCTGCACTCAGCTGCCGACTGTTCTCGCGATGCCTCCGCAGCAGATGCAAACTGATTGACGCCATTGAAGCGCCGTTTTAGTTTTTTAATGCGAAACCATTACAAGCGACGCAATTCTGTCCGCGACCGTTATTGGCCGCGATGGTTCGCCATCAGGGCAGCTTGGTAACATGAGGCATGCGGCCGAGAGCGATAGAGGATTGATGATTGATAGCGTGACGTTTGGGCAAAGCTGCGACAAGTGCGCTGAGAGGCCGTCCTAGAACGAAGGCGAAGCCAGCGAAACTTTACATCTTTTGCGGGTGCCGTCACTGACGAATTTGCCGCCGCCGCCAAGAAACGACCGCCACACCGTTACCGTTACCGTTTACGCGACCAGCGACAGCCACTTTGGCTAACGTGGTTCAAATTGCTCAGCATATTAATTGTCAAATTGGCCTTGATCAGTAGATGCGGCTCTTCCCCTCTGTAATCACAGCCTACCCTGGATCCATATTACAGGCCATTAGAAAGGTAAAAAAGATAATGATGCCGATGGTGCGGCCTCTGATGGTGACCTGGCGATTATGATGCAATTTTTAAGAAAGTTAACTCCTGAGCTAGTTGGTTGGTGGTGCCCTCTGTTGTGTGTATGTGCGATGCGCTGAATACTGTGTGGTTACGATGCGGAACTCGCCCCCTTCCCCTCTAGGCCTCAGGTCATCCTCATGAATAAAGGTATATGAATGAATGAATGAATGAATGAATGAATGAATGAATGAAGTGATCGTACAATCGGAAAGTTCGGTCACAAATCGGAACGCTCCCGGGCAAATCGGGAGGGTTGGAAGGTAATTGTGGTAGACGTAGCCGGTATAACAGGCAAAACTGTTTATTTATACATCAGGTAATGGCGCCCGTTTTCACTCTGCTTGGCGCGCTTATAGCGCGCTCGCCCATGCTGGGGTCTCCCGGCGGTCCGCCTGGTTAGCTTGCCGCTTGGGGCGCTGTCGTCAGTGGCGTCCACAACACCCCCCTTTCTTGAAAGGTTTGATCTCACAGGTCTATAGGCGTTCTGGTCGCTTACAAACACGTCCACTTCTTGTGGTGTTCGTGTCCTGCAACGGTTGCAGGTGTCTTGGTGTACGTCTTGCTTGCCCTCTGTCGGTTTGTACAACGTAGGGCCTTGGTTCTGATGTTGGCTGTGTTACCACGCCGTGTGATGCAGCTCCAGCGAGGATGCGCACCGCTGTGCTTGGTGGTAAGCGCTCTCGGCTCCGTACCTTGTGCCGGGTGCCGTATGATTGTTTTGCACGAGCTCTGCAGGCTTCATTATTTTGTCTGAATTCGCTGTCATCCCACTTCGGGGCTAGCAGCTTCGAAGTGGTTGGTACTGTGGTGTTCAGACGACGACCCATAAAGAGTTGTGGTGAAAACCCTTCCATGCTTGGTGTGGCCCTGTAGGCAAGCAGCGCGCTTCGTGTATGTTGGAAGACTTTCCAAAAGCTGCTTTGTTGTCTGCACAGCCCTCTCAACCATACCGTTGCTCTGTGGGTAGTAAGGGCTTGAGGTTGTGTGTGAGGCTCCCCAGTGATGCACTAGTTCTTTGAACTCTGTGGAAGTGAACTGCGGCCCGTTGTCTGTGTGTATTGTCCGTAGAACACCGTACCGTGCAAACATTGGCTCCAAGACTAGGGCTATGTTTTTTGTAGCTGTCCTCGGCAGCTGTTCTAGCTCGAAAATTCGGGAGTAGTAGTCTACTACTACAACATACTCTTTCCCCTCCAGCGTGAAGAGATCCATGCCAACTGTGTCCCAAGGGTGTGCTGGCAATGGGGTTAGAAGCAGGGGTTCTGTTTCTGGCTTTCTGTGCTCTCTGCAAGTTGGACACTTTTCCACGTAGTCTTCAATGTGCTTGCCTATGCCTGGCCACCATATGCATTCTCTTGCCCTCGCTCGGCACCTCGTTGTGCCCAAGTGACCTGCATGGAGTTTTTCCAGAACCTGTACTCTGATGTCTGGCGGGACGATTATTCTGTCGCCTTTGAATAGCAGACCATCAACGAGCGAAACCTCACTAGCCACCTCGACGTACCTTTTCAGGTCAGGTGACAGCCCATGCACAGTTGGCCATGATGTAGTGCAGAAGGTAGCCACCCTGGAAAGTGTTTCGTCTGACTGGATGCTTGCCCTGATTCTGTCCAGCATTTGGTTTGAAGCAGGGAGCTGTTCAAGTGCTAATTCTTCAAACTCGCGCACCGCACTCTTGAGAGTTCTTTCTTTGTCTGCTGGTTTCCCAGATGGCTTCCGGGACAGGTCAGCTGTGTACAGCTTTTTGCCGGGAGTGTGGGACATGGTGTAGTCGTACTCCAAAAGGCGCATCCTGAAACGTTGAAGGCGAGGACTCAGCTCGTCAAGTCGTTTAGTCGTCAGCAGCGGTATTAACGGCTTGTGGCCCGTTTCCACGTGAAAGGTTGATCCCAACAGGTATTTGCGGAAATGTTCGCAAGCCCATCTGATTGCCAGTGCCTCCTTTTCGATTTGGGCATATCTTTGTTCTGTATCCGTAAGGGAGCGTGATGCATATGCCACAGGTAGGAGCTTTTCGTGCGACTGCTGTAGAAGTACAGCCCCAAGACCGTATGAGGAAGCATCCACAGACACTGTGTGAGGCGACTGAGCATCGTAGTGAGTGAGAATCGGCGGCCTGCTTAAAGCTTGCTTGAGTTTGTCAAAACTCTGCTGCTGAGCTGGGCCCCAGTGCCAGTCGGCGTCCATGGAGCAAGTCTCTGAGAGGCTTCGTAAAGTCTGCTAGCTCTGGAAGAAATTTCGCTAGGTGGTTTGCAGAGCCCAAAAAAGACCTGACTTCTGACACATCACATGGTGGGTCGAGCTGGACTATGGCCATGACCTTTTTCGGGTCGGCGCTGACTCCTGTTGAGTTTACGACGTGTCCTAAGAATGTTACTTCTGTTTGTCGAAAGGAGCACTTGTCGATGTTGAGGGTAACATCTGCATATCTCAGCTTCCTCAGCACCAGCAGTAGGTTGGTGTCGTGTTCCTCAGTTGTCTTCCCTGAGACAATGATGTCATCTTGTAGACAACTCACACCATCTAGTTCTTCGAGCACACGGAGCATTTCTCGTTGGTAGAACTCTGGCGCTGTGGAGATTCCGAAGGGAAGCCTCAGGAACTGGAACCTGCCAACTGGTGTGATGAAGGCTGTGTATTCGCGAGAGTCCTTGGACAGTGGCACCTGCCAGTATACCCTGCTCGTGGATCTAGGCGGCTGAAAACTGTTGCACCTGCTAATTTTGCAAGACACTCGTCCACCGTAGGCATGAGCACACGTTCGCGTATTATTTGTTGGTTGAGTTGACCATAGTCCACGCAGATGAGCAGCTCATGGTTCTTTTTTCGTGCGACAACCATTGGAAAACACCACTCGGTTGCTCGCTCGATCTTCTGGATGACTCCCAAGTCTTCCATCCTTTCTAGTTCTTTCTTCACAAGTGGAAGCAGTGGAAGAGGCACGCGCCTAGGATAACTGACTGCGTATGGCTCAGCATCCTTTTTGACTTTGATGTGGTACTCAGTCTTCATGACTCCAGCCCAGACGTTAGCTTTGGGTATGACGCCAAGAAGTTGGGGACATCAGTTGATTGTGCGAGGGTTTCGTCTAGCTCAAGAGGGCGCTGTAGAATCCCAAGATTCTATAGCTGGTCGACTGAGCAGCGGTTCTTTTAATCCTTTGATGATGAAGACTGCTTCTTGGACTTCAGTGTTGCGCCAGGTGACTGTTGCATCGATGTAGCCAACAGTGGCTATCGCTGTCTGGCCTGGGCCTATCAACAGCTGTTGCGTTGACTTGATGGGTCCCATGACGGTTCTGTCGTACTGGTCGTGTGCGATTGCAGTCACATCCGCGCCGGTGTCGACCTTGAAGGTAAAGGTGGATTCACACGGCGGACCAAATCGCGAATCACGCTCACGATTCGCTGTGACGTGGCCCTACGTCAGTGATTTCCGCTGCTTTGCTTCAGTCCGCAAGCAGCGATTCACGATATGGCCAAGAGGCCTTTTCACACTTCAGGTCCGTAGCTGTGACTCTGGATGCATTAGCGGTAAACCGTTTTAGTCTGGCGACGAGCAGAATTTAAATCCAATCTAAGCTTGTGATCGATCTGAAATACATGAGCGCAAAAGCTGTCTGCTAACCCCCGAAGAGCGGGAGTATCGTGATTCACGGATAGCGTGGTGTTGGGGTGGGAACAACGATGAAGCGGACGTACGAGACGGAGTTAGGAAGAACAAATGAAAATAGCTTCATACAGGTATTTACAGCATAAACAAAGAACTCTGAGAGCAGGACGGCAGCCTGCCTCCATTGAGATGCCTCTCGAGCAATCTCTCGGTCGCTTCACAAAACATTCGTGTCTGAAAACGCTCTCGCGTCTTCCTCTCGTCCGGCCCCGCCCACGCAGTCACAAATCACTGTCAGGCAGCAGGCTGTCGAGATGCAGCTGCAGGTCGCAGGAACGGAGCCACAGGTCCCGGGACCACGGTGTAAGAAGTAGCTTCCCGGGACCCATCTCGTAGCCGATGGCAACAAACGTCCGATGGGCGGCCGCGCATCCCAGCCTGCGAATACGTTCTGGAGCAGCGCGCTAGCTCCTTCTCTCCCGCTGGCCGAGGTCTCGTTCCTCCCAAAACCGCAAACGCAGGGGGAGTAGAGCAACGTCCATCCCGCGACACGGCGGCGCCACACAACCCGGTGACGCGGTGAAGCTTGGTCGGCCTGGCACGTCAATAGTCACTCTGTTGGACAAATAAAAGTTCTCTCTCTCTCTGTCTGTCTGTCTGCTCGCGCTAAATTTCCAAATTTTCACACGCTGATCGTCAACGACCCAGCGATGGCTGAATCGCTCTCTGAGTACTCCGATTTTTCTACGATTCAAAGCCCATCTTGCTCGTACGGTTCAAGATTCAGTGACGAGGCAACTTCCTTTTTATCGCGCTGGTGGAAAGTTTTCCCGCTCTCTGGAATATTCACAGCGATGAATATTCCGACAATCCTCTGCGGGCCACGCTGTGGCAACATATTACCGAAGAAATGGAGCTGAAGTACCCGCAGTGCGGCCCATACACTGCAGGTAAGTTTCCAAAATTCTCAAGTTGTTTCTTCTCGTTTTCGTTCGCAATTATTTGCCGGCGCGCTTTGTACGCGCGTTGTAAGAGTGTGCTCGCCGTTACTATATAGCTTTCGATAAAGACCAGGCAGTATTCAGCGCTACAGCAGTGTGCTGCGCGACAAACGAAGCATCTTAGCGTAGGTGCTTTGATGGCAGTGCGCGCATTGCTAGAAAAAAAAAAAAAAGCCAGTTGGGCTTAATTAGAAATCGAAACGAACTGCTCGAAAAAGAGTTGTGTTTTCACCGTTCAGTCATCTTAACCATTCGAGCTGAATTGATGCTTCCAGTCAAAAATAACTGTTCAGATATCACAATCAAATGGCCCAGTTGACTTTTTTTTTTTTTTTTTTTGCGATTTAGCTGAAGAAATTCATTTGGACCCATTGGTATACTTTAATGTGAAAGCATTTCTTGCCTCATGAGGGTGTACATGAGTTGTCACCACGGTGTGACATACCCCTAGAAAAAAAAAGGTTCAATAAAAAAAATAAGATTGTGTCCACGCCAGGACTCAAACCACCATCAGTCTGTTCCCCAGCCAAGGCGCATGCCATACTCTGGTGTCTCGGAATGAAGGCGCCAGTCAGGACTGCTGCCATATCCCCACCGTCTCCTGAATAAATATGCGTTGAGCAACATCTACTGCGGCTTTCTAAGAAGTCCCCAGTTTTCCTCATCTAGCATAAGGGTGCCGCAGGGCACTGAGGGAAAGGACAACAGTTGCAGGAATTTAAAAAATAAAAAAGACCAGAATATTTAAAAAAGCAAAACAAAAATCTGACTGGTGGTCCCAATTGTGCTTTATAGCTGCGCATATCCACATTACAGTTATTGCCAGTGTATGATGGCTCGAGGGCAGTTATTAATCAGATGTTGTAAATTGTTTCAGACCTCTTGCGGACGTTTTTCAACAATAAAAGGAGAACATATCGCACAGAGCAAAAGAAGGTCCGCACGACCAAGAGTGGCCAGCCTGCTTCAGACACCTATTCTGGTAAATGGAAATTCTTTTCCTGTATGACATTCTTGGATGCTACACAACCATCGTCATCGGCCAGGACTGTCACTGAAGCTTTCGGCGACGAATGTGAATTGGTAAGTGCTGCCTCACTATCTACACATCAACATAACCAGGATGTGTCATGCACTAAAATATAAACCATTTTACACCAGACCTATTCCAAAGTACCTCTTTGCCTGTGCTCAAGCTTGAAGCATCGCAGCATTAGCGCCGTCTAAATTTATGTGCTATTGTGGCTACCAATTGACACATTATTTTGGTGTGTTTTCCACGTCAGCCCGATGATGATGCCACATGCTGCAACGCGGAGAGGGCGGCTGACCCATCTCTAGACACGAGGAATGTGCTGCTGGATCCTCCAACGCTGACACCCAACAGTTGCCCACGCCATATAAATCGGGGTCCATTACAGGGTGACACCATCCAAAAAAGGACGGCAGCCATCGAAAAGATTGCTGATGCTTTTCAGCAAGACGACGACGCTGCAACTCATTTTGCGAAGGGGACGGCAGCCATGATGTGTTCTTTGCCACCCCGTGACCTCATAAGGTGCCAAAAAGATTTGCTCACAGTTTTAAAGAAATATGTGCCGAATGATGATTGAATGTCTTTTTTTATTCTTTTCAGCAGCTTTTAATTTGATAGTGTAGTCATGTGCAACTTTTGTAACTGTACCTTAAACACGAAGTCCTCTGTGGCACTAAGAGCATTGAACAAGGGTAGAGGGGGGAGCCTCAGTTCGCAGGTCGAGCCAACATTTCGACAAGCAGACTTGTCTTCGTCTGGACGTAGACAAGTCTGCTTGTTGAAATGTTGGCTCGACCTGCGAACTGAGGCTCCCCCCCACCCCCCCCTTTTTATCTTTGCTCAGTGCTCTTTTATACTGTGTCATCTATCTTGTTCCTCTCATTCTATCTGTGGCAGTACTTAGTTCATTGTAAAAAACTTTGTTGCCTAAGTCAGGATAACCATAACATTACAAGCTCAAGAATTTAATGTAGTCAATTACCAAAAACAGCTTTTGTTTACTTTTGAGTGAAGCAATATACATGGCGCATACCATGGCCCATAGTTAGCAACTGCTGTGTTCTTAGGTTGTCTTCTACTATAGAGAAATCAAGGCGCTATAATTAATTAAGTGTTAGCAGCAATTGCATTGAATTTAGCCAGTTCTTAGCAATATTTTTTACTTTGTTTTACTGTGATGCTAGAGGAACCAAAGTGCCATACCCAACGAAGTGTTGGCTGCAGTTGCATACCCATTCTAGGTAACTTCTTACTTTGCTTTGGTGTCACTACAGCATTATGGTCAAACAACCGTTACAAGGTATGGTAAGCACATTCACTTAAACTCGTTAAATTCTACCTGACACTTTGGCCCCACAAAATGAAATGTATTATAAAGGCTCATGTTTTTTTTGGTCATCAGCTGAGTGCCATAACCACTGAGCCATGGCAGCAGCTAATACCATTAAAGCAAATTTTTCGGCCTTTTTGAGTTCAAATTATCAAGGTTTCTAATGATTTGGTTTATGGTGTCTGACATCCCGAAGTGACTCAGGCTATGGAGAGACAGTTTATAATGTGCTGTAGCTGTAATGTGCCATTAAGAACACACAGTTTCACATAGGCAACCTCTTTATTTTCTGGTCACAAGTTAACCCAACACTTACAAATTCATCTGGTGCTTAGTTTCTCTTTTACCTTGTTTCACATAAGTGCGTGAAGTGCCATGTCTTTGATAAGTGCTATGGCATGGTAAGTCTGTGGTAGTGTTGGTGCTAGGGCAAAGTGCAAATTGTTATAGAACTACGTTTTAATACTCAAGATCTCTGATACTGTTTACATTGTGCTTATAATCCATGTTGTGAACTGAGTTCTAATACAACTCAATTGACAGTTTTTACAGAAACGAGATGCCCTCAAAGTGCAATATTTTAAGGTGAATTTATTCAGATCATAAAACAAAGCTAGATCTTCATCTTGAGTGTACCTGACTAGCCAAGTGGCCGAAAAGAACAATACACTTGTTGTTATCAAATTGTCTTTCAATACTCGACAACTGTGAAACTGTGTTCATTGTACTTTTTGATGCTGACTATAATTTTTAATATTTACTCTGTACTGTATCAATTCTGTACCTCTATTTATTCTGTAGTTATAAACTAGGTTCTAATACAACTCACTTTACAATCCATTGCATGTGAATTAGTCACAATGCACAATTTTTCTTGATATGAATAAATATTCTTCGTTATTCATGTCATGCATTCTAAGCCAGCTAGTGTTAAATAATGCAGCTTGTTGCAGCATTAGCATAGCATGCAAACAAACAGCAAACACCACAACATAAATCAGGCATATTATGGGAGGGAAATTTCAAAAAAAAAAAAAAAAAAAGCACAGAAGCACAGAGAAGAAAGCACAGTGCACCAATGAATAGCTAGAGCGCACTTCAGCAAAGTCGGCTAGGAGGCTGCCTGTACTTGCTGATGTCCGAATGCACCATGTCTCTTTGCCAAGGCACAGCTCCTTGGCCACTGAAATACTCACAAAGAGAATCTCTAAGTGCACAGGCTGCTGCCCTTGGGCGGCTCCCATGGGACATTGAACACCAAAGAATGTGTCTTGTGGCATTGCTGCGCTGGCATCTGGAGCACCCAGCAAGTCGGAGCCCAAGAAATTGTGGAAGGCACATGCAGCAAACACATAAATGCTGACACGCTCCGGTTTTGCTTCTATTGTACAATGAAGGAAACGGAACCTATTTGACAGGATTCCGAATGCATTTTCTGCTATCCAGCGTGCTCTTGATAGCCTGCACAAGAAAGTCATCACAGCTTAATGTAAATCAGTGTGTAGAGCTCATAGTTTCAAATGGATATCTATAGGAATAAAAGCAAGCCCTAAGGTGCTATGGCAAGCCACAAAGTGGTATGCAGATTGATTAAATATGTGACACACTGATTATGGTTACCTGTAGTTGAATATCTTTTTGTCCAGTGGCAGGACATGGCCAGCATAGGGCTTCATCAAGTGCTCGGACAGCGGAAACACATCGTCTCCAACAATCACTGGAGGCAGAGTCAGCGTGGGGGAGTTCCCAATTTTCACTGAAGCTGGCAGACCGGCTTTGTTGTTATCGATAGCTTTGCACAGGGAAGTTGTCTGCCATATACCTCCATCCCCTTGTGAACCCGGAGCGCCAATGTCCAAATAAGTGAATTTATAATTAGAGTCCACAAGGGCAAAGAGAATGATGCTAAATGTCTTTTTATAATTGAAATAAAAAGATCCAGATTTTTGGGGCTTTATAATGCAAACATGCTTTCCATCGATGGAACCACAACAATTTGGAAATTGCCATTTTTCATTGAAACCTTTAATAATTGTGTGCCATTGTTCTTTCATTTTTGGAGATTTGAGGTAGTCATCCTTCAGCTCCAAGTATATGGCCAGACAGGTCTCAAGTAAAATGCCATTTACTGTGGAGTGCCCCAACCGGAACTGGTGGCTCAGTGAAAACTGAGACTCCCCTGAAAAGCAAAGCAAGCACTGAATAAGTCGCATGCAATGTAAACACACACACACACACACACACACACACACACACACACACACACACACACACACACACACACACACACACACACACACACACACACACACACACACACACACACACACACACACACACACACACACACACACACACACACACACACACAAAAAGAAAAACAAAAAAAAAACGCACAAATGAAAAGAATATTACATTGTCATGAGACACTGTACCTGTATTCAACACAAACTTCTCACTTCTCCCACACCCCCTTTTTAATTGAGATAAATAATGCATCTCTAATTACGATGACGTATATACACGTCTCGCATTATTCAAATATCCACATATACCTTTTAAGGAGCCGGTGACATGATTCATTCCGGGTATGCGAGAAGTAGCCTCCTAAGGCACCACTTACTAACCTAATGCTGCTGCTGACATTTGCTTCCTAGCTTCCCCTCGATCTGATGCTGAATCACTGTTCTCGCTCATTATTCGCTTGCGCTAAACATAGCGCCTATGCACACTCCTAAACTGTATGCCTTACGACACGGAAACTGTCGTCAGCTTACTATAGGTGAAATTGCTCACCTGATGCCAGGAAACGCAGGGTAACTTGAAGCCTGGTCTTCGCTGGGATGGCATTCCGCATTACGGTATTCTGGCGCTCGATCCTTGGCTGGACACGGGCCAAGAGCTGATGGAACTGTTCGCTGCTGACACGGAGCAGGCACTTGTACTGCTCTGGGTCAGTAGCGCGCAGCTCCTCATACAACTGATTTTGCACGCCAAGCGACTTCTTCGTCAGCCATGGTTTAACCCAGCATGATCTTTTGCTGGGCGCAATACCACCTGCGCTTTCATCATCCTCTGACATTTCAAGGATGACAGCCAAAGCTGCTAATCGGCGCTTCTTGTCGCTGTCCATTTTGGCGCCCTTCTCAAAAGACCGCGCGCGCTCGTGCACCGTTACTCTAGAACGCGGCGCCGTTGCGTAAGAGCTTTGGGAGCGAGAGTATTTTGGGCGACTCTTCCTCGCTGTCGTTATCTGTCGTGATTGTTATCGGCCATGCAGAAAGAATCAGCGTTTACATATATCGCCATGATTTAAGCCCTTCGGATTGAAAACAATCGCAAAAAGGTTGTTCATGGAAACGTGCGTATTATTCCGATAGAAAATATTGTCCGTTTATTCCACATGATTTCCGTCAGATATTAAGAAGAAATAATAATAATAATCAATCTTTATTTAATGTGCGCAGAAACAACCGTATGATCTTTGCAAAGGAGAAAAAAAAAATGCACACGCAAGTTTTACACAGTCGGATAGAACCTTAAAAAAGAAACAGATAACACATGCATGAAATGAAATTTATACAAAAGAGTTACGGTGAGAAGGAAATCAATGAGTAGCATGTCAAATGGTAGCGTAACTCCCATAGAAGCCTGCGTGTCGACTCTGAGCGAGGCTTTAGTTTCCCAGTGCCCCCTGCGAACTGTGAGGCACAACAAACACGTGACGTTGCTTGTGACGTCACAGTAACGTACTTTTGGCGGGGAATTTGATTGTCTTTTTACTTATGAACGAAAAACAAGGCCAACAACGACGGAGGCAGAACGATGCTCGGATAAGGCAGAAAAATGGACACCGTAACTGTTCAGCCAACTTTACTTGACATGGATTTCTACTGTCAAGTTTAACGTTAACTGAAATGTTACGGCATCTTTAACCACCTTATCATAGCATCGTTCTGCCTCCGTCGTCGTTAGCCTAGTCTTTCGTCGCGCGTCATGTAAACGCATTCTGGGGCTTATTTCTTCGGGCACGTTTGTGAACAAGGGCCTTCAAGTGAATTCGGCAAGCACATGGATAGAACCACATGGCTTGAGGCATTTCACTAAGGGCATAAATGAGTGAAGCTGTGCTGCATAGGAAGCCAGGCTTTATTAATTCACGATTACTTACATAGGCGCTTCACGACAATGAAATCTTTTAAGTGTAGGAAAGCGACCACCGCTCATTCGTCACGGTCTTCATGAAATCCTCGTGATAACAAAATTTCCTGAGCGTAGGTCTCCAAGCGAGACGCGGTGAGATTATAAAAGGGTGAAAGATCTTGCTAACAAACAAAGTACATATCAGCGTCAAAGAACAACAAAAACAAACGAACGGAATAACTAACGCTAGCGCTAGAACGCCAACCTGTAAGAGCTTAGGTAAGCAATTCAAATTGGGATTGCTAGTATTTAGAAGTTAATGCGTCTGAGAAGTGAAAATATCTACGATATAGCTTCGCTCCAATAAATCTCGCCCTGTTCATGATTCCCATATTTTACTCGCGCTTCATTTGCCACTGAAAGGAGTCAATGTGGGGTTACAAATTTACAACTTAAGCATTTAACATGTTCATGAGAAAGATCCCATTGACAATAGGAACGTCACTGTAATAACAGCTAAAGCACGTTCAGCGAACGTTGGTGCGGTAATACGACGCAGTAAGCAAAACACGCAGCAAAGGGAGCGGAACGGGGGGCTCTGAGCAATGCGACACGCGTCTTGGGGGCAATAAACAATAAAATCTCACCTTCACCACTCAATTAAAACATGCAGCGATACGCCGCTTATGCAGACGTGTATCCGTAAAACAAGCCACCACTTTTGCGACGTGCCTGGGAGGCCGAGCCGAGCCGCCGAGCTGTGACGCAGCATTGTCCCATCGTCCGGAAATGCGCACATGCAGCGGCAATCAGTTTCTCATCGAGCACAGACAGTCTTCGCCTTGCTGTAAACCTCTACCACAACCAGCAGAATGAAATACTGACTGTTTGTTACAGATAACCCACTCTGTACGCAGCACGCAACGATGAACGTTGAACCGGGGCCGACGACGCACCCACTCCGCGGATGAAAAAAGTTTTGGGCAACTACGCAGCGGATAAGTGGCCGAGAGAGGCCGTTAGAAACAAGTTAAAATATTATTAAAAATGTGACACGTTTTTTCTTACGCAAGAAACAAAAACTGCATTCATTCCTGAGCGCGAATATTATGTTTACTTTCTAGTTCTTTGGAGTTCTGGCAGATCTTATTTTCTGTGCGCTAGTAATTTGCCTCACAGTTCGCAGGAGCCCTCATCATCGAGTTGATGCCTCTGACAGTAGGCAGCTGCACGCGTTTTCTTCCAAGTTGCGCGACCAGTTGTACATTGACCTTGAGCATGTCTTGTAGAGCACATTAAAAAAAAAACATAAAAAGAACAAAGAACAGTCGTTGACTATAGTAATATAGAAATCTACATGAAATAAACAACAATCCCAGGCGCAACAAATTTGTGGTACCTAAAACACAAGCTAGACATATAATAAGGAAATACAACTGAACGCGGGACATAAGATTCAGATATATATAAACTTTTAAAGTTGAAATATAAATAAGAAACGGATAACAAACAGTTAAAGATAAAATGATAATAATAAAACCTTTATTATTGAGAAATGCGCACATCTAATGAGCAGGTCAGCTCTCCAGTCACAGAAGCTTGTTGGGCTGAACCTTGCAGGCAGTCAGGAAATGCAACATGCGGGCCAATTTGCGAAATGGTGTTAACGTACTTTTTATCATGAATATAAAGATAAAAACGCAAAACAAGCAAAGTTATGGACGAACGGGAGTGAGCAAAAGAATCACGTACTTGCCGAAACGCTGGACCTTCGGAGGTTGTAGGCCGTCATTGCACCCGTCACCGTTTAGGTGGTGGACGACGGCTGTTGCGGCGCGCGTCTTTCCCTCCGCACAAGGCAGCGGAGGTGGTTCAGCTACAGAGCCAGTAGCAGGCCTGCGCATTTTCTTTTTCTTCTTCCTACAGCCACAACAACAACCACCTCGGAGACGAACCGACGCGTCCCGCCGACGAAACAAAATTGGCTGTGGCTAAAGGTACGTCGGACGGACCCGATCGATGGTCTTAAAGGTACGTCCGACGGATCCGGTGCGTTTTTCTTCGGGATACGACGGACGGATCCGGGAAATATTTTTCAGGGGTACGGCGGACGGATCCGATCGGTAGGGTTCTTCCGACGGACCCAACGCATTTTTCTCCGATATGGGCCTTGGGATCCGTCGGGAAAGCCGGACGGATCCGAGATTCCCAGATGTGGTTGTAGCGTTGTAGCAACGCAACAACCAACGTTTTTAGATCCCTTGGCAACAACATGGTAGCCATATGTAGCCAAATCGAAGTTGGTATGAGGTGTACGTGCGAGGTGAAAGAAGTATGTACTACATACTGCATGCGTGAAATGTAAAATTACAAAGAATAGTACAGTGGCAAGAATAGTGCCTAGAATGGGTGATATACTACGTGATGGCATGATGATAGGTTTACGTGAGTTGGACCGCGGCAGGGTGGCAAGCACGACCAGAGCGCAAGCGCATGTAATCGCGGTGTTGACGGCCAGCCCGCGGCCCGCACGCCCGCTCATTTGGTCCTCGTTATCATGTGGATTAACGTCTATGACGGTCGTTATGTAGTTTTGATTCTTCAAAGTTTCGTCACTTCCATCTGTGATGAGATGCGTCACGTAACGCATCGCTTTCTGCTCGCATTGAGGTTTGGTGCTGCAAGTTCTACGTAGTACATATACAAGCGGCGCTGAAAAAGCTGGGTGCCGCCGGAGTGTCTCTAGCCCAAGCATCGCGTCATTCGTGTTTGTTGGAGGTGTGGTTTGTGCTTACCGTGAGATGCTGTGATGTACGGATTACGTCCTACTAGAGTGCTGTGTGAGACTACGAAGAGTGCTGTGATGAGTGCGCCAATGTCCGGACGGACATCAGTGTGTCCGTTTATGATCGGCGATGTTGCACGTGCATGTCAGTGTTTATAGGGAACCAAAGCTGGAGTTTGCTCCGCGACGCCAGCGCTTGGTTTCCAGCGGAGCGGAGAGGAACTACAAAACCTACGCGCATCCGCGCCCGCGCTGCGCGCGGCTGTCTGCGGAGTCTGCGCAGCCCGCTCGCTCGGGAGCGCGTGCTACAGGCAGCCGCACGTGCAAGCGGAGCGGGAGAAGGAGAGTGAGGACAAGGGGGGATGGTCGTGCGTCTGTGCGCGCAAAGCCGGCGCTCTTTGCCAGTGGTGTTTCTTATTTTTGATTTTTTCTGTGCCCCGGCTGACATAGAGGCTGGCTGGAGGCACGCTTTTTATCGGTGCTTTCGAAAGTGAGAAATTATGATTAATTGATCGCCGCGGACATTGTTTTCAAAGAGCGCTTGTTGGCAGGCTCAGACAAAAAAAAAAAAAAAAAAAAAAAAACGAAAACGAACGCGAATTCGGTACTCGAAGGCAGAGGCAAGCGACAGGTATTTTGAAGGACTTGAGGCGGCACCTCTTGATGTCTCTTCCATGTTCAGAGAATGAAGGGTCCAGCCTTCTCGTTGAGAATTGATACGCGTGTACACAGCGACGAGTGCTCCGGGCGCTGGTTGGGAAGCTTCCTTTCCATTTGTGACTGCTCACTTGAAAGGGGCCTATTCAACTCTTTGGGGACAGACGTTTTAGGCGATGCTGCCGGCGCCGTGGTGCCTGCTTTCGGCGCGTTTAGGACGCGTTCCCTACAAAGGCACAAAGCATGCCGCCTTACCCTTTGGTTCCTGCTGACAGCGGTCAGGGGGAGTTCGCTGCTGTGGCGCTGCCATCCGAAATCAATGACTTATCTACCTTTAACGATGAGAGGTTTCTTAACGACCTGGATCACTGACGAGAAGCCGAGGCATGCCATTCTTTCGGCAGTTTCCTCTCTCCGTGAGACGAAGAGCGAGGAAATGCCTGACGACTTTTCATGCAGGCGGGGACATCTCTCCAAGTAAACCTTTGTCTTCTTAATTCCACAGCTACGCTGTGCAATCCCTAGTTCAGTTATCTCCTCTAGCGAATGGGCAGTTTTGAGCTCCCGAAGCAGGATCGCATATGAGGATAGGACGATTAACGTATGTGTTTTCCCTTTATAAGCGCCGAGTGATGGCATTAATGACATATATCTGTTTCTTTAGGCCGACTTGGTTCTGCGATGGCTGCTGCGGCACCGCCAGTTACAAACAGAGGTGCGAGATACGAACGGTACGAGATACCTAAAAAAAAAAAAAACGACAACCATCGTTTCAACACGAAAGAGAGAAGAGAAAAAAACACTTTCACGAGTTTTGCGAAAAAGCGCGCGTCACTTTTTCATTCCAGTTTTTTTTTTTTTTTTCTTGCCCCCTTTGTTGGAGCGCGACGGCGGCCAGAATGCGGCCGGAGGAGGAGAGAAACAACCGAGCGCGCGAGCGCAAACACGTGCTGGAGAGCAGCGCGGAGCAGACGACAGCATGCTTTTCTATGCGGAGGGGAGCAGACGACGCGGCCACACTGCGTGTAGGCTTTGACGGGATCTCCATGGAGGGTCGCTGACGCACAGAGCGGCGCAGCGCCCCCTGGCCCAGGTTTTCTCCCCTATTAGGTGCAGTGGTAATTTATTTACACGCGCTGTGCAACAATCAGACGAAAATAAGTCATCGACAATTTGTTAGCCTGCACTACAGAGCTCAAAACTCGGAAAATGGGAGTGCACATGACACAGTTTTCGCATGTTGGAGTGGACCGAAAAATAAGTGCCCAGCCCACACCGCCGGGATGCGCATTACTGCAGGTGAAATGGTTCAGGTTTCTGTAAAATAGCTGCCTGGCACAGCACCTTCCTAAATGTTCAGGCTTTGTACTATTGTTGAAGGCCACTTTATCATTAATAAAGGAACGAATATGCTTTATGTGTTAATGACTAGTGCTTTTTCAACATATGTTCATTTTTGTTTTCGTTTTTCCTTAGTTTCCTTTGTTTTTTATGCTAGACAAAAACAAATAGTACACTTTTGAACTTGTGAGTCCAAAGCTGAACATGAATATCTGCCATGCATGTGACAGCTTTAATGCTAGAAAGGTTGACGTGTATAGCATGTACGTAGACGCTGCGACATCTTAGTGGCACGTTCGACTACTTGCCCCAAGGTCGTGATGTTTAATGCCAGTGATGGCAGTCGCACTTTGGTGCAGGTGAAATGCAAATGCTTCTGTTTCCTGCAAGATGTCAACGCAAAGTACGAAGCCCGGGCAGTCAAATTAGTCTGGAGCTCTCCACTACGGTATTTTTCATAGCTACATATGTCACTTTAGGATGTGAAACCCTACATGCCACAGGTAGGCTGCATTGTTTTTTAGATTTTGTAACCTCTCATCTATGTTTTGCAACATTTGGCTAATTTTAGTTCTCAAACAGTTGTTAAAGATGAAACCGAAGCAGTTCTTGGCATGGTTTCCTGCTTGGATTAATTTGCTAATTGCAGTTCTTTGAAACTTGCATCAATGCTGGACAGTTCAAATAGGAGGCAGTTGAATTACAGAAATGATGTGGATCGTGCATTTCAGTTCTGACAAATGTAAAGTAACGGTCCCTTCCTTGCATGCATAGGTACCCTTAGACAAATACATACTCGGGTGTGTGATTGTGACGCATATCAAGGGTCAACAGAAGGCCATGTGGAGCCAGTGTGATATTCTTCATGAAGGCAAAAGTAAAATTGTACAACAGCTGCTGTACCATGCAGAAAAAAATTGATCATTTAGTGTATGATTAACTGACCATGAATAGCATCTTACTCAGAGTATGATGTGATATATATCTGGTTTAGCATCCCAAAATAACTACGGCTATGAGGAACACAATAGTTGAGGGCTCCGGTATAATTTCGACCACCTGGGGTTCTTTTACATGCACTGACACCGCACGGTGCATGACGGCCTATTGTTTCTCCTCTATTGAAATGCCCCTGCTGTGGCTGGAACCAAATCTGCATCTTTCGGTTCAGCAGCCAAGCACTCTAACTACTGAGCCAGCACAACGGGGCCAAGTATCAAAATGCATGCCATTACATTTCCTTCTAGCCGGTGGTTTCTTCACAAAACTAATGTATACAAGGAAAAGTAAATAGCAAGAAAACACTAGTTTTATTCCACATTATATTCACATTTCAGCAAACATTCTCTAGGAAAAAATTTCTCGTAATGTTTGCATGGAAACCATGAACATCTTACAAAAACAAAACAATGCACTTACTCCACTCCAATTATTAATGGGCAAGGTTGCATCTATGCTACTACACTGCACTTATCACAAAACCACAAGCCCCATCTGCTTTGGCCAATCACTTGATGAAACTAACGGAGACGGATGTCGCACACCACAGACTGGTCGTCTCGCAACATATCTCTGCATATTATTTCAATTTCATGCCTTTCCACTTAGCTTCAACTGTTGCCAGCATTACTAATCACCCATCTTTTCTGAAGTTCCTTTTTACGCTGTTGGGATCAGCATCCTTGTTAACGATGGTCTCTGGAATTTTCGATGCTATCATTTTCACATCTTCCTCATCTGGAAGAACAAAGGAAATGACACGCTTTGATCAGAAAAAAAATTAGGACTCCAAATCTCCACCTGTATGGGTATGGTGTGCCAGCGTTAATGGTTCTTGTCTGCTGATCCCACTGTGGATTCCCGTTAATTTACATGCCCTTTGCTACAAACATAATTACTAATTCCTTAATTCATGTCTCCGTTATCTCAGATATACTCATTAGCATATGGTCGTAGACTGCCCTGTTAGGTGATAGACAACCTGGCATAGACCTCTGTAAGCCTCAACCTTTCTTAATTGGAGCTGAAACGTCCCAGAACATATTCAAATATAACTTTGTAAGCTTGACTTAACAGCTCCTGCCATGTCGTGTGGCCTCGTGACATTTGGCTCGTGGCACTTTTGGCTTGTGCACAGGGGACATCTGTTAAATACTGGTTAACATGCATGAAAAATACATTTTCACACAAACTGGTGGCAAATGGTCAAGTGGTGCACTGCAGATTCTGAAATGTATACCTATATGCATGCAAGGATCGCATCATATAACATGATCAAGAGTTCTATCAGTACCTGTAGTTACATAGCATTTCAATGTCCATTAAAGGACCACCTCAGACAATGGTTGTTGTTACCACAAGACCTGTTCTAACAGCATACTGACACCATTCCACTGAGCGATGGACATGTATATGCATACCCTAGATAGCTCATGATTGTGGATCTCATTTATTTCTATGACTTCCAAGGAGTTCCTGTCGTCAGAAATCCTACACTTTATGAAATCGGGACAGTTGTCTTGAAAGGTGATGAAAAGAAATAACCAGGTTACCTTGATGCAATGCTAAATTACAGAGGGTGAATATGCTGCATGAAGATACCAAGAAACTTGTACAAAGAAAAGTGACAGTGAAATGGCAGGATTTTTGGAACATTGAAATAAACTACAAACTATACTTGTCAAACCTGTCATTAAGGAATGGAAATCATGCAGTAATCAAAAACACAACATGGAGGCCATTTTAGGTCATCTTCACAAAACACATACCCACACCTCACACACAGCTTCATACTTATGAAAGAGGACAAACCAATATGCAAGGAGTGTGGAGATGAACTAACAATAAACCATATCTTACACATGCGCCAGAGTCTACAAAATAAGAGGAAACATTTTGTATAATTTTGCAACAGATCCCTTTCCATCCCAGCATGATCCTAGGAGAGACGTGCAAATTTCCTGCATTTTTGGTTTCCTAAAATGTTCCTAAGCAAGCTACATCCTAAAGAACATTTTAGTCATTACACACAAAATAAACACATTAAACCTTGTTCTTGGTGTATGGCAGCATTAGTCGCTTATGCACCATAAAAATCAACACAGTGCTGTAAGGTATACCTTGGTTAGCTATGTTATACGAGTCAAGCTTTCGGTCTGGTGTGGTCCTTATTCACGTGACAGCGCTGTCATGAGGGCCTATGTCCCAGCGATCGGAAAGTGACCTATTCCAATAATTTTACAAACTGAAGGCGATTCTACAGATTTCTAAAGACTGGAGTGCTCAAATGTTTTATCAACGTCCGCCTGCTTTGACAGCCTGGAGTGAAACTGTTGAAGAGAATACATTTTTGTACATTTAACGCGTTTCTGAAGGCGTTGCTTTCAATTACGGGACCCATAAAAAGCAGTTGAATATCAAACGCCGCTTAGGTAGGCTTTCTAGCAAGACAGCGGTGTAGCGTGGAAAATCGCTCCGCCGGTCTATCGCTGGCGCCGCTGACTTGACAGGCGAACTGTTCAAACTTACTGACCACACCTGAAACACTGAATTGCGCATGATCAAGGCAGAATTTCTCTAACACTGAGCACTGGTAGCTATCGATTTCGCGCCCAATATTGTGAAAATTGTCCTCTCTTCGATCTTTGATACGTCCACGGTTGAACATTTATGCACCTCGGTGTAGGCCAGCCGTTGGAACATGGATGCGTGGTTGTAGCAACGATCACTTGCATGGCACACTCTGCAAAATTCCAAGATTCAGCTTCTGCAACGAAATGTGCAGCGCACATTTTCTACCGCGTACCTAAGTCCGGCGATGCATGCATATCGATCCCGATCGTTTCAAAGCTGCGCGGCCGTTCAGTCGGGTCACGCTAACCTCGAGCATGCGGGGGTTTAAACTACATCTACGCAAAATTCAACGACAATAAAAAGATGCAGGCTAAGCACTTTAGTCTAGTCTTTCCCTAAATACCAAATAACATTGCTGTTCACAGAGAATTCGGATCATTCGCACTTCCGGCTTTCCGGTTGTGCACTCTTGCGGTGCGGTGCAGTAGGTCTTCGCCTCGACGAGTCGATGTGCAGCTCGCCGCAGTAGCAGCGCAGGCCTCTAGTAGATTCGGCATGTCTTGTGCCATGGCTCTGATGTAGAATTTAAACGAAGAATTTAGCTAGAAACATCCTGTTTCCTCGGTCTGCATGTGAGAAACGAGCATAATGCCATTTCACATACATACTTTGGAGAATGTTGTGCACGGCGAGGTGTGTGTGTGTTGTGCCGGCGCTAGATCTTCGGAGGTCGATGCAGGACCTAAGACAGCGTAAATGCTAGGAATAGCTCGCTCGCATTACGGGCAGATCGAGGTGATAGTTTAGTGCGAAGCGAAAGCTGCTCGTGAATGTGCGTATCTCGATGCCAGCTGGTGGAGCTGGTGCAGTACGTAGCGTCGCCTGCAGCTATGTGCGTGACAGCGATGCTTGCCGTACACAACCTTAAGTGAAGACCGTGATCTATGTTAGAACGGATGCACTCTTCGTAGCACCTCATCGAGAGTCGCGGCTAGCTGATATCATAGAGGATAAGATTCATTCACGCGTAGCAAGCGGAATGTGGCCGCGTTCGACGTGCATATAGCCATAAGCCTGTATATCGACGTCCGCCGTATCTTTACGAGAATCGAATGGATACGTCGGACGTACCTTTAGACACTTCGAACAAAATTTGACTCGCTGGTAGTGATCACAAAACTGCAAAAAAACACGACTTCTTCGTTGCGTAAACCAGGAGAGAATCCTGTCTTGGCCGCCTGCCTGCCGACGCTGTGATGTACTTTCCCTCTGCCTCTCCCCCGCTCCACGGTTACAGCGAATGACATGCCATCCCCGGGGATCGGATGATTTCAAGGCTGCGCCTCATTGGTCAAACATCACGTCATGCAAATTTTGGCGCGAAAGTTTGGGCGGAAAAGTTGAATGGTGGCTTCTCACGTCGAAACGCATGAACAGACGTACTGATGGGCTCCGATACGAGACAGCGCTAAAGTAGGCGCATAGCGTGTCATTCCAAAAAAAAAAAGAAAAAGGAAAAAAAAAAAGAAAAAAAAAAAAAACACATCGTCGCGACGGTCGTGCGATTCTCGCACCAATAGAGGGTTTACAAAAATAAGTCTGGCGATAGAGCGAGCGGCACGTTGACCCCGCGCTGGCAGCCATAATTTGATCGCTCCATCCGTTCGCTTTGGTTCGCTTCGTGTCCGTCCGTCAGCGCCCGCCGTTCTGTCCGCGCTTTTCACGTTGTAACCTATTGTGCTGTGCTTGGACCTCTCTTCTGTCCCTGCAGCTACAGTGGCATGTAGCCTGGCGGTGTCTGTCAGCGACGCCAAGAAGCGTATTTTGACAGCCGAGGAGCCGCGCTGCCGAGTGCAGTTACAAACTGCTCTACGAGTCGTGCATGGGCCCCTCGTCGATCCGCGCAGCGTCATCCCTATCCAGGTACAGTATTCAGAGTTTTGTAATGTGCAGAACTTTTTTTTTGGCTGTGTGCCTTTGCTATTTACTCGAACGACTATGAGAGACGATCGCGAGTTTGATTGCTTGGTTTGCGCATCACCGTCGCTCATCCCACTGGTAGAAACTTGTTGGTGAAATGAGCGAGGATGCAATTTATTTTGAGATGAAAGAATCGTGCGTAATTTGACGTAAGTTGGAATGGCGCTTAGCACTTTCCTATGCCGTCGACGCAGTAGAATTGGCACGGGTCTCGAAAATAATCGGGGGCTAAGCAAAAAAAAAAAAAAGAAAAGAAAAGAAATGTGCCATGGTAATTTCTACTTCCAGTGAGTGAAGATTGACTGGTGTGCGATAGACGATGATGAGTTAATAAAATATTTGTAATTGATCAATCGATGAGAAAAGCAACGAAAAAAAGAAAAAATCGGAAACTGAGGGTTTAAAGGTGTCAAAATGCTCAGAATGAAAAACCAGTGCTTGGTGATGCTATTGAAGAAAATTTAGAATGTTTAATTGAAATAGCTGAAGAATATGTTCAACGGTGTCAAATTGCTCAGAATGGAAAGGCGATTGTTGCTGACCCTGAGTATTGGTGTATAAAAATATAAAACAATAAATAAAATAAAGAAACAAGTATAAAATGAATAAAAGCTAAAAATTTAAAACGTGAAGACAATATCGTGTGTGTGTCTGAGAGAGAGAGAGACGCTATCGCGTCATACCCTTAACGACGGAGCTGAAGTGTCCCCCTAATTTTTTTATAACAGTATTATATAATATAAATCTGACTTTATGAACACAGCCAGTTGCACCGAGCACAGACACTTCGCAGTAATGTGAGTTGACTTTTCAAATTTCGTTTCAGCCTAGTTCCTCTGCCTCCGAGTTCCTCGAAGCTTCCCATGGCAGCGCTTTCATACGAGGTTAAGGCTTCAAATGTCTACTATCTGACAGAGGGAATAAACAAGAAATCGACATATTTACAAAATAAACTGAATTTCAGGTGACTGTCAATTAGCGAACCATCGGGTGACTTGACAAAACACACAAAAGTGAAGTGCACGCTTCGTTATTTTATCGGCCGCGCTGGCAGGTATGAAGGCACAAAATGCAAGCCTGAGCTGCACACTCTGGACGCAGAGCAGACTTCACATGCATTATCACGTGATAACATCTTTCGAAACGGCTGGACGTGAGCATATTACAACACACTAGTGGGATGTCATTTTTTCCTGCTTTACTAGATGCCGCGGGTTTGGCAGCCGCTTTTGCAACGTGAAACACGCACCTTGGGCAATCATGCCCTTGTCTTAAATCAAACACACAATGGTAAATGCAACCTACGTACAAAAGGTTTCAAAGAACGTATTTGAACTATAGCGTTCGTTATACATGCATTGTTCCTTCTTCCGTGTCCTCCATCGAAGCATAAGCTTATCCTCCAAGTTAACAAGGCTTCATAGCACGCAAAACAACCTTGCCGTTTTAGGTGATAGCATGTTCTGTGAGCTAGCTCCCAGTCAGAGGGACGTGCAGTAATGCTTTACATGATGCAAATGACACTTGTAAAGCTGATTAGAATTGCAAACGAGCGGTCGCATACATGCGTATACCTTGTTTCCATGCGTGTCTATGATGGTGCGCTTGCTGCGAATAGAGCTTGTTGCTAGCAGCGACTGCTGTGATCTTAAAAAATGAAACAATCGCTTGTGATCATTCCAATGCACCTTGTGGTGCAAGCACGGGTTCGACGAGGGCGCACGTCGACACCGTACTCGATGGGAGGCTTGGGCGGACTGAACAAAACATGGCCACCACGCACAGTTTCTGTCTCTTTCACTAGATGGCACTAACTTTTGTAAAGCCTCTATTCCGCTTGACGTTCTATGCTTGGTCGAGTAAAGCATGACTTCAGTCGTGAGACGAAAGGGCCTTAGGGCTGTGGACGCTGCCGGTGATTTTGGAGAATTAAATGGAGCAAACGGCGGAAACTATTCATGAGTGGCCACATCTTTAGCGTGGCCACTCATGAGCAGAGCAAGCTGAAAGCACGATGTAAGAGCCAGCGTGAACAGAGAGGCGTACACAGTCGCAATTTGGGCATATACATTTTCTTTTTATTGCAAAAGCAATACTACGATAGCCAAAGCGAGACCTTGGGTGGGTGCAGCTACGCCGTGAAGAGGCGTAGCTACGGTCTCCTCATAAAATAATCAGCCTGCCATGGCATTTGAATTCGCCACCTCTTGGTCGATCTCGCGGCGAATACCCACTGCAAGGCGAAGGCCTCTCCCATTTTCCTCCAATTAACCCGGTCCTGTGCTAGCTGCATCCATTTGACCCCTGCAAATTTCTTAATCTCACCCACCCATCTAGTTTTCTGCCGTCCCAGCTACGCTTACCTTCCCTTGGAATCCAATTGTTTACTCTTAGAAATCATCGGTTATCCTCTTCAAACTACATGCCCTGCCCATGCCCATTTCTTCTTAATTTCGACTAGAATGTCAGTAACTTGAGTTATTTCTCTCACCCACTCTGCATGCTTCCTTTCTTTTAACGTTACACCTGCCATTTTCGTTCCATGGCCCTCTGCGCTGTTCTCAACTATTAAGTAGAACCTTCTTGGTTAGCCTCCACGTTTCAGCCCCATAGGTGAGTACAGGTAAGATGCAACTGTTGTATACTTTCTACTTGAGCGATACCGGTAAGCTGCTAGTCATAATCTGCGAATGCTTGCCAAATGCGCTCCACCCCAATCTTATTCTTTTTGTTATTTCCTTTTCATGGTCCGGATCTACGGTTACTACTTGTCCTAAGTAGACATATTCGCCTACTACTTCCAGTGCTTCGCTACCTAACGTAAACTGCTGTTCCTTCCCGAGGCTGTTGAAGATTACCTTAGTCTTCTGCATATTAATTTTCAGACCTACCTTTCTGCTTCTCCTGTCTGGACCATTTATCATTAGTTGCAGTTGGTCCCAGGAGTTACTTAACAAGGCAATGTCATCAGCGAATCGCAGATTACTGAGATATTCTCCATCGACCCTGATGCCTAACTGGTCCCATTCTATGTCTTGGAATACACTGTCTAAGCAAGCTGTAAATAATACTGGGGAGATCGTGTCTCCTTGCCTAACACTTTCTTAATTTGAATTTTATCACTTTCTTTATGTAGGACTATGGTTGCTGTGCAGCCGCTATGGATATCTTCCAGTACTTTCACATATGGTTCACCTACACCATGATCTCGCAATGCCTGCATGACCACTAAGGTTTCGACTGAGTCAAAATCTTTCTCGTAGTCAGTGAATGCTATATGTAGAGGATTCTTGTTTTAGTTTTATTTATTAGTCGACGTGTCGGCAAGAGCCCTGCCTTTTTCAAGGCTCTTGGAGGATAAATGCCAGAGAGTACGAGAGTATGTGATGTTAGGAAGATAGTGAGAGACCGGAAAGCGTAGTGTGATATGGTCCATAGGGTCACGAAGAGTCGGACATGATTGAACCACTGAACTGAACTGAACTGAATGAACTTAAGGCGTCGAAGTGGTTGAAGATATGTTTTGTTTGAGAGTCATCAATTACTGTCCATGTTGACTGATGAACAGGATATTTCCAAGAAACAGTCTTTGAAGCTTTGCTAGTAGCCATCGAAGAGATGTAGTATATAAAAAAAAAATACACATACTTGGTTGAAAGATGTATGCACATGTAAAAAATGCTTCTGCTTCTTGTTTTAGTTTTATTTATTATTTGACGTTTCCGCAGGAGCTCTGCCATATATATATATATATATATATATACATGGGGCGGCTTGAGGAGAAGCGTCCTCTCACGAAGAAAGAATACTCCAATTTCTCCTCAATAAAGTTTCTTCCTCCTCCTCATGCTCAAAAGGAAGAGGAGGAGGAGAAAACTCTATTGAGGAGAAATTGGAATATTCTTTCTTCATGAGAGGAAGAATTCCTTTGCGGGTTACAAAAGTTGTATATAACTTGCTTCAAGACCGGGCATTCCCGGTTAGGCTCAGTGGAGAACAAGTTGGAAATAAACAAATCAAACAGAGAAGTACCACAAGTTTCAATCCCTTTACTGTTTAATATTGCTTTCATACCATTGGCTTGGAACTAGGCGAAATATAGAGTTTCTGATTTATGCTGATGACATCACAATATGGTCAACACAAAGATCTACAGACGCAGAACCTTCAGTTACAAGAAGCTTTAAAAACTTTGGACGGGTACGTACGGGAAGCAAGACTGGAAATTTCGCCTCAAAAATTCAGTTAAATTCATGTGGGGAACAAAAACGGAAGAAAGAAATTGCAAAATAACTTCACATTGAAAATTGGTAACCACAATTTACAGGAAGTGGACGAGATAAGGGTCCTTGGGCTAGACATATATAAGTCGGGCAAAGGAACTCAATGGCTTCATAATACAAAAAAAGGCAGCAGTGACTGCACTACATTTAATCAAACGAGTCACGTCTAGAGGAGGAGGGGCCCGAACTGATATAGCTAGACGTCTTGTGCGTTCAGTACTTCAACCTTGGATAGTGTACCAAGCGCAATTTCATAGACTAAAACGACAATGGGTGGAGCTAGAAGGATAAATAGAAATGCAATGCGCACCATTACGGGTTTGCCAAAACTTACACCCATCCCTATACTTCAGGAATACGCACAGTTGAACACTCTGACAGAAATTATTCAACAAAGAGAAGAAAGACGAAATTTAAAAAGAAAGTATGTTGAGCCTGTTGCAGCTGTATACAATGAGGTGACAGTACAGACACCAAAAATAATAGACCCCCTCCCTGGGCCTACACAACAATTACGACTAACAAGACTATGAAGCTCCATCGTAAACCACAGCCGACAACATGTCCGGTGGTTGACATAAGTTTCGGAATATGTATAGCTTATACAGACGCATCAGTGATTCAAAGTGGTGGAAGAACGGTAACCACCAGTCCCACACATGCAGAGTTATTCACACATAGAGAGTATGTAACGGACCACCCGGACTCACTTGTAATGGAGCTGTATGCTATCTGCAATGCGATGGAGGCTATAAATGCCATACCGTCTATAATCGAAGCTCACATTTACACCGACTCTCTAGCGGCTATTAAACAGTTCAAGAGAGTTACAAAAACACAGTGTTACCCAGGAGATACATGCTTTAAATAAGAAAACAACAAAACGCGTTCAGGTACATTGGATACAAGAAGACGGTAATAACATAGATAAAAAAAAGATATACGCTTACACACCAAGCCCCTAACATGAGCGCCCCACCCACAAGCCTCCCATTTTATCCTCGCTCCGCTTATACCCAATCTTAGTATCTGTTGTAAGGAAAAGTGCACGTGCCCTTATTCCCCCGTGCACTTACCCCCTCCCTCATAATCTAACGAGATTGGAAGAGGTGTCCCTTACAAGGATTAGGGCTGGGGCGGCCCTTACTCAGTCAGTAACGTGCCGATGGGGCTCTGAAGAGGATGCAGTGCAGAGCACATGCCCTAAATGTCCAATGCCAGCTGCCGAGGTAGATCTTCAGCACCTTTTATGGACATGCCCAGGAATGCAGCCGTCAAGAATAAGACGATTACAAGAAGTTGGACCGTCGGCTACAAAGGAGGAACATTTACACTTGTGGCTAATGGACAATATTAAGAGCCGGAGCTTGCTTCGGTTCCTAGAAGAAAATAGGCTGCATGCCTTCCTTTAAATTAAAAGACAGCCTCATTCTATGCCACATGGCAAGCCTTTGAAAAAAAAAAAAAAAAGAATTCCACATTTCAAAAGCAAAAGTAGTGGAGACCACTGCGTTTGCCACAGGGACGTACGTCGTCAGCGCTGCTGCGTCATATCACCTGGTTGAACGCTCGTTGCTGTCATATATCCATCAGTGGTCAGTTAATTCGGGTTTTATTATCATGAAACTTGCGGATATATGTGCACTTCAATGGTGGCAGCACTGGGGAATTGAAAAACTTTGTAATATCTAGGAATTTGCTACATGGAGGTATAATTATATATAGGTTTAACTGTATATCTGTCAAATGCAATTTTTTTCATATTTTTTATATTTTCATTATTTTCATTATTGAAGGTACATACTATATTGGTCACAACCCAAAAATAATGCGGGTAATATGTCTCAAAAGAGACCCTCTGAAAAGCCAGCAGTTTTTTATATCACTGTCAATCATCTTGCGCCTGGGAGGTTTCACCTGCAGATGATCATAGCAATTACAAGGCATTTCACCATAGCTGCATGAAACTAGGTCGTCGTTGGAAGCCACCCTTGGAGATTATTTGCTCATTTGTTATTGAACTACATCAACAACAGTATCAATCCTTAATGTAGAATATACCCATTGTACAAACACAGCCAGTAAACCGATAAAGAAGTAGGAATCCTGTTGGTTTCTCTCTTCCACGTTATGAAGCTAGACAAATGCTGTCAGTACATCAGCACAGGTTTAGATAAATAGAAGCTATTGGTTTGTCATTTCAAAATGCAGTAGGGAGAAATGAATGCAGTTTCTGTCTTTCTCTTATTGGTATTTTTAATAACGTTTCATTCACAAAAGCAGTGCAACAATTCATGCTTCTTTGTAATAAATCATGTAATTACTAATTAGTACCCATTCAAGTGCAGCCCTATGGCTACAAAGAAAAGGTATACAGCTTTCGCTAAAACTTTGTTGTTTCTGAAACTTGCTCATGCGAGACCTTATTGCAAGAACACGAGAGCAAGAGAGCCATACCTCCTTAACCGACAGAAACCAGGCACTGCCAGTAAACAGCGCCACCAGTTGAGCGCGCTTGTACTCCAGCCACAGTCAAGGTATGTCCTAATTTTTCAAAAAATAATATACATAGAGATATTGCAGTTATGTTCCTGCATGGCACCTTCCAGCCAGTTCTTGGTAGCTCATCATTGCAAGACCTGGAAATGTGGTTTGTATGCGTGTCCATCACCTGGAATTTTGGCTGGTTACATAAATTTTTAATTCTACGTTTTTCAGTATGCACTAAATTCATTGAATTCTGACATTGGCTTTGTGGACGGTCAGTCTGGGTGACTGGCCCCCCAAGTCATTAGTAGGGTCCTTAGTAGTGCATGTGCCTCTGTAGTACTTTGCGTTAAACGTCATCAATCTGTGGATGTATGTGTACCTGTGCACACACATGGCATGCATTGCTCGTTGATGATGAACATATTGTATGTTAGAAATATACTTTGTATACTTATTTCACAGTGAAGAACCAGGCAGTAACTGACAAGTCATCCTTTATTACATTAAATTAGGTTACACTTGTCAACAAGCAATATCCCTTTCTTGCTTAAATGTGGCATATTGAACAGCGTGCTTTGTGTCACTGAATAAACCTCCCTTTTTCACATCTATACTGACACTGAACAATGGTCTAGTACCAAATGCTTGAAAGCAGTACCAATCCAGTGTTTTTTGCTACTAATCTGAATGTACAGGGGCAACAAAAAGCAGACCACTGACAAATTTACATACTGGACAACAGTGTCATGGGCAGTCACCCAAAAAACATCATATTTACATGGTCAGATGTTACATTTTTATTATGACAAGATTTCTTTGCTGCAAATAATGGAGCAGCTCCCTAAGCATAAGGGCAGACAGGAGGTTATACACTCAAAAACAATGCAGATGACCAACTTGCAGAGCACAGAGGTAAAAATGGAATAAGGGTTTGCATTTTGAAGGCTTTTCTTGTAAGATACTTTGCACAATAGTTGTCATTTAGAATGCACGTGGGCTATGAAACTCTTCGATGTGCATTGGTACACATCTACACATAACTTACAACATAGAAACCTAACCAAACAATGCAGTTTTGGAGAGATGCTGACGCCAGTAAGGGGTTTGAAAGCTGGAACGCGCATGTCAAGTGTGGTCAGTACGTGGTCAAACTCTGGAACGTCACAAACATTAGGTCAATGATCGGAGGATATATAGTAGTGAAACTTTGTGAAGTGTACTAATTTTTTACTTCTTTGTTCGAGTAGCCAGAGATGCTTTAGTAGATTAGTCATTTGTATGAGCTGTCGAAGTGCTTGAACTGCTGTTGAAAGAACAATACCAGGAAGGGTTGTCTTTGCAACAAGTTTCTGCAACTTTTAAGCAGGTTCAAGAAGAGAAAAAAAAAGTGCTAATTCTTGTAGCTAAGCAGATTTTCTATCTGAATTTGGGAAGAAAAAAAGTGCCATCTAGGTGAGTTACGAATGCATGGCTACACTGTAAATGCCTCTCCAGCTGCATCTTCAAGCTTTAAAAACTACATTTGGAGCACTACAGTACTTTGCAAGGTTCTCACATATAGTGGGATGGCTGATGTGTGCAAATAAAACAATTGTACAGCTATGAAAACAGCTCCGATGACAGTTTTCTTGCCCTGCAGTTCTCTTTCTTTAGTTGTGTAGCATAGGGTTGCTCATTTAACCTGTCGGGAACAGCTTTGCATGAGGTATACATACATACCAAGAGCTGTGGAGGAGTGAATACCTCCACTGGCAAAAGCATTGTAAAGGATTCTTCATTATAGTTGTTTGTCTTAACGTGGCGCTACTGTTATGGTACATGTAGTGGACAAAAATTGGCACATTTCCACTACAGCAGGTGGTCCACATGAGATTACATTGGTAAGCTGCCGGGCTGCAAGCAGGTGTTGCAGACAGTGCTCCTGATAGGTCAGAAATGGCTACAGAGGTTGAATAAATGACTATGCAAATTCTTCAGCTTAGACCACTAAGGGTTAGCACTAAATATGTGGCAGTTTTTTTTTATAATGTTAAGGCTGGAGCACTATAAGAACAATAAGAAAAGAAATAGTTGGCTGCTCACGAAGCACAATCTTTTCTTCGGAATAGGATTATGATGTCAGAGAAGACGCCTCACACTGGTACTCGGGAATTGACTGCAGCTTGGTGAAAACGGACTAAACTTCAACATGTCCAGCACATTACTTTAGCCTGAGAGGAATTTTGTGGAGTTTCTAGACAAGCCGTTGGGGGCACACATGGTTGTCTTGAAGCATACTCCGATAATGCACAAAATCAAAAGAATGCGATGGAGAAAACTTCGTTCTACAATTTTTTCATGACTCTGCCTCATTTTCTGACTACTTTTTTTTTAGCAGTCATGTTGCTGAACAACAGTTAGTATGTGAGGATACTGCATTTTTGTCATAGCAGCTCAAGAGTTGGCTTGTCTTGAGCCTCTGTGATTCGTAACTAGGCTAAGGTAGCTATCTTTGAAGTAAGAGTTGCCCTGTCCTTCCTGGTTTATCGCACCGCAAGCAGATTGGTGTCATTTTATTACATGGCTTCTCTCAATTTGCATTCGTGTGTTACTGTACCATCGTAATAAGTTTGCGCTTGGAATACAAAGTCTTGAAAATAATTTTTAAGTGTGTCCTATCCTGTTTGTTTTTTCAGCTTTAGCAATTTGACCCAAGGTCAAATCATTTCAACATTAATATGGCATTGCTAACAAATAATTATACCGAGGGGCCCATTGCTTTTTGATTTGCCTGTTAGAAAAAGTTTTAACGGTTGACATCAAATAGTGTAAAGGGAAAAAGTGAAAGACATTTTGTGTATGCTAGTAGTGTTTGGCCCTTGTGTGTCCTTTCACATTTTTGTCTTTATTTTCACAGCTATCTACCATCTGGTCCAAATTACCGTTTTAACATGATATGTACCATGCACTTCCAGTATAGAAGATCAGCAAAAGGGAGCTTTTTGTACTATATGGCAACAGGGGTATTAGCAGATATGATACTGAACCACTACAGACACTAATAAGTCTTTAGCAGTACAGTGGCTGGATGACTGTTTGCAGAAGCTCAGTTCTGTTTCTTGTTTTTCCAACCCGTGGTATACTTGGAGCTTTGTGTAAAAAAAAAGAAAAAACAGTGCCTGGTCCATTGGGTGTTACATAATCGGCCAGAAACTGCAAGCACCTCTATGCTTGCAATTTATGGACAGATATATCTAAAAGACAAAAAGCATTATTTATATTGACATTTGTTCTCCTGTTGCAGGGTTGACTAGACCATAGTTCATTGCAAGACATGATGTACACATCTTTAATCAAGCAGAAAGATCTAGCTCAAGATAACATTGCAAAGCATACTGGAGTTTGCTCATTGCTGCTTTTGTGCAATGACAAGAAAATAAGGCTTAGTTTACTGATTCTACATTCATAGTTTGCTGGCATGATTTTGAAAGCAAGCTAAAATGAGGAAATCATTTTCTTGCCTTTAAGTTTCCACAGTTGCCACCCTATTTTTGATCGTTTTGTGGGCAGTAGTGGTTCCCTCTAGGTGTAAAAGCTTGCAAATTAATTTTCTGTCCTAAACATGCAAAGCCTAGCCCTGAGCAAATTACTCTATCTGAAAGCGTCTGCCATAACCACACAGAGTACTGCAGCAACTGCCACAGTCCACATCTTTATCGCAGTAGCAGAGAAGTTGAGAAGCTCCTGAGCCACATGCCGGTCCCTTCTTGAGATGAAAAGCGTTTTACAGTGTGGGATGCCAAAATGTCAGCGGAATCACTGTATGCAGTACATGGATGCAAGATCTCAGCTTCTTGCACAATCACTTCAAAGAGAAAGAATTGTGGTGGAAGAGGGGGACTGCAGAGAGCTGGAGGGATTAATGGAGGTGTTCGAAAGTGGAAGTGCTGCAGGCTACTGTTCTGACATTAAATGCAACTTCATACATGGAAAACGGGTGCATTTCACTCAACGCGCGGTCCCTTGTTCCTGGAGACTCATGTTTCTGTACACGCACAATGAAAAACATGCAAACATACAGCTTGGCACGCTGGCAGCTTGCAAAGTCTTGTAAGGTTAGGGGGGAGGGGCGGGGGGCACCTTGTCACTCAGGAAAACTTGTACACCGTATAGCATTGCAGCCTTATACACAACCATTATATGAATACCGAGTGCATCTCACACATTCAGGATGTCCATACATGCTGGTAAAATGTGCTGTGCATATATACATTTCAAGGGGTCTACATTTCAAAGCAGTGCACTGTAAGCTGCTCAAGACTGCTGAAAGGACACCTGGTAACATCATATAGCTTAACAAGTATGCCTATTTAGCAGCAAAAAATATCCTAGATATACACTTCAGCGCTTTTCCATCTTTGGTTCCATTGCTACAATCTTGGTGTTTGGGAAGAGCCGACATTTGTCACCAACAGCTGAAAGGCAGCATTACATGGCTAACAAGACGCCTAGTGTAACCACTGCCTTCAAGCATAGATGACGACTATCATTTGATATGATAGTCTGCCTGAAGCTAAGCAAGCCTTATGCCCAAGCATGGTTTGAAAGTCTGGACACTTACGAAAAAGACAAACGAGTAATTTTCTGAAAAAAAAGAAAAAAAGAAAAAAAGAAATGCTAATCATTCGTTGCTATTCACATCTTCGACCTATGAAAATATCTTTCGCAATAAGATGGGCATCAGCGTGGCACTATAGACAGTTTTAAGCAAGGATAGTGTTTTCTGCTGTTTTAGAATAATGTTGGTGTCAACATGAATTGTAAATATATATATATAATGTTTTTATGTGTACATAGCATATGCTTTTACATGTGTATATATAATTCATACCCTTGAATGAACAGAGCTTAGATTACTGAATCAAGAAAACAAAATACTTTACGTTTTCGTTGTTACATGGTATTGAACATAATACTAGATGTAACAGAAAGTTAGCTTTTGTGGAATTTAACTCTCACTGAAAAGCAAGAGGGCAGCAAAAACATTGCAATGATAACAGCAGGAGCACTCAGAGTAAATAAGCCAACAAGTTTCACAGTATATGTGGCTGTTAGAATTTCAATTTTTTCGAGTGGACATGGTTATTTTTTTTGCAAAAATACCTGTTAGCGCTCTGCATATAGTTCTGCACGATAAAATAGTTATATATGGCTGTATCTTTTATACAAAACTACGTCCCTATCTGAAGGCGCTGCTGTCTTGGGTTAGCTGCATTCAGTGTACAACTACATTATGAGAAGTCACAAATTGGATATTTCTGTACCTCATGACAATGCTAAGGGCAAGCCTAAATTATAAGGCCATGGTTCCTTTTAATGCACAAAAAAAAGCATTTTGCCTTTCAGTGCTATGTACATGGAACTGCGAGCATCATTTTAGAAGGGGTGCTAAACCACATTTGCACTTGAATACACAGTACAGCTTACAGTGAGGGTTTTTCACACTGCTATCTAATCAGTTATCCCTGTCAAGCATATATTACCCAATGAATATCGTTATCACATGGTGCCACAGCATAATGTTGCTGTAAGCAACTTGCACAGCATCATCACATGCAACAAGGTCACTACAAGTAGATTTCACCCGTGTACACCCACGCATGAATGCTGGTAAAAATAAAACGCACGAATTGCTTGCCTCGGAGCTTCGGTGTGCAAAAGAAAAAAATGCCTCGAAGTGATGTGTGGCACACTCAGCCGAGTAGCTGCTGGCTTGCTTGTGAAAGCTAAAACACTCGGCTTTAATAAATCTGAATGAGGAATGTGCACTGAATTTAAATTTACCTTTAGCAACAGCATTGCACAAGCATGCCAGTTGTAAAGCAAAAATGCAAGCTCCATTCTCATGTGTTGAGTTTGGGGTATCGGTTCAATTAAATTTGAAATGTACGTTTCTTCACATCCTTCCACTATCCTTGCAAATGCCAAAGCAAATAAAAGGCTGGAATGAGAACTACCAAAAATGAGTCATAGCATGAAGTATGCAGGTTTCAAGTGTCTCTCTAGAGATGCTTAAACCTTACATTCAGAGTAGCAATACATGATCTGTATAGGATAGATCTCAGACCGTGGATTCTTAATGGTCACAGTGTACAAAATGCATACAATGAGAAAAAGGAATGGAAAACAAATGTTCTAAAAGGATAAATAAATGTAGCCAACAGCAAGCTGAAATCTTACCATATATTCCTTTGCATGAAGTGTACATATTGGCATAGTGTCATTAAAAAGCTCCAGCAAGTTTTGTGCCTGTGCACAGAGCTAGCTAGTGTATGAACAGTCATGCTAGTAAGACTGGCACAGTGTGAGCTAGAATGAGGGCAGACTGGAAGGAATGACTTAAAAAGTGCCTGGGTGTGTCGTGTAGAAGGAGTGTGTGTTTGTGTCTGTCTGCCTGTGTGTCTGTGCACATCCTGCACAAAAACATATCCCTGTAGCAATACTTTACAACTATGAATGCTCACACAAAAGTAGACACTGCATTTATTTTTAAATGAAAAAGATAAAGGGATTAAAAGTAAATTTCGACCATGCAGAATCTGCATGAAAAAGTAATGCTTGTCATAAATGGACCATGTTTGTATGGTGTACAATTGTTCACAGTGAAGAGTAGCTGTAAGGGCACCTTCTTGCTCTGCAATTGGTGACAGGTGCACGAACATCAGAGTGAACATTTAAACTGGCCCTGCTTACAAGAAGATCCTGAAAGAACTAATGCGCAGTTTAATGCGCTGACGTAGTTGTGTCTGCCGCAGACTCTAGCGGAGGGGAATCCAGCGCTGAAAGCTCAGGCATTTTGGAGTCCATGGTCTGAGGCTCAATGGGTTTCGACTCTAACAACCTGGACTCAAGGGGCGTGGACTGAAGGGGTTGGAGCTCAGCTAGTTTAGACTCCGAAGGCTTGGATGCTAGAGGCTTCAGCTGAACTGTCTTTGGCTCTGCCGGAGTAGACTCTGTTCGACTGGACTCCAGCCCTTCATTTCCTGGGCTTGCTCGTTTTCTTCTTGCCTCAGCATCTGAAAGTAAAGAAAGACCAAAATATGCGACTGTAAAAAGCAACAGAACAATGTGCCAGTGAACATTTGGGTATACGCTGGTTTAATACCACAGGTAACATTTTACTCATAAAATTAGGCTTATAAATGTCCAGTCATGCAAGAAAGTAAACTGAGATTAGACTGTTGTGAACACTTTTTGGTTTCTTTTACTAAAATCACTAGAATCTTGTTAATATAGATCTTGTAAAACACTTTCAAGTCAAGTCACCTTTATTTGGCACCACATAGGTTTCAGGAGCGCAGCCAAGAAGCCCGTTAAAAGGCTTGACAGCGCCACTGTACTAAACTTTGTCATCTTCGGCACAAAAGTGTTTTTCTTATACAGCAACAGCAAAAAAAAAACCGGCATTTTCTCATACAGTAGACCGTAATCCGTGCAATAAGAAAACAAGATAAATCAGTGTGCACATACATATATACACATCAATGCTGAACTTTCTGGAAAAAAAAATGTAAAAAAGAACACTGTAGGAAATGCACTTAAAAAATGTTATGGTTGATCTGGTGTGTTCAGAAAGGCTGGTAGATTTTAATTTACCATTTGAAGTACATAATTTGTTCGTATTTGAGGAATGTAAAAATGCTCATGGGTGAGTGTGCTGCAATTGCGGGGCTTGTACTTTAGCATGAGCGAAGTATTGAAAAACTTGGGTGCATTATTATCGGCTGCCCAATATCGTGTTAATAGAGTATTTATATAGTTGCGGTATTGGAGTTACATGCAGTGCATGAAAGGTTGCCGCTGTCGATGTGTCGTGGGAAACATTAAAAATTATTTTGAGGGTTCATTTTTGTAACTTATGGAGTTTACTAATATTTGAAAACGTGGTTGTTACCCACATCAAATAACAGTAATTAAATACAGAAGAAAATAATAATAACAGTAACTAATGATGGAAGAAAATAATGAGCGGTAAATTATATCTTTCACATGTTTCGGGAAAAAGTAGCGAAGTCTTGATAAAATACCAACTACCTTAGATAGTTTGTTTCTGGTGGTCTCTATATGTTCATTCCTAAATAAATGCTCATTGAAATAAACTCCAAGGCTTTTTACTTTCAATTTTTGTTGAACGCAAACAGAGCGAAAAGTGTTCAGAGAGAGTTTCTGGGTCTGAAAAGTACAGCTTTTGTTTTGTTAGTATTCATTAAAAAAGAATTAAGGGTTGTCCATTCATTAAGAGCATGCAAACACTGATCCACTTGTGCAGAGAGATCAGATGTGCGAGTTGTTTTAAAGAAAAGACTGGTGTCGTCGCCATGTATTACAAATGTGCATTTCTTTTCTTCTCTAGACTAATAATATTGCCTATGTAAAGGTTGAATAACATTGGACACAGTATGCTGCCTTGTGGGACACCAGCTCGTACAGATTTGAAATCTGAAAACTCACTACCTATCTTTACCCACTGACAATGGAAGGGCAAATAAGACTATATGAATTGAAGGAAAGTGCCCCAAAAATCGTAGATATTGAGTTTTGCTAATAAGGTGTTATGATTTATTCAGTAAAATGCTTTAGAAAAGTCTGTAAATATACCAGGATTAGTTCTGTTTTTTCAAATGATTCTAAAATTAGTTCTTTCTGTTGAAAAAGAATGTTCTCTGTCAATCTTCCTCGCCTGACATGTGCTGGCATGAAGTTGTATTGTATTGTATTGTATTGGGGTTTTTTGGCGCATAAGCAACTGAGGCTATCATGCGCCAAGAGCAAGGTTAAAATCTGTCCTTATTTGAAAAGGGGAAGAAGGTTCGTTAAAGTTTACAGTTTATTCAGAACGTCTGCTTCTTTTAAAAAACTAAGAACACATGTTAAGTTTATTATTGCTCTTTCTCCTAAAAGTAATTTGGGATGGAAAGGGATGGCAAGATTATAAAAAATAGTGAAATGCTTTCTCTGTAGTGTCTCTAGTTTTGGGCATGTAATCAGGATGTGGTTGACTGTGAGTACTTCTCCGCATTCTCCACACGTAGGCTTATCTTGTTTCATTAGTAAAGAGTTATGTGTGAGATGTGTGTGCCCGATACGCAGACGGCATACTGTAACCTCCATGAAGCGTTCCTGATGAGTGCTTGTTTCCCATTCTTCTATTATAGGCTTTACGAGGTGCAATTTATTACTTTCTTGGTTATTCCATATAGACTGCCATATATCCTTTTGTTTTCGTTTAATTAACTTTATGCAATCCTTATAAGGTATGTTTACTTTCTCTATTTCTTTCCTGCCTGCTTGAGCAGCACAAACGTCCGCTCTCTCATTTCCTTCAATGCCTATGTGGCTTGGAACCCAACAGAATATTATGTTATGTCCTTGGGTTGATATCTTTATTACATCGTGTATTATGTTACCGAGTAATGGCATGACTGCATTTCTGGAGTTTAGAGCTGTGAGTACACTCAGTGAATCTGTATAGATAACACTGTTCTCAGTGCCCTCGTACACAATTTTTGCTACAGCTACCAGGACAGCATAACACTCGGCTGCAATTACTGATGCACATTGAGGAAGTCGAATAATTTTTTCGGAGTTCCGATCCACTACAGCGCAGCCAACATAGGAGGCAGTTTTTGATCCATCCGTGTAAAACTCTGTGCATTTTCTGTATTTCTGTTTTAGTGCGCGATATTCTTGTAATATATGTTCTGTAGGAGTTTCGCTCTTTTTGAACTGTGTAAGAGTGAGGTCACAGACTGTCGGAAAGTTGTACCATGGGGCCAGGGGCCTATTTTCTTGAGCGACATCAGGCAAGGTGTCCAGAATATGGAGCTCACGGCAAATGTCTTCAAATCGCATTATCAATGGTCTTGTTGTCTGAGGCTTATTTGAGAATATTGTTCGGGAGGGGCAAGTTGTGACAATTGGGTAACAGATGTGTTTTTTCCGTGTCCTTATTCTGAGGACATATGCGCATGTAAGTAAAGCTCGTCTATCTTTCAGTGAAGGCTCGTTAGTTTCAACATAGAGGCTATGCACAGGAGACGTTCTGTATGCACCACAAGCAAGGCGGAGGCCTAAATTATGCACTGGATCTAATTTCTTTAAATATGATTGCCTAGCTGATCTAGAAACTATGCGCCATAGTCCAAGGAGGAGCGCACAACAGAGCGATATATATGCAAAAGGCATGCCCTATCAGATCCCCAATGTTTGCGTGAAAGGACTTTTAGGATGTTTAGGGATTTGGAGACTTTCTTCTTTAGTACTTGTATGTGAGGGAGAAAAGTGAGTTTTTTGTCAAAAGTAATGCCCAAGAATTTATGGTTATTGTTTATGGGCAATTTGATTTCATTTAGGTGTAAGGTAGGATTGGGCTGTATGCCTTGTTTGAGCGAGAACATAACTGCCACTGTCTTCTGCGGAGAAAATTTAAACCCATTTTCACTGGCCCATTTTGTTAGCTTATTTATTGTTAATTGGATCTGTCTCTCACATGTGGACATGTTGCATGATGTGTAGGCTATTTGAAGGTCGTCCACATAGAGTGAATACATTATGGAATTTGGTATTACTTTACTAATCGTATTCATTTTTACAACGAAAAGTGTGGTGCTTAAAATGCACCCTTGGGGCACACCATTCTCCTGCAGAAAGGTTCTTGATAAAGTGGTCCCAAGACGTACTTGAAACGACCGATGTGACAAAAAGTCACTTAAAACCTTTAGCATTCTGCCACATATGCCTAAATCTGCTAGGTGGCGCAATATCCCATACCTCCAAGTTGTATCATATGCTTTCTCAAGGTCAAAGAAAACGGCAAGGCAATGTTGTCGGTGTATAAAAGCCTCTCTGATAGTGTTTTCAAGACGCACGAGATGGTCAGTTGTTCAGCATCCTTTTTTAAAACCGCACTGATGAATGTTTAAAAGTTGATGAGATTCTAAAACAAAAGTTGGTCTGATGTTTAAAACACTTTCAAAGGATTTTGCTAAACAGCTGGTGAGAGCAATGGGCCTATAACTACCAGGAGATGTCGGCTCCTTTCCGGGTTTTAAAAATGGTACGACAACAGCTTTTTTCCACGCCTCTGGCAATTTTCCTAGGACCCATATTTTGTTAAAGAATTGTAATAGTGCCTCTATGGCAGGTGCGGATAAGTGGGCGAGCATTTTGTAGTGAATTTGGTCAGGACCAGGTGCAGTTTGTTTATCGGCAGCTAGGACATTTTTTATTTCTTGTAGTGTAATTAAGCTATTATAGGGTTCTTTTGTACCACTACTTATAGGGAGTTTTTGTTTCTCTGCTGTGTTTTTGTGTTTTAGGAATGTTTGAGTGTAGTGTGATGAACTGGAAACTGCAGAAAAGTATTCACCTAAAATGTCGGCCTGTTCTTGTATAGTTGTCTGTACTCCGGGGGCTGTTAGAAGGGGAATGGTAAATGGAGAGTAGCTGCCATTTAGCTTTCTAACCTGTTCCCACATTTGTTTGGATGTTTTTGAGCTGTTTATAGAAGTTACACAGTTCTGCCAGGAGGCTTTTTCGGCGTGGTGGCGGATGTAGCGGGCTTTTGCTCTTGCTTTTTTAAACTTGACGAAATTGTCCTGTGTTGGGTATCTGCGAAAAATTCCCCATGCTTTGTTTTGTTCTTTTTTTGCTTGTTTACATTCTTTTGAATACCAGGTTTTGTGATTTTGTTTCACCACTCCTGAGGACTGAGGAATTGCTATATGTGCTGCAGTAAGGATACAATTTGTGTAAGCATCATTTAGTTCATCTATATTATATTTATCTGGAGTAATTTTTTCTAGGCTGGCCTTTTCTCGGAACAGTGCCCAATCGGCTAAATGTAGTTTCCAGCGTCGCGGCTTGGATGGGATGATTTGTGGTGAAGATGTTAAGCTGATTAGTATAGGTAAGTGATCACTTCCGTATGGATTATCTAAAACGTCCCATTTAATATCTGTAAAAATTGATGGTGAGCTGAGGGATAAATCAATACAGCTCATTTTTTCTGAAATAGATGAACAGTAGGTTGGTTTCCCGGTGTTAAGGAGACAGATATTATTATATAGTATACAATCCTCGATGATTTCGCCTCTCGTATCTGTTTTTCTACTGCCCCAAAGGATGGAATGTGCATTAAAATCTCTTACTATTAAAAATGGCTCTGGAAGCTGCTTTAAAAGATCTTCTAATTCATAACTACTAAATTTAAGGTGTGGCTCTAAGTATATGCAGCACACAGTTATAGTTTTAAAAGCCTGTAAAGTTACCGCTATAGCTTCAAAGTTAGTTTTAAGTTTGTGTTCTCGAACTGCTACTTCATTTTTTACTATGATGGCAACGCCACCTGAGAGCCTGAGAGCTTGCTCTCGGTCGCAACGGAAGACTGTATAGTTTTTGAGTATGTTCTTATGTTTGGGACCTAAATTTGTCTCTTGCAAACACAAGGCTAGTGGTGAGTGAGTGGCCAATAAGTGTTTTATGTCATTCATATTAGTTAAAAGTCCTCTGCAGTTTCATTGTAAAAAAGCCATTTTGTATTAAATGAGCAGATAAATCTAAGTTTTGTTTTCAGGCCCTCTGATTCGGGGCTTTTCTCGTTTTTGTCGATCCAAGGAGCTGCGCTGCCTGTCTGACGTTGACGACACAGGACTGCCTTGGCTTGTGTCCATCGCGTCTTCTGACACGCTGGACGCCCGTGCGGACCGCACAGGTGCGTTTGTATTTCCCCCCACCAGGTGGTGAGAGGCCTTGAGGCCGGCTGACCTGGGGGTCTGCGCAGCCTGTTTTTCTGGTGGTGGCGCAGCGCTGGCCGCAGCCACCAAGGGCACGGATGGCCCTGCTCCCGGTTCACTGTGTGAAACCTGGGCAGGTGCCAGAGTCTGTTGTGGCTCAGTGCCCTGTTGTGCCGCAACAGAATAGGCAGGTTTTTTTGGCAGAACACGATTTCGTGCTTCCCGGAAAGTTATGTTTTCTTTGACTTTGATGGTAATGATTTCCTTTTCCTGTTTCCATATTGGGCATGTGCGTGAATAGGCAGGATGACTACCCTCACAGTTGGCACACAAATGTGTCTGAACCTCACATTTCTGGGAATCGTGTTCATGGGAAGCACATTTTGCACATCTCGGCTGGCCGCGGCAGGTCTGGGAGCCGTGACCATAGCGTTGGCACTTGAAACAGCGGCGAGGATTTGGAATATATTTCCTGAGTTGAAGTTTCACATAGCCTATTTCGACTGATTCGGGGAAGATACTTTGTGCAAATGTCAGGACAAGGTGCTTGGTCGGAATCTCTTTGTCATCACGCCTCATTTTTATTCTGTAAACATCTGTTACGTTTTGGTCTTTGAGGCCTTCTAGAAGTTCCTCTTCGGTTAGGGATCTGAGGTCATCGTCAGAGATAACTCCGCGGACAGTGTTCAGAGAACGGTGTGGACTGATGGTCACTGGGTAATGTGGACAGTTTTTCATGTTGATGATTATAGAAGATTTCCAACAGAAGGTCTCCGTTTGGAAGTTTCTTTACGTTGTAACCCTAACCTATTACTTCTGTTAGTGTCTTGGTCACTATGAAAGGTGAGATTTGTCTAGCCGTTTTCTCAGCGTTGTCACTGTGTACTACATGAAATCGTGGGAACCTGTTTGGGTTTTTTAGGAAGAATTTAGAGGTTTCGTCGGTGCGACCCCTTTTTCGGGATCGATCATGTGAGAGTAAAGAAGCCATAAAATAATGTTGATGTTCGGCCAGGGTGGCGGCCGCCCACCACCGAGCCCAACAAGGGGACGGGACAGGAGCTTCCGAGAAAGTCCAGCCCACGCCAGCCTTACACCCTGACTATAACCAAATATGGCGTAACACAGGGTGGTTAGCCACACAAGGTTAACCCTTGCCGCCTGGAAAATGAAAAATGCGAGAAAAGAGGAGGAGACAGGACAGTTGTAAGCAAGAGGACAGGAAAGCAAAAGATGGAGGGGAGGATAGGAAAAGGCTACTGCCGATTTCCCACGGTCGGGTCAGGCCGAAGGTGCCGTCTATGGGAAGCGTGGGCCAAAGTGGTGTGTTGCCTCCGCCGAGGGGCCTTAAAGGTCCAAGCACTCGGCATCGGCTCAACCACCAGGATCCCCTTTTCCCCAGACACGATGATGCCACGCACGGCTAAACATGGGTGCTCGGGGTCCGTGGTGTCGCACAAAACACACAAACACCTGCTTTAACAGGTGCTCCCTGCGGGGGCTGGCATGAAGTTATTAGGTTACGTTTTTCACAAAGTCTGACATCCGTTAAAGTGTTACTTCTTCTAAGCATTTTGAAAAGATGGGAAGAATTGATATGGGACGATAATTTGCAAAGTCATTTGATCCTGTAGCCACCTTTATAGATAACAGAGACTCGTGCCATTTACATGTGCTTGGGAAAGCCTCCTTTTTTTTCGGCAGCTATACCGTGCTGATGAGATAAATGACATATTTGAAAGGTTGTATCTGGAAATCATCTACATCACGGGACTCGTTATAGCGAACAGCTAAAACAACGTTCAAATTCGTACTTATCTGTTGGCGGCATAAATGCAGTTTGAGGGTTCTGAAATTGAAGGTATTGGAGGAATGATCATCGTGAGTGCTATTCACCATGGAAATAAAATATTCATTAAAACAGTTTGCCAGCTTTTTTCCTAATAACGTATCATTGCCCACACTGATCATCTTGCATCATTGCCCACTGTGCAGCCCTTGGAGGGTTTAAAATGCTAATAATTTGCTTCTACACAAAGTCACTTCTTTTTATTGTGTCATAGTTAAATATTTTATCATGCATTCTCTCTTAACTTGGCAAAGGAATGATGTTACCTGATTTCGGTAGGCTTTGAAAGCTATGAGGTCATCGGGAGCTCATGTGGTGAGAAAACAGCTCTAAAGCTTATTTTTCGTTCTCATCATATCCATGCAGTCTCTATCGATCCATGGTATCTGATATTTTATAGGTTTTCTGGAAGTTATTTTAGGAAAACACTCGACATATATTACTCGACAATATTGATTTGAGGACTGTTATGAAGATCTGATAGGCTCTATCTGGATCCTTAATTTCCCAGGACACACCTCTAGGTTTGGTTCGGAATGCTTCCAACATATCTGCATTTTTCGTTTGATATGTTTGAAGCATTGGCTTCACTCATGGACTCTGTTTTGGACAGTTGGCAAAAAGAAAGACTGGTAAATGTTCGCTCAATTTGAGCACAAATTACTCTAGATTGCACAGATGCACCCTGAACATTGGTGATTTGGTGATGATTGCATCAATAGAAGAGGTTGTCTGCATTCGTGTTGGCTCCTTAATGACATTTATAAACGCGTTGCAGTCCAAAACCACAGTTAATTCACGATGTTCATTAGACGGGGTTAGGAAACCTATATTGATGCTGCTGCCTAAAACTAGATTTAGCTTATTTTCATTTATCCAGGACAGAAAGTAGAAAAAAAGACATGTTTCCACAGGGAGGACAGTAAACCACTGAAAACCCAAATAAGCCACACTGGTAGGACAGTACTTCATAATTGTCATGTACCACTGAGAAGCAAGGTATGACACAGCCTTTGAGAGATTTGTGTAACATTAACATTACGGCATCCCCTCTTTTATCAGGTTTATTCTGCGCATGCATAGTACACGATCTTTTATCATTAGAGCATCATCGTCATCTTGATACCATGTTTCAGTTATCATTAACACACAAAATGTGAATTTTAACGATTTGAGAAAGGAAAAGACCTCATCTTCCTTTTACGCATTGACTGAACATTCAAAAGAGAAAGAAAGAAAGATGGAAAGAAGTGACGTTTCGGTTTTCTGAGAGAAGATTCGAAAGATCAGCGCGCAAGGAAAGCTTCGGAGCCATAATGATTTGCAACTAGTGTCACGGGAGTGTGTATTTAAACTATTTTGTCTAGGTCATCTACACAGGTAGTGCGGATCACATCAGAAGACAGCTCTTCCTTTCTCGCGAAGATGTGCCCATTTCTCATAAATGAATTTTCATTTCTTCTCTTTTTCGAGAGACTGCCAGTCCTATCAGACTTTTCAATGTAGGGCACAGGTGTCTGTTTATGTAGATGGAAACATCTTTCAGAACGTCTTCACTGAGATCAACTGATCTTTATTTGACATCACAGCCATGTAGTGTCAAATAAAGGTGACTTGACTTCACTTGACATTTCTATAAGAAAAGGCTATTGGGACATATGCAGTCAATATTCTGTAACTGGAGGCAGAAATGGCATTTTACGCTGACCGTACCCTTGCTTGTGCAAGCACATGCCCAGTTCGAGCTTTTCTGCTGTCATTGTTTAATAAGAAGCAATGTCTAGTAGGCTGCTGTCCATATCGCTATCCAGTTTTTGTTAGCTCCTGATGCTATACCCACAGACGTCATTTTTGCTGCAGATGTCTTTGCCCAAGTAAAGATGTGACTGATGCAACAGCCACACCCTGTATGAGGATCTAGGGTAGAATGGCAGAAAGAAGATGGCAGATGGCTACACGGTATTAAAGAGCACTGAACAAGGGTAGAAGGAGGGGGAGCCTCAATTCGCAAGCCGAGCCAACGTTTCAACAAGTGGACTTGTCTTCATCTGGGTCGAAGACAAGTCCACTTATCGAAATGTTGGCTTGACTCACAAACTAAGGCTACCCCCCCCTCTATTCTTGTTCAGTGTTCTTTAACACCATATATGAGGGTCATCATCATCATCATCAGCCTGACTATACCCACTGCAGGGTGAAGGCCTCTCCCATATTTCTCCAATTAACCGGGTTAACCCAAGCTGCATTCACTTGACCCTTGCGAACTTCTTAACCTCATCCGCCCACCTAACTTTCTGCCGTCCCCTGCTACGCTTTCCTTCCCTTGGAATCCAGTTTGTTACCCTAAGCGACCATCGGTTATCCTCTCTTCGCACTACGTGTCCTGCCCATGCCCATTTCTTCTCTTGATTTCCACTAAAATGTTATTTCTCTGACACACTCTGCACGCTTCCTATCTCTTAATGTTACCCCTACCATTTTTCGTTCCATAGCCCTCTGCGTAGTCCTCAACTTAAGTAGAACTCTCTTGGTTAGCCTCCACGTTTCAGCCCCATAGGTGAGTACAGGTAAGATGCAACTGTTGTATACTTTCCTTTTGAGCGATACCGGTAAGCTGCCAGTCATAATCTGCAAGTGCTTGCCAAATGGTATTGCATGTTCTTTTACATGTGCGCTCGTTTCTGAGGTCCCAGGGCTGGTGTCTCGAAAAGGAGAAATGAATATGTGAATAGTTACCTTGTGCTGCCCTCTCTTGCCACATGCTGCGGTTTTCTTCCAAGTACTTGAGCCAAGGCCTCTTGAGCTCCTTAGGAGCAAGCTGACCTTTTGGTGACCTCGGTGAAGAAGGTGCACTTCCTACTTTGCCTGATTTGATGCCTTCACCATCAGTGCTGATGGCTGTTATGCTTGTCAGGCTTGTGATGCTTGCGGTGCTTGTGGTGCGCATTGGCCGGACAGTGGACAGTGAGCGTTGCTGTGGTTTTTCCTCACTCAGTTTCTTGCCATCTTCAAGTGGTTTGGCATCCTCTTGTTTGCTGTCATCCTGTTGTTTGGCATCATCTTTTGATTTGCTGTCATCCTGTGCCTTGCCATCATCTTCACTTAGGACCTCTGCACAGCGATTTCAGGTTTTCATTACACACTATGAGTATAGTTGTCAAGTAGCTCATCAATTCTCGCACTTTGGTTGAAAGCAAAGCAACAATAATGCATTACCCACTGTTGATCAAGAGGACCTGCATCAATATCTTGGAGAGCATCAAAAATTATGTCATTTATGCACCCACTTGTCCTATTAATCTGACAAAGCCACACAAAATACATATACAAATACCTTTTCAGTGATGAAATCCTGATATGTGTAGTAGAGGCTTGATTAACCTCTTGGGGCTTTGTCAAACAAATCGAGACCTAACTGTTTGGAATAGCATTACTCTGTATTGTTTTTGTGTAAATTGTTAAAGGAACAGAACACTGGAATTTAGGTCTCAAATTTTTTTCGGCGCAATGGGAAGATTGATGTCTAAAATGTTTGATTCCATAATGGTTTTGATAGAAATGGTGCAGAAAATTTTTACCGAGAATTTTTCAATCAGTGCATGCGCCCGTTTTTATGTAGTCCGATGCTGGAAACCATGAGCAGCGATCGCGATGACTACTGGTGGTCGACAAAAAAGACGTACCGAAAACAAATATAAATTTCACTCTCCAAGTAGTAATTTGACATTTTTTTGCTTAGAGTAAAGTCCTTTTCAGTTTCACACTCAAGGCTGTTACGGCACAATAATGTACGCCTCGTCGACGAAAGTTTTACTGGGCGCTATCATTGCTTCATTCACGGAATTCCAAACACTGTGGCACCATCTAGTGGCAAAACCTGAAAGCATGCCTCTCGCAATGCGGAAGGAGGGATGGTTTTTATTTCAGGATGCAGTGGAGAGAGCGTAAAATATAATGAATTATGACAAGCACTTTTAGAAGAAAAAAAAGAGTGTGCACTTGCGAAAATCAGCGATATTTTGCCGACATGTAGTCACGTGGGGTACTACACCGAAAGTTATAAGGTTTCTCCGCTAGGTAGCCTCAGTTGTTTTTATGCGATTTTTAATGGCAAATTAAAATTGTAAAGCCTCTTTCTTTGATATTGTAGTGCTCGATCTGTACTATATAAGGCAAGGTCTTTTCATCTCCACCATAATCTCATGACATATTTTGGACAGTGTTCTGTCCCTTTAATAGGTGCAGCAGTATATATTGCAGGTAGCTTCAAGGGCCCCTCAAATACTACTTGGGGTAAAATTTTAATGCAAGTGATTCGCAGAGGTGGTCATTGTGAGCCTTCCAGCCAAATTTGAAAGCTTTACGAAGAACCAATAATTCTCAAATAAGTTTTAAAAAGTGCTCCTGGCGACCGCTCACAGCTGATTTGGGCGACTCATCACCGGGCGGCAGCCTCCTCACTGACGTCAGTGGGGCCGCTGGGTGCGCCCACTCATTGGACGCTCCCAATAGGTGAGTGGTATGTGGCATGGGGGTGGGGCGCCATGGTGACTTTTCTTTTTTTTCTTCACGCCGGCATAGGTTGAGTAGAGGGGGGAGAGGAGAAGCATGAATTTCTATATATGTTTAGTACTAATGAGGCTAGCTTAAAAAGTTTTGCGTTGCAGGTAGGATTGATGGGCTACCTACTGCTAGAGCACGTTTTATAATTCTGATAAATATCTTCATTGGCTCTTCTATGCTATGCTTTAGCTATGTAAATTGAGACATGATTGTGCATAGGAGCACTGCCATATACATACAGTACCTCTTTTATTGATGGAAAATTAACGAAAGTACTGCACAACAAAATAGATTTTGTACAAATAACATTGTCAAATTTCACTATATCAGCTTCAGCATTTGTGATGACTGCACACCACACAGTTGGCCAAGATCACATGATCAAGATTATCTGGCAGTCACATTCAGATATGTGAAGCACCTTCAGGCCTGCTCGTTTTCTTCAGACGCACATATTCCCACTAATGAACTGTCCCAGTAACCTTCCCTCTCTCTCTAGACAAAAATTTAAAGTTTTGGCATCGTGCTTGACATACGAAATATGATTAACTTAACCACATGTAAATCTTCAGTCTAGAAGCACAGTAAGAAATGTTTTTATCTATAATACACTTATCGGGACAAACTTCTGCTCTTTGCTCATTTTAAAGCAGGATCAGTGATCAATGTTGCTTTTGATGGAAGCGTTTAAATGCTTTCAAGTCTCCATGGTAGCTCAGTGGCTATGGTGTTCAGATTCTCAGCTCAAGGTCGTGAGATCAAACCCTGTTCATGTCGGCTGCATATTGGTGGAGGAAAAATTCAAAATCGCCCATGTGCTGTGCGATTCCTGTGCATGTCAAAAACCTCGGGTGGTCAGATTAAACCAGAGCACTACATTATGGTGTCTCTCACAGTTAATGAACAGCTTTTGGACATGAAACCCTCTTATATCATACCATACTACACGAAATGCTGTTAATTATCTCCTGAATGCAGGTGTAGCAAGCATGCGCATTTTATTATTCATGTGAATAGACTCTGTCAAGTACTTTGGGCTCAAAGCTGTCTTACCTGTTACCTTGTTCTCACTGCCTTCCTCGGAAATGCTGTCCTCATTTCCTCTTTGTGCAACTTGAAGGAGTATTTTTTCCAAGAGGTCCCCGCACACATCCATGGTTGGATTTAAAATGAAGTCAATAAAACCTGCAGTACAACAATTTCTGTCATTTCTTTCTTTAGCCTGAAGAATGTTGAAAAACTTGTGGCTATTTTAGGCCATAATTGCATTACAGCCACAAGGAGTGCATCCTTTCTGGGAGGATGTGAAAGTGGCAGGATCCATTCTGTGGGAAAAATAGCGTGCCACTGCTATTCAGGAGCAACAAGTTAAAATTATTTTTTCCATTGCCAGGTGTCAGACATTCTTTGACACCTACCTAAAGAGAGGAAAGCACTGTGAGCATTATAAAATAGACTAGGGCAAAAGATGGCAATACTAGCTTTCACCTGTTTGAACGACAGACTTCATCAGGCCTGCCTGGCCATGTGGTGGTGCAGATAAGTGATTTGTGATTGCATAAGTAATTGCAGATTAGTGATTGCAGTGCGTCAGAGCTTATCTGAAAACAGGATTGTAGAAACTCAACTAGGTGGTAGTGTTTTTGAGAGTGCAATTGACCACCACCATTGGAGAATAATAACGCCTCATTCTGTGCATAGGAATGAATCAATTTTTTCTCTGATGCCATATTTGTATGGTACGTCTTGTGTGTTTTAATGTCGCAGTGAAATTTTCATGCAGCCTTTAAATAAAGTAATGTTTTGGGCATGATAAATTTAAACTTGTCAACTGTGAACACAAAGAAAGAAATGTAGCAAGTTTTTGCATAGAACGCACTGAACTGCTTGATTCCATGCCTGTTCTTGCCAAAGATTTCATTCTGTCATTGAGCTATTTTCACTTGTTACTAAGTATGTGTTATACAAAATACATGTAAGACCATGATGTGCTATAAACTTGGTGAAAACACTGTGGCAAGTGCAACTTGCAGAAGTCATGCAAGCGTAGCCCAGGAAAAACATCTAAAGCTGTACCTATTTGGGACTCTGCAATGAGCGTTGTGTTCCTGTCACACAACGGTGAGTAAGGAAGTCCAAGTTCATGCTCTTTGTCACCCTGCGATAAGAAAGCAGGCAGTTTAGGCAGCATGGTGGCTCTGATCACTTATAATTAAGTTTACGTGCAATGTGTAAAAGTAAAGGTGCTAGCATGTTTGTGCTACGTAAGCTTTGTAAATTCGTGCAAATTAACTGAAAGCCTTAACAACTGCATGTTTTTTGAGCCTCAAATAACACAGTGCAGACACTCAATTCGCGAGCACTGTTTGCACAATTCATTTGCAGTGGGCCATGAATATCAGCATTAGGTACTGCAGAAATCCTCGGACCATCATTTAGATGCATAAAATTAGCACATAATCAACATGTCACTTATAAACTACTTCTTTGTCGCCCCCTCCCCACCACCAGCGTTCTCGAATAAAAAAACTATGCATGTTGACACAAGGTTCTGACTCGGACATTGTTGCTGCAGTTGTTTATCCCAGTAGAAATATAAACCCTTCATTAGGAAAGTGAGCTGCTGCCATTGTGAGCTAAAGTAAGAGGTCCCCATTCAAGTTCTGAACTGTGTCGCACTACATGTAGGCATCGTCCAACGTTGCATGCCTGGTGTCAGGACTTGCACAGTGTGCCAGTCTCAACATCAGGAGGGCATTGTCAAATGGTGTTTTTGTGCAGTGTTGCACAGTTTGGAACTGGGAGTACATAGTAGAAAGAAGTGCAAAAACCAAAGCAGGGCATTCTGCCACTTGCCTGTTGAAAAAATTCCTCCATAAGGAGGTAAGTCCACCTGTGGTGCAGCCTCCATTCTTTGCTTGGGTGACTAATGTCACAACAGTGCAGAATTAAGCTCAGTGCTTTGGCCTTGTCAAGGCTGCATCAGAAGCAAAACAATTGGACAACATTTTTCAGAATGTGGAAAATTGTTTTTGCTATGAATGACATAAGAGTACACAGAGTGGACACATTTTGTATAATTGGATTGAGTTTGGCTTCTAGTATTCCATATTACTGTCCGGTGGGATAAGTTAAATCTGGTTGTAATGGAATTGTAAAAGTCCGTCATTTTTGGTTACATCCAAATTTTCGTTATGCCTAAGCAATTTTCGCGTAAGTACTCGAAATGACAGTGTAGAAGGGCAATCGAAATGAGAAACAAATGCAGGGAAAACTACCTTGAATAAGTGCTTACAATAAATCCCCATTACTTGAAGTTACAGACTCAGTGAAACGTCTTGATCGGTGATCGCGCTTAGGATGCGGCCTGGCTGCAGCCGTAGCCTCTTCGTCTCACAAGATGTTTGCAGCACTGTGAAAGGCAGAGGCACCCCGGTCCAATCAGGATCACGCGCACTACAATAGGCAACTGTGCTCCTACGAGCCTCTCGCCCCTCAAATTGGCCGGGGTGACAGTAGGAGCACAATACTGTATAGTGCGCAGTGGCGACAGGCACTTATGAGCACAATTGCAAGGGCTCCTCTGCCTTTTGCAGTGCTGCAGATATCTTGTGATACAAAGTACACCTCCACCGCGACTTGCATGATGCAACCAATGCAACTATGAGGAGGCGGGGAGAGAGCGGTGGCAAAGGGAGTCAGAGCAGTCCATGTCGGCCGGCCGGATGGTCAGGAGCGCGCGCGGTCATGCCGCTGCCACTGTGAGGAGGCGCGTGCGTTTTCATGCATGTTTCCACTCGCGGTCTGCCCGCCACTGTCGACTCAGCGCGTCGCGTCACCGGCTGGCGCTTTCCGCAGTTCTCACCACTCGCTACCGACGTGCGAGAGCCATCGGCGGCAGAATCTCGCGAGCAACCGTGTGACGGCAATTGGCGCACACTGCTCGCCCCGAGTCCCTTTTTTTTCCTCTTTCTGGTTATTTTTCGCTGCTTTTAAGCATGAACTATTGTAATGCCATGTTCCTAAAGCGAAAGTTTGCAGTATGTACTACATACGCTGTTGGCGCTGAAACATGGCGCGTTGCATCAACTGGGCGGTCGCTTGTTGCGGTCGTAGACGGTCCTGTCATTTGATTTCGTGTTCTGTCGTCATTACGCTTCCAGTAATTTCCAGTAAGTCAGCACCAGCTAGGAGACAGTCGGTGTAGCGATCGAATTCATTTTATGAAGGTTGACCGCCGCAACATGTTTGTAACGCGAAGTTAACCCGCTTCACGCGGGGTGGCGTTGGGGAATTGAAAACCTTTGTAATATCGAGGAACGCATGGAGGTTCGTTAAATAGAGGTTTAACTTGTGTGCGTTGTCTACTTTTTAACATTGGCTGTAATGTTATGTAGTGTTTGTCTGGTTTACAGCAGAGAGACATTAATGCTTGTAAAATGGACAGGAAATAACTGGCATTATTAAACTTCAGCTTCTGCTAAACTATAATTGAAACCCATGGTGATTTTATGTGAGTAATTTTTCCCTTTTACACTTGATAGCAATGTTTACCACTGGCTAACATTCGTACATGGTGGTTTCTGTGTAGTGCCTTAAAGATTAGCCAGATAAAATTGTAGCAAATTATTGGTAGACAGCAAAATTGCATAGATTTATGAGCACTCATAATCGTGCGTCATTATTTTTGTGCATGCCACTTATGGTCAAAACAGCATGCTTCTACCTGAAATCATGATGACTGAGGGCTGTCTTCATAGTCTTTACTTGCTGGAAGTGAGAAGTCATATCTGTTGCCAAGACCATTTCAATTACCAACAGGCGGAACTCTCTGAAAAAGCGACAAAGCAACAAGATCAGTAATGTAATTAATTACCTATTAGAAGATGTGTCAGGTCAGTTCTAATGTGTACTTATACCTCACAGGCATAACAAAAGTTCATAATGGTGCACAAAATTAAAACAGATTCATATTCTCTGATATGGGCAATGCAGTGGCATGCACTATTTTATAGGTAAAAATAAAAATCACTAATTATGCATTGAAAAAAGTCAACCATGAAATGCAGGACTAAATGGTACATGTAGAGAAGAACTATGCGACACCAAACACGAGTGGTTGCAATCTCTGTAACTTCTTTTATTCACTCGCATTATCGGTGACAATAAATACCACGATCATGGTTTCGACTGCTACTTCTCTTGTTAGTATGTGAGTAGGTATTTCTTATAGCTGCACTAAGGCAACATATAGTGCAGCACTTTATAAAGACTTAACAATAAAATTACTCAGTCAACATGAACTTGGAAATAGGGTTCCTAAATTTGTGTCAAACACTGTGACTGCTCATGCACTGCTGTGAGTGAGTACAGGTGTGCCATCTTTGGCACGCCACAGCGGCAGCCAGAAAATTTGTGCCCCTAGTGCCAAAAACTCAAAGCATATACCCATGTTTTAAACATTTGAAGTGTTATGCAGACTATTCTGAGTATTCTTTTTGGAGTCGGATTAAAGCTGGCGTCATAAAGTGTTGACACCACTTTGGGTTTCTAGGGCTGCTCTGCAACGTTCTAATTCAAGCATTTCATGCGTATTTTGATGTTAAAAATCACTTAATTGGAAGTTGAAAAATCATGATTCATTAATTAACAAGTAATTGAGGGAGTAAAATGTCTGAAAGTTGAAAATGCTTTTAATTAATTAAAGCAGTAATAAAAAAATAAGTTTCATAGTTCATCGAATTAATTAAACACCCCCATTTTTTTGGTGGTGGCCAAATGTATTGCAAAATGTAGTGTATGTATTTTTAAAACTCTCTCAAGCTATATGAAATGCCATGCATAAAGCATGTCAGACTTTGTGGCTTTTCTTACTTAATTGTGGCTTGGCTGAGCAACTAAAGAGATGACAATATCTGTTAATGTGAAGGAATTGATCCAGTAATCAGTGTAAAATTGCAAGTTATACTTAGAACACTGAATCGGAAAGAGCATAAACATGTATATATTTGCTTTTACAGATACTATATAGATCTTTGTGCTTTTTCTGATCATGTATAAAGGCGTGTGTGCACCGTTTTCACGTCCAGTTATTGTAAGCAATAATACACTATATTGTTTTCGATAATGTGCACAACCTAAATGTGACAGCACAAAGAGCTACTAAAAGCATGCTTTCTTAAAGCCAGTACTGTCAAAAGTGAACCTTAGCATCATGTACTGAGCAGTGTCACAAAGCAACATATTGTCAAAAACCATTCAAATCTGGCATAAATTATTTGATGTGAAGTGAACTACCTGTTGAACAAGCCGTAAATATGAATGCTGTCTTCTGCCATCACATTGATGGACACATGTGATATTAAAGATTTTTATGTCTAGGCTCAACTGCGGCAAAATAATACGACTGGAATTATGGACAGTTTTTAAGCATCATTAATATGGAAACTTGCTGTCCTGACTATGGACAAGGGGTAAATGCATTCAGCCAATTTATACTTGTGTGTTTTGCCCCGTTAATAGTGTCAGTGGTGAGAACAAAATTTTTACTGCCCAACCAGATGTTTCGTTTTCTATATTTTGAGTGCAGGGCACTAGAGGAACACAGTAATTATTCAAAATTCCAGAGTGATGGCCCATTTATTTCGTGGCTTAGGTTGCTAATTGTCCAGCTTATGTTCCTGACCATTCTTTATATTGCCTGAATGGCTGTGAAGAAAATTCTGCAGCTTGCGCTGCTCAGAAAGCACCTTTTAGTTGACCAAGTGCTTCTAAGTTTGTGTGATGTGAACAGTTGTAGTAGAAATGGTCATTCATCCGCGAGATGCATCACACATGTCACAGACACGTAAAATTGTACTGTACCATATCATTAACGTACTGGTCTGTCGGTTTGTACCTTCCAAGATTACGTCTAATTTCAACTTCATCAGCCACCACTATGCACAAAAGCAGTCTTTACTTATAGTGTACTGTTCTAAATTTTTCTTTGCAATTTGTATTACAGATGACTAGCCATATGGATAGTTTTGCTAGGGAAACAAAGTGTTTATATTAATGAGGCAGGACTGTATATATGTATGTGCACAGAACGGCCAGGAATTTGGAAGACAGATTGTGTATTAAAATAAAATCTCATTACAAAAGACATGGTTACAAGGGGCACTCGGTTATAAGAGACACTTGAAGAAGGTTTGCTTGGTTTTCCTATGTTTGCCATGTTAATAACATTGCATACAAGAGACATGTTTACAAGAGATACTCGGTTACTAAGGACAACTTTTGCAGGTCCCTAAAGTAGATTCTTCACCATTTATAAGAGACACAATTAACCCAGGTACACTCATGCAACACAGCTGACTCGTACCAACTCGTATGTGCGGCAGTTTAGGTTTCCTTATCTAAATTCTGTTCCATATCAGTGTCCTTTTTTGTTGCAATATGTCAGGAGTCAAGAAGGAGTGCCTCCTCTTGACCGGGAAGTCAAAATTTGCCATTGTTTCAGTCACGCAGGAATGGGATGCCAGTGGCTGAAACAACGGGGACATTTTGACTTCCCAATCAAGAGGAGGCACTGCTTCTTGGTTCCTGACATATTGCAACAAAAAAGGACACTGATAGAGAATAGAATTTAGCTAAGAGAGCCTAAACTGCCACACATACGAGTTGGTAAGAATTTTTGGTTACAAGAGACCTTGGTTACTAGAGACATCTTTTTCGGGTCCCATTTTGCAAGTGTCTCTTATAGTGAGGTTTTATGTATTGTGAAGCTAACAAAGAATGTAACTTCATACTAGCATGAAGTACCTGTGAAACCAACCTGGCTTATAACCTATTCAGAGATTCCCTGAAAAGTCCAGTATCAGTAGACATTACAGCTGCTTTCAGAGCCTTCTTTATATGCACACCTGCACAGCAATTATGTGCAGAAAGCTTCAGGTTTCACACAAAACATGTAACAGCTATGTGTTGTTTGTGTTTGTAATATTGAGCCAATACCAAGGGAGTGCTTTAATGTAACAAATATGGCATGAAAGTGAAAACAAAAAAAGCACTTTTTCCTAAGTGGTTTGATTATTTCAAAGAAGAAAACTTACTTGTACTCTTCTTTACTTAGGCTGGATAAAATGTTCTGGTCATCTTCTGTTAACAAGCGAAAAGCAGCACTGATGTGATGGTTTTCAAGAACTGATCGGTCATTGTAGATTAGCGCAGTTTCTGACCTGTAAGAACATCACTCCACAGTCAAACACTTCGCACAATTCTTGGCAAAAATGAAATTGATAGGGCTTGCTCAAAAGGATGTCTGGTTAAAGTGTAAAGAAAAACTTATGCATTAAAATATCCTGCACTTGTTGCATATTTTCTTGACTGTTTGGTACGCTGGCAGTCTCATTTCCTTCTAGCTGTACACGCATGGTTTTTATTTCCAAGATACTGGTTATGGACTTGGAAATACAGCAAGCTAAACGAATATACAGCCGAAGTGAGTGGAGAAACCAACCTCTTTGCACGTTCGAAGGATGGCAATGACATGTGCCATGTGTAATGACAGGAAATGACAGGATTTGTGTTGTAGGGAGGAAGGCATGATTACTGAGCTCTGTGGACAGGCTGGAAGGGCTTAGTTTTGCATATACTCTAATACCTAGCCACTCCTGGGTGACAATAAAGGGCCAGGGAGAGGAATTGTGGAGGCCAACTATCCTCCGCTAGCAGCAGTGTAACTCGGTCCCTGTCGAGAGAAGTGCGAATCTGCGACAAAATGCCTTGTCAAACTGTCTACTGTGAGACAAACAGATATTTTATCCTCCTGCCATAACTTTCCATTAAGCACATGTAGCACCAAAGATGTTCGTGATTAAAAACAGGGTCCACGCTTCCCCTCTCTGCTCGTACGCCAGGCTGGACGGGAAAAATAAGGATTACAGACCAGTACCGCACTCCACTTATGGTAGCGTCATCGACCAAATATGATTGGGTTGTCTATTATTATTATTATTATTATTATTATTATTATTATTATTAGTAGTAGTAGTAGTAGTAGTAGCAGTAGTAGTAGTAGTATTTTGCGACTTGCTTCACCTTCACATTTACACATTAGAGGAGTAAGGGCAGATGCGTCGAGGTTTCCAGCCCGTCGCGCACGCCATTTCGCTGCGGTTTTTGGGGAGCGCATGCATGTCAGCCTCTTCCTGGTGATGCCACACTGGCCTTATGATGCTCAGAGGCGGAATTCGCGCGAAAGACTGGTGCTGGTGGCCGCCGGGAGGCGCGGAAACGAAAATTTGAAAAAACAAAAAACAAATTATTGGTTTAATTCTAAGGACTCCTGCGTGGCATGCAAAAAGTGCACGCATTTAATTGATAGCCACTTTCTGAATCGCCTTCAAGGGACGCTTTAACGAGCGTGCCACCTATCCTGTGCTTGCACGCTAATAAAAAATATAAAGAAAAATGCAACAGAAAAAATTAGTTGTGGTTTAGCTCTGGTTAACTCTAGTTGAATTGCGAAAGCCACGGCGGAAGCTTCTTTTGCCTGCTACATTATTCTCCTATCATGCCCTATCAGTGTAAGGTGCTACATTATTGGAGACACTTAAGCTCAACCTTTAAAGGTATGACGCGAGAGTGTAAGCTACCAGCCCACATATAAAGTCACGCTCCAACCAAGTCGTATGGGCGTGCCTACATATCGTAGGCGAGAATGCGAACGGTTCCGGCAGGCTGATTCTGATATCATACTCCCATATAAAAGGAGCGACCCAGTTAATTGGCAGCTCCTGCCCGTGGCATAGGGGTAACATGAATTCAAATGTCATGGCAGGCTGATTTTTTTATGAGGAGACCGTAGCCACACCTCTTCACGACATAGCTACGGCCACCCGAGGTCTCGCTTTGGCTGTCGTAGTACAGTCGAACCCGGATATATCGAACTCGAAGGGGATCGCGAAATAGTTCGATATATCGATAATTCGATATACAGAAATTGGATTGGGACGGCACTTAGGATGCGAAAAAACGATACTGTATTTGTCGCGTAATAGACACACTCGCATAATGAACCCATCCTCCACTTTTGCACTCGAGAATTTGGAGAAAAAAAAATTACCGACGATTACGTTACTTCCTAATGCGAAATTTGAGCGCAGCAAATAAGCTGTTTCACCTTTTCGATAGATTGAGGCAAAGAAATCGAGCAACACATGTATGCGCTATCACAGAATTTTTTTAATTTTTCACACGTATTCCTTTAACAAAGACTCCACTAACAGTTCTTGACAGTCATGAAGGAAGCTTTGTGGTCGGAGAAATAGACTGATATATGTTCGACTTGGTACACCAATGCTTGATTCTCAAAGACGAGATCTATACAAGTGCCTCGCGAGGTTGTCACAGCCGTGGGACGCGTTACGAGCGAGAGGAACGGGATGTTCTCCCGCATAAGTGTGAAGAAATTCCTGTTTGTCTTTATGTCAACATTCGTCTCGCTCATGGCTCAGAAAGAACTGGCAGATAATTTCGCAGTGGCGAACGGCAGCGGCAATTTCGGCTCGGGCGGTGCACATATACAGATCCGCCGCCACCGATCTGGCTCTCTGTGATTGCCACCGCACAGGGGTTGCATTGGAGGAGGAGCGAAGAAAGGAATTAAGTTCGAGCCGGCGCTTTGACAACCGGAGACTCGCAGGAAGAGGGGGGAGGGGGGCGGCGTGTACACCCAGCGGCAAACGATGGGGGCAGAAGCGCGCGCAACAAGCGGACAACGCGATAAAGGGAGGAGGGAAGATATAGCAGCGACTGACTGATGCTGCTGACGCCGATAGTGAGTCAACCCCAGCTGCGGAGTTGGTTTCAGGGACAACGCCGCCGATGCCGACGCAAACAATATGATACCCTCGCTTCCGCAGCGCCAAGAACCAGGTCTAGCCGTGGGAAGGTGGTCACATATTCGTCGACGTGCGGGGGCTACGTGAAATAACCGGCGCGTCGGCAACTGAAGAGCACCCTATCCGCCACACAGGAACAGGGGGGGGACCCTCCCCTCCTCTTTCTGCATGGCGGCGACGGTGTTCTATGCAGTCACGTTATCTTGACTCTCTAGCGGCGTCAGCGGCATCCAGCGGTATCAGTCGGTCGCTGCTAGCGCTGGGGGGATGAAAGGGGGGCGGAGCTGGTTACGAGGCCGACGACGACGCCGACGCGAAACCCAGGAACGGACGCCAAAGAGCTGCGCTCTAAAAAAGCGTTAAGGCCAGCTCGCTCACATGCAAGCGATTAAGCGATCTCAGCGACGAACCGCAGCGACAGAGCAAAAAATTTCCAACTTGACAGAGCAAAAAGTTTCCAACTTGTTGGAACTGCGGGCGGCAGCTCAAAACAAGGTTTCTGTGTCGCCGCGGCAGAAATCGCCAGCGTTATCGCTTGCATGTAGCACTCCGTTTCGGTCGTCTCATCCACAGCTCATTTCTTGGCAGCGTGCCAAGATGCTGCGCAGCGATAACGCCGCGGCGTGTTTATCTTTTGATAGCTCCTGCTGCGGCGGGGAGCGAACTTGGCAGACTGCCCGTGATGGCTTGATTGCACAAGCCTGGTTCGATTTATCACGCCGCGCTTGGGGCGGGCGTAGTCTACTGCCTCAAATTCATTGGAAAGCGTGATAAAGTAGCTGCAAATGCTGTTTGAAGCGAGAAATGCTAAAAGCCGGTGTCATGATCGAAGCTGACCGCGTGCTTTCGTTGATTCATACATGCAAGGATAAACGACTCCCGCAAGAAAAAAAAAAAAAAAAAGCCGCTTCGTAACGCCATATACAAACGACTCTCGCAAAAAAAAAAAAAGAAAAAAAAAAGATCTGCCGCTTCTTCCGCAAGCGCCATAGCCACGTCAGCCGCCGCGCGCAGAGGGTTCGCAACATACGCTGGAGAAAGCGTCCGACGTTCTGTCTGAAAACGGGTTGAGCTGGCTTGGCGCATGCGTAGCGCGTGCTACTGCGAACAAAGGCCGGGAAAGAGGAAGGAGAGAGAGAGATAGCTCGGCAAAAGAATGGGCACACCCTTGCGCTTCGCTCTATCGCGTTTTTCCCCTCTCGTTCCCACCGGTTCTCTCTGGTTCATTCACGCACATGGCTTGCATATGTCACGTGCTGGCGCGCGAGAAACGATAACCGCAGATGCGCGCGCCTTTGGGGAATGGGCACGGCGCTTCCCTAGCCGAACTGTCCCCTCTCATTCCTTCCGCGCGTGGCTTGAAAACGTCACGCGGCACACGGCCGAGGGTGATGCGATCGTCTTTGGGGAAGGCACACTTTCCAGTGCTTGGCGCGGAGTTCGATATATCGAACGACCGGTGAAATTGAGTTCGATATATGACGCGGCTTTCCTATACTTTTACATGGGATTTTCAAGGGGATATTCCGTGAGTTCGATATAACCAAAATTCGATATATCCGGGTTCGACTGTATTACTTTCGAAATAAAAGCGGGAAAAGCGCCTCTTCTTCCATGCGTGAAGTCGAAGCAGGGCGAGAAATGAGCAAGAACGGGCTTGTATATTTCTTCGCTCCCTAGGTATACATCAGGCGCCATGCCACCAGGCAGCCATGCGTTTCAGCCAGAGAGCTACTGCGGCCTCCGGGCGTCGCACTATTCCAAAGGCTAAATTTTTCAGATAAGGTCGCGCATTAAGTATCGCTGATTAGCGTCATAGTCGTAACAAAATTTTTCAACTTTTGTGCAGTCTAAAGTACATTCTAGTATCTAACTTTTGGCTAGCTTGTTTATGGGGAAACACTAGAAATCCACTCGCTTAGTACCGACAGCATACTCACCGAGACATCACATGGAAGTTGTTGGTTGTTCCAGTGTGTTCATAATCATGGATAATTGCCGCAAACAAGGTGGCAAATGCTTCTAGTTCTGTCAGCCAGCTCTGCAATATAAACACAACTCACTATGACCAACACTACACAACTGAATATATATGAAACAGCAGCATCAGCCCAAATAGGTAGTACAAGAGCGATGCATATTAGAATTATGGCCTAGCCTATGGATTGATTGGAAACCATGGGGACCATTCCGGTGAATCCAGGTTATGAAATTATTACAGCCGCATTTTGTGTCATCACGCTTTCGATAACTGCAAAGTATACAGTGCAGCAGTGCCTCACCATCAAATCCAGTGTTCTGTACCAGTGGCGTGGCCAGAAAATTTGTTCGGGGTGGGGGAGAGAGCATACCTCCATGCTCAAATAAAAAAACAAAAACATAATTCTATTTCATTCAGGAAATATAACGAGTACACCATGCTCAAGCAAGAAGGGTCGGTACAGTAAGTTTGATACGACAAAAAGAATGCATCATATGATAGTGCACGTTTGCAAAAAAAAAAAAAAAAGCACAGTTGAACAAGTACGAAAGGCGAGATTGTCAACAGGACATTCCATTATGATGTTGTGCTTTAAAAAAAGTGAATTGGTGCATGTTTCTGCAAACACAGATGATGCAGTAGTTTTCGTAATTAGGTAATGAGATTATTGTCAAATTGGAAAAAAATATCGCCGAAGAAAGGCTAGTCTGACCAGCTTCCTCCTTTCATCAAGCCTAGTTTGGAGGCGACGAGGTGAGATAAACCGAATGTGAGGCACATGCTAAGGAAATCACTTTCAATGTTCTGGCTATTTAGTGTCGCTGCAAGGCAAAATATATTCCATGATAACGAAGGAAAGTTAAAGCCACCAAACATAAGTAAGGGTATGTACAGGTGTGATTTGGCCATAAAATGAAGCATAATGTGAGTTTCTGCTACCAACAAATGTGTAGAGTGCGGAGGCAGGTAACAGCAGCCGAAAATAATGGCTGGGTTAAATGCTTTAGAATGAATGTGAATCTGCTCCAAGTTTTAGGCAATATTTATGGGGCGGCGGTGCAAACTTTCACGAGTGGCAATAATGAGACCGCCGCCGCCCCTTATGCTGAAAAAGGAAGGCATCCGAATAACCCACACGCACTCAAGAAATAGAGAACAGAGAAATAGACACCCCCCCCCCCCCACACACACACACACACACTCACACATACACACACACACATTCCCGGCTACGCCCACGTACTGCACCTTCCTTCTTCCCCCCCGAGGAGAAACAAGACGACTACGAATATAAGAAAGAAAGCTGACATAGTTCAACCTTCTTCCTTATACTCTTATTTCCCTTAGTTGCTCCTTTGTGGCGACAGCTTCACTGCTCCACGGCTTCACAGCATAAAAGGTGTATATGTGGTGGTGCATCCTTTACAGGCGTAATGTGAACGGTTTTGGGCTTGTTTTCAAGGCGAAATGGCGCGACGAGACAGTAGAACTGGGATGCGAACCCTGGGTTTTGTAAAGATGACGAGTATTTTAAACAGAAAATTCTCGCCATCTGTGCCTTTCATGCAAATAACTATGGGTGAAATATCGCATAAACATCTGTTGTACAATTAGAGGCAAGAATTACACAAAACCACTACGTGTGCGCATGTTTGTGGTGCGTGCTCGGTGTGCTCGATTAAGCACTGAAAAACTTGGAATGTAAGAGCAGAAGCGACGCTTGGTTCAGGAGTGAAGATGAAGGCTACAGCTAAACCGAGCGTGCACCCACTTGGCGTACGTGGAACTTAAGGACTATAGGTTTACGGCGCTGTAGGCATCTAATTTTAGTTCCTTGCTTTCTTATCTTTATTTAGCGGTCGTAGGGTAATACTCAAGGAGGATATAAAAAACTGCTGGAGTGGAAGTTCCCCATGCCGGCCAATGGGCTGGGGTGAAGTCTGCAGCGGCCATCTTGTGGTGGGCAAGAAGTGTCCTGCCAAGCGCTTGGACGCGCTGTTCGCGAACGTTGCCAGTGTTTCAAGTGCCCAAAGGATTTTTAAGTTGTGATGCAATGTTGTGGGCTACCAGCTGAGCAAGTCTTAATTAATTGCAAGTATTAATTGAACAAGGTGAATTAATTAACTGCTAATACACTGCTAATACGAAAAGTTGCAGCGGTGGCGTAGCGGTAGAACATCCGCCTCGCATGCAAGAGGACCGGGGTTCAAATCCCGGTGCCGCGCAATTCTCCACCGGATGACAAAAAAAAATAAAAATCCGCGTGTCGATGGAATTGCATATACATATACAGGTTTGGGGTGCGACCTGATGCCGGTGAACACCTCCGGCAACGCACTCCCTCACCAGAACAGGAGTTGGCCACCCTGGTGCAGTAATTGGCCACAACCTCCTATGATAAGCTCCAGAAAACCCCGGCCCTCAGTCACCAGCGGCTGCGGAACAACTGACCACGGCGGCGGTCAGACCTGTGACGCAGCAGGGGGTGCTAAGAAAGCCTGGCTCCGCTGGACAGGCCGCCATTGGAAACTGACCCTGGCAACGTTTAATGCTAGAACCCTTGCTAGTGAAGCTAGTTTAGCAGTGCTGTTAGAGGAACTAGAGTGCATGAAATGGGATGTCATAGGGCTTAGTGAGGTTAGGAGGCCGAATGAGGCATATACTGTATTGAAGGATGGGCATGTACTGTGTTATCGAGGTTTACCAGAGAGGCGACAACTAGGGGTAGGTTTTCTTGTCAATAAGTATATAGCGGGTAAATAGATGAATTCTATAGCATTAATGAAAGGGTTGCAGGCATCGTAATTAGGCTTAATAAGCGGTATAAACTGAAGGTTGTACAGGCCTATGCACCTACATGTAGTTATGATGACCAGGCAGTTGAAAGCTTCTATGAAGATGTAGAATCGGCAATGCGAAAAGTAAAGACGCAGTATACTGTACTAATGGGCGACTTCAATGCCAAGGTAGGGAAAAAACAGGCAGGAGACAAGGCAGTAGGTGACTATGGCATTGGCTCTAGGAATAGCAGGGGGGAGTTACTAGTTGAGTTTGCAGAGCGCAATAACTTACGAATCATGAATACCTTCTTCAGCAAACGGAAGAACCGGAAATGGACATGGAAAAGTCCTAACGGAGAGACTAAAAATGAAATCGACTTCATAATGTGTTCAACCCCCGCCATTGTGCAGGATGTAGAGGTAATCGGGAAAGTTCGATGTAGTGACCATAGGATGGTGAGGTCCCGAATTAGCCTAAATCTGAAGAAGGAACGCAATAGATTAGTAAGAAAGAAACCCATCAACGAATTAGCGGTGAGGGGGAGGGCAGAAGAGTTCAGAATCTCGCTGCAGAATAGGTTTTCAGCTCTAACTGAGGATGGCGACATTACCCTAGAGGCAATGAACAATAATTTCAGAGATATCATTACTGAGTACGCAGTAGAAGTAGGCGGTAGGATAGTTAAAGAGGATACCGGTAAGCTGTCTAAGGAGACGAAAGATTTGATTAAGAAACGGCAGAGTATGAAAGCTTCCAATCCAACAGACCAGATCGAATTGGCCGAGATATCAAAGCTAATCAATAAGCGCAAGGTGGCCGATATAAGGAAGTATAACATGGAGAAAATTGAGCATGCTGTAAAGAACGGGGGAAGCCTTAAAGCGGTAAAGAAGAAATTGGGCATAGGCAAAAACCAGATGTATGCGATAAGGGACAAGGCGGGCAACGTCATCACTAATATGGACAAGATAGTCAAAGTAGCCGAGGAGTTCTATACAGATCTCTACAGTAGCCGAAGTAGTCAGGACCGTAGTGAGATTGGCGGTAGGGAAAAACAGTCAGACGTTCCACCAGTGACGAAGGACGAGGTCAAGAAAGCACTAGAAACTATGAAAAGGGGGAAATCAGCTGGAGAGGATCAGATAACTACAGATTTGCTGAAGGACGGGGGGGATATCGTGCTAGAAAAACTGGCCACCCTGTATACGCAGTGCCTGGTGTCATCGACGGTACCGGAAGCATGGAAGAATGCAAACATTATCCTCATTCACAAGAAAGGGGACTCTAAGGACCTTAAAAATTACAGACCAATCAGCTTACTGTCTGTTACGTATAAGGTATTTACTAAGGTAATCGCCAATAGAATCAGGACAACCTTAGACTGCAATCAAGCAAAGGATCAAGCAGGGTTTCGGAAACGGTACTCTACTATCGATCATATCCATACCATCAATCAGGTGATAGAAAAATGCTCGGAATATAACCAGCCCTTATACATAGCATTCATTGATTACGAAAAAGCATTTGACTCAGTTAAAACCTCGGCGGTGATGCAGGCATTGCGAAATCAGGGGGTAGACGAGCCGTACGTGAAAGTGCTGGAAGATATATATAGTGGCTGCACAGCAACCATAGTTCTACATAAAGAAAGCAATAAAATTCCCATGAAGAAAGGTGTTAGGCAAGGAGACACAATCTCCCCAGTACTATTCACAGCTTGTTTAGAGGAAGTATTTAGAGTCTTGGAATGGGAGCAGTTAGGGATAAGGGTAGATGGAGAATACCTCAGTAATCTGCGATTTGCTGATGACATTGCCTTGGTAAGCAACTCGGGGGATGAACTGCAAATAATGATTGATGACCTAGACAGAAAAAGTAGAATGGTAGGCTTGAAAATCAATATGCAGAAGACTAAGGTAATGTTCAACAGCCTCGGGAAGGAACAGCAGATTACATTAGGTAGCGAAATACTGGAAATAGTAGGCGAATATGTCTACTTAGGACAGGTAGTAACCGCAGATCCAGACCATGAAAAGGAAATATCAAGAAGAATAAGATTGGGATGGAGCGCATTTGGCAAGCACTCGCAGATTATGACTAGCAGCTTACCGGTATCGCTCAAGAGGAAAGTGTACAACAGTTGCATCTTGCCTGTACTCACCTATGGGGCTGAAACGTGGAGGCTAACCAAGAGAGTTCTACTTAAGTTGAGGACAACCCAGAGGGCTATGGAACGAAAAATGGTAGGGGTAACATTAAGAGATAGAAAGCGTGCAGAGTGGGTCAGAGAAATAACTCAAGTTAATGACATTCTAGTGGAAATTAAGAAGAAGAAATGGACATGGGCAGGACATGTAGTGCGAAGAGAGGATAACCGATGGTCGCTGAGGGTAACAAACTGGATTCCAAGGGAAGGAAAGCGTAGCAGGGGGAGGCAGAAAGTTAGGTGGGCGGATGAGATTAAGAAGTTCGCAGGGGTCAAGTGGATGCAGCTAGCACAGAACCGGGTTAAGTGGAGAAATATGGGAGAGGCCTTCGCCCTGCAGTGGGTATAATCAGGCTGATGATGATGATGATGATGAATACACTTTAGATTTTACACATCGAGTCATATGTCATTAAATAGCATATGTCGAGTATAAGTGCACTGGCTTGACTTAATTCCTAATTAATTATGCTAATTAGATAATTTTCCATAAATGTTAAAATACATGCATTGGCTACAAGTCATATATCGTTTGATAGCTTATGCCGAGTACAAGTGCTCTAGACTAATTGCACGTCTTAATTAATTACCGCTAATCAGTCCATTGTGATTAAACCTGAATTGAATGCTATCCTTTCAAGTCATATATCGTGGTGTAGCTTATATTGAGTACAGTTCTACTAAACTAATATCATTGCAATTAGCAGTAATTAATTTGCGCAATTAGAGGTAAATAAAACATGCAGCTAGTCTAGTGCTGTTGGACTTGGCATAAGCTATCCAACGATATACAACTTGTAGCTATAGCATGTATTTTATTATTCAAATTATGCAATTAAAAGTAATTAATTAGCGCAATTAGCGGTGAATAATTAGAACGTGCAGCTAGTCGTGCTGTTGGACTTAGCATAAGCTATCCAACGATATACGACTTTTAGCTATAGCACGTATTTTAATATTTATTCACAATTATGCAATTAGCAGTAAATAATTTGCGCAATTAGCGGTAACTAATTAAAACGTGCAGCTAGACTAGTTCTGTTGGACTTGGCATAAGCTATCCAACGATATACGACTTGTAGCTATAGCATGTATTTTAATATTTAGTCACCATTGTGCAATTACCAGTACTCGGATATCATCAATATCTTTAAAAATCTAGATGGTTAAAATCAATTCGGAGATATCCAATATGGCTCACGTGATAGCCCAAAGCATTGCATGAGAACTTAAAAATCCTTTAAGCACTTGAAACACACTGGCAACGCCAGTTAACAGCGCTTCCAAGCGCTGGCAGGCCACTTCTTGCCCATCACAAGATGGCCGCCGCAAGCTTCACCCCAGCCCATTGACTTCCACTCCAGCAATTTTTTATATGCTCCTTGGTAATACCACACGGCGATTCCTGCATACTAACGATTAACGCATCATTTGAAATAGAAAAATAGGCAAGCAGAATTTTGGTGTTTATATTCCTTAAAAAACGCGGTACTTTCAACTTCTCACGGATACTTAACGCAAACTATAGCGTCTTAGAACACTGCCGTTGTTGCAAATTACGCACTCGGAGAAATTAGTTCTGAGGCGAAGAGTCGAATTCGCGAGCTCATGCTCAAAAACAGAATGACGTGGTCCCTGGGCCGCTGTTAAAATGCTGTGAGCTAATAACCATCCGGTAACAATGCGACCAGACGCTGCTACGTACGTTATTTAGTTGCATCTGATCGTTACTACGCTGAAACCGCGATATCGTAAATCATTTCTATACCCCACTGCAGCGAGAGACGATTGCGAGAGATAATAGGACGTTTCTATATTTCTATGTTTCTGTTATTTTCACCCTTCTATATTTATATTCATGTATGACTGCTGAACACCAATGAACCCCCCTTCTCCACCGCCTCGATGTAATGTCCCTAACGGGATCTGTGAGGGTTAATAGAGGATGATGATGAATTTGAATTCGTGGATAATCTTTTCCATTACGTGTGCGTACTTTTTTCTTCGCTGACAAACTCGTATGTTCGAAATAAAGTGGCAGCGCAGAATGAATTGCATTTCTATAAGCTTATAATACATTTTCAGGCGGAGCTTGCAGTCTTGCGTTGGCTTCGGGTATTATTAGAAAAAAAAAAAAAACAACAACAACCTTTGCAGATGCCGATTATTGCTACTTACACTGATGCCTGCCGAGTAGAGCATGTAATGGACGGTCTGGGTGACATCTGCTGCGTGCAGGTTGTTGTGGTAGGGATTCTTGTATTTGCAGTACCCTTGCTCCACAGCAGTGATAAAATTCTCTAGCGCTGCTGACGATATCTGCAAGGAAGAACGCAAAATTCAGGTTTTCATGCTTGACGACGTAAAGAAGGAATGTCGATACATGCACACTCTTCCCCAGCTTCCTAGGTACTTGCAAATCGGCCGTGGAAAATGGGCGGATATCTCCACGCGTGATGTGTAAATGAATTGCGTCTTTTGATTTGCTGGATAGTGGAATGTAACAAGGCTCTGGCGCGCAGCTTCTAAAATACATTATTCCAGTTCTTTGTGCAGTAGTCGAGGCTGTTTGGCTTGTGTCGAAATGTGAGCGCGCCGCTGGCGCTGTTTTGACTGGGAATTCATTGTTACTTCCTGAAATTAGTAACGCAGTTCTCACTGACCCATCTTGACGGGTGGCATGGCAAGGAAAGATATGGATGTTTAACTGCTAGGATTTGTCCCTAACCATTGGAGCTCTAGGTCGATAACAAGACGCCGAGTAGGCAGGCATAGTAACAAGGCCGAGGTAGTGATTGAGCGCTATGCCGTTTTCTCCGCCTTTCAACCCTGCTAGATTTATGCGTAGATGTCATCTTGGCGAGAGTTCACAGCGCTTGTTTACGTCCCGCACTACCTTGCATACTCAATTAAACGACGAAAGACCGTAACTCACGCAGGCATTTTATTTGTACCCAAATGTCAGCCAAATATTACAAGAGAAATAATCATTCCCTTTCCAGCACCTCCTTGAAAAAGTAAACTGTGGTTTCTTTCCGTCAGTGTAACCAAATATGTTACGCAGTAACCCTCAGAAGGTTTGGCTCTGGGGTATTGCGTTCGGGCCGCTTACTTTTTTGCACATTTAATAATAACTTGCCGAGTAACTTCTTCCGTGTGTCCTTTTGCTGGCAATCGTGTCGAAAGTACGTAAAAGATGGCGGTGAAGCCTTCAAGCGTTAAAGAAAAAGCGTCGACAGTTTTTTTTTTTTTTTTTTTCAGCACGAGAATTTGCTTACGCGCCATAAAACCCAACACAACACAACACCTGTAATGTCCGGCTTTGAAACTTCTACAGTATTCTAATAAACGCTTAGGTTATCCTAACAGGTCATGTGTATGCAATGTACCTAGCAAGCTAACGAAGTTTTTGGTGACTTGGAGCAGCCTGCAGCTAGCACTGTAGGCTTGCGACACAAAATCAAAGCACATTTTTTGCTTCGTGCCTGACACTAGGAATGCTAGGAAATGACACGTGGTAGTGCTGTCAATGACATGCTTTTCTATGCGTGTTTACAGCTTGATAACTGCGCAAGAGGTGTGAGTCTGAACACCTACCTTGAACTTATGGACAATGCCATATCTCCCGAAGAGCTCGTACGTCAGGTAGCGCAGGACTTGCCCATTTGCTACCTCGTTCACATTGAACACATCAAAACACCAGTCATCTACATACTGCAAAGAATCACAAGAAGAGGGCGAACTGTATTTTGGCAGATTGGTGCCATGAGCTTGTGTCAACAATGCGTAGAGTTGTTCGTTTTGAGGTTTTATATTTTTTTTCAAATTTAAGAGGTCGAAATTGGGCGTTATTTTTCAACTCGATAATAGGAGAGAAATAGTGTCTTTAGAGGAAACATTTCGAAATTTGGGTTTTTTCGGGTAAATTTACAAGCTGTAATAATTTATTCGATATTTTTTAAATGTGAGGGTAACAAGTGGGTCTATGTTACAGGCTGTTAATCGGGAGAAATCGGAGTTTTAAAGAAAATATTCCGAAATTCCACTTTTTTTTTTGTAATTAATAACTACTGGCAGTAAATAGCCTGGACAAGTTTTGGGACATGAAAAATTTTATTCACACAAGCTGGTCATCGAATTTTTACACGTCTATGTCAACATACGTAATCATCTGCATGCGCGGCCTTTCGGTTTCCATACGAGACCTGTTCGGTATTTGAATGCATATAAGCTGAGAGAATGGTCTCTTAACATTACAGCTACCATTAGCTAGCCCCATCAATGTCAATGCGGAATTTGTTAGCCCGGTGTAGCACAGAGCTGCGTCGTGCCAATAGTCCACTTCAACATCTGTATGGTTAAACTCCGTCAGTCACGGAAATTAAAAGAGGCCGGCAGTCAACGACTGACTCAACTGCCGCTTCTGGAATGGACGGCTCATAATATCCATAACGTCAACTGGCTTTCGTCTTTGTCTGAGACGTCCGTTTCAGAGTGCAGTATCATTTTGTAAAGATTTTTTGCGTATTAATGTGGCGCTGCTCTTCGGTAGGATCGATAAAATACGTCTTGCCTGATCGCTTTTACTGACCATCGCGGAAAGCTGGTTGACAGTCTGCTGGTACTCGATATATATGAGGTGATCGAAGCTTGGCATTATATGTTTCCCGCTTTCAAGCATTTTCTGGACATCGAAAAGCGGCTAGTGCGTCTTTTATAAAGACTGCCTTCGCGTAACGAATCTCTCGGTCACACGCAAACTGGGGTAGACTAGTACCGCGGTAGTAGTTATTCAAAAATTGAAAGGGGGGGGGGGGGGGTATCGAGTTTACCCCGATTTTTCAGGAACATGTTCTGAGTGCAAAAGTCGGGTTTTATCCGAAAACGAACAATACCGGAGACGGATCAGCTTATGATGGAGCAAGATGACCCTGCTGTAAAATTAGACTTGCTGAGAAAAGATACACTCCAAATACGGGCATTATTTTTGGCCCCGTATAATCTGGACAGTATCGCGAGGAGTTGGACTGTTTTGCATGCTCAGAGCAATCGTGCAATGAACGTTTGTCGAGGACTGTGCTCGGGTGCAACAAAACACCTTTTCAGAAACCGATTTTTCTCACGTAATCAATTTATTTGAGTATTCACTTACCTTGAGTAAGTTTGCAAGGTGAGGAGGAATTTGCAGGAGCGTTGAGCTTGACATCCGTCGGTAAATTCTAAACAAACAAAAATGAAAGATGGCTTAGCTCTGCTATGCCTGGATATATGTAGCGAAAAGCAGCGACTACCTCGGGATTAGAAGAAGTTAATCTCTCCAGTCTTCTGCGCCGTTCGCCAGCAGCTAAACTCTCCTTGGTTTCCATGTCGAGCGCGTTTAAGTTCACCGGCGTTCTATAATTCGTTTGCAGGAAAGGAAAGGCGCAGCATCTGTCACTCGCGGAAGAGAAGAAGCGCCGCCCGGCGGCGTTGGAGCGCACTCGTTCCCGCTTGGTCCTCATAGCTGATGGCAGATGGGTGACGTCACATCCTTGACGTCACCCTAATTGAGTGACTTAACTATTTTAGTCTTTGGTACTTTCTAATTGCGCGCCAATCGCAGTATCTGTCACTCACGGAATTCCGCTATCATCCTCACGGTAGACAAGCGGAATTATGAAGAGCGTTTCACGACCCGGGGCGTGGCACAGCGGTAAAGCGCTCGGCTGGGGATCCAAGGGATAGAGGTTCGATTCCCTAAATTTTTTTTTTTGAAGAGGAGTCGCACACCTCTTAAGCGTTGCTAGGCAACGCCGACAAAGCTTGGGGGGGGGGGGGGGCTGCGCAGCTGGCCTTGACTGTGACGTCACACTCATGCGCAGAACTACGCTATGTGGAGCCAAGCGAAGCGGCCACCTACGCTGCGCGTGACGGCACTCGGCCGCGGCATACGCGAAGTTCGGTTCCGACTCTCGTAGTGAAGCTTTTCGCTTCAAAAACAACCCTCATGATATCCGACATCATCTGTTTCTGGTTTTAGAATGGCATCACAACACAAGCATTAGTTAGGTGCGTCTACCAGTGCTAGTAGTCGGCAGCTGTCAGGACTTTTTTTTTTATTATTTAAAGTTCCTAGCCTGAAAAATGGTTGCTGATAATTTTTAAGTGGTATAGATACTTCGGATCAATACTTCGTCCCTGCTTCGACAGCCGCAGTACGGAAGCTCTGACGATTGCATAGCAATTATTGCATGATGATAAACGCATTGGCATCTTCCATTGCTATCTCAACTTTGCAAAAACGCATGCTGTTGCGTTATATCAGTTGCAGTTGAAACTCTCATGCCGCTCAGAGGACAGGTTACTTAAAATGCAGATTAATTATAACGAATACAGGCGACGGTGTAGTCTATGCTAATTCGGTTCAATTTTTTCGCATTTGTTAAAACGCACTGGAGCTTAATGAAAACTCATTAGCAATCAGGAGACGCAAAAGAAAACAGGGCTAACTGGGTTTACGCCGCGTCAAAGAGCAAAACGTGTTAGCGCGACTTAGGTGGCCATCATGGGCTAAAAACTCACGCGCGGTTGGCCAAAGTGTGGCCCCCAGGGACACGAAGAGAAAGATGCCTTTCTAACGGCGCGAGAAACTTGACGAAAGAGGTGCTTACTTTTCAACCATAATGCCTGCCCGGATTGCGTTGGCCACAGAACGAAACCGTGGCTTGTCCTCCGACCGCTTCCTCTGCGTTGCCGCTTGACGCGTGAAGGTGGACGCCAACCATTCTCGCACCTCATTGGGCACCGCATCCGGTTGCACTTCTGACAGGTCATCCTCCTCGTCCAGCATCTTCCTGCGGGATCGTCAGGCAATCCTCACACACACCGAGCAACAGAGCGATTACGCCGACAGACCAATCGCGTCTCAATTCGCGTATGCTGAATGCCCGTGCAAAGAAAGCAAAAGTTATTTCTTCGCCCGTACCACGAAACACACAACGAATGAGACGCGGAGCGCGCGGTGGCGGGTGTCCTTAGCGCGACCGAAGTTAGCCACAGTTCATGCGTGCCTTATTAAAGCGCTGTTCAGCATTTGAGGTATGCCTGTATTTCACGCGGACAGAAAAATGGTGGAAACATATAGGTAGGGTTTAATGAACACTGCTTCTTGCAGCGGGACCAGGCAGACCTGGTGCACGGCGAGTGAGTCGAGTGCCCGTGGTAAAAAAGGCTATTTCTATGCGCGTTCACGCTTGCCAGGCGACTTTGGCACGCCAAGAAAAAGGACGCTTTCGTAAGCTTGGAGCAGGTACCCGAACGGCATCCTCCGATCGCTTCTTCTTTAGTAGGGTGCTCGACAAGCGTCCGCGAAAGTATGCGCACGCCCGGTCGCCGTGTTTTCGAACGCAACTCGGCAAGGTCGCTTGGTCTAAAGGTGAATGACAAAAAATAATATGAAAGGTAAACCTTTAATCCTCACGGCTATGGCGAAGGCGCCACGCGTGTCGCAGCGTTGACAGCCGTCGATCGGTATGAAAGTCGCCAATTTGCTATCGCGTCGAAGTCATTCGTTAACGACCATTAAAGGTGGTTGCTTTCGTCGAACAGTTGAGTTGCGATCGCGGGAATTCCAGGCGTTTGCATGCTTTGACCCCGTACCTTTGATGCCGGCAGAATCGCGCGTGTTATTAGAATGGGCACGACAGTCAGGTTAGTGCGGACATTGATTACTCGTCGCAGCTTTGTCGCGTATCGTCAGCGTTGCTAGGTGAAAAAACGTTCTTAGACAGCGCCTGTAAGTGAAGCGAAGTGTGCAACAGCGCTCCGTCCAAGGAGGCTAAAAAAAAAAAAACAGCTGGAGCGGAGGGGCGTCCCTAAGCTGAAGCCGCGCGCCGCCATCTTGCCATAGGAAAAAAACGCGCCGTCCGCCGTGGTGCGTAGTTGGCGCGGTGACTTCTGGATGTTGCAGTGAAAAATGGTTGCTTCGTGCGTTGCGTACGGCTGTACAAATCGAGCGAAAAAGTGCTACGGTATTACGTTTCACTTGTATACGTACCAATTTTCGAACATATTGATCTGTCGCGGCGCATGCTGACAGCTCGTAGTCTGCCTCAGCTTTCACATATGACGGTCACTTTTTTTTTCTAAACAGGTTTCCCAAGGACTCAAATGTGCGAAGTATGTGGGAGCGGGCTGTCCAGTGGGAAGGCTGGCAGGCAAAATACGGGGACAATTTATGCTCGACGCACTTCATGGCGGATTGCTTTGACCGGCCATTGTAGTCGATCATTGTAGTCATTACCACCCATCGCTAAGCATTTTTACTCGTTTCCGATCAGTCGCGGTCATTCAAAGTCTTGTTTGTTGCTGGGCGAGTTGGTAGAGCATAATGGGAAACAGCGCTGGCAGGCGAAAGACAATAAGGAGGAGGACACACAACTGCGCTGTTGTGTGTCCTTTCTCTTGTGCTTCGTCTGCCAGCGCCGTTTTCCCTTACATTCCAAGTCGTTGTTTGACATATTGGTCGTTTCGTCATCATTAACAGCCATGATGAGTCATCATTGTTATTACTGTATTCATTACTTCCACAATATCTATTACAACCTCTATTAATCATTAACTACCGCCAACGATCACTATAACAATTAAAAAAAAAAAAACCCACTATGGGGCAAGGCATCAAGCGCGGCGGGCGAGATGCGGCTCCCGTTTCTTGCCCATGGCAGCATGGCCGCGCGGCTTCATCTCCGCTCCAGCAGGGTTTTTTTTTTTTTCTTTTTTTTTTTTAAAGCCTCCTTGGCTCCGCCGATGTGCACTTACGAGAGTGAGTCTGTATCGAGGACGATGCGCATCTCTTCCGCTGCGCACGTCGACCAACGCGGTTATTTAAATCGATCACCACTGGACATCGTGCAAGCGCGGTCATAAGAAAATTTAGGACCCGAAATATAATAGCTTGTAATATGCGTTAATAGGGCGCGCAACGGCTAACCAGTATCCCTGCACTCATTGTAAAACACGACTAACAAAGTTAGCCATTCCACATTATCTCGACTAAACTTGCAGCGGTAGCGCTGTACACACACCGACTCGGAATTAATTTTTTTTCCCCTAATGGTGACAAGCAAAACAGCGCGCAAGCGATGGTCAGAGCGACCTCCACGGCAGGTTGGAGGCACCGGCACACGGGACACCCTACGACCACGAGCTGAGCGTTCCGCTATTCCAAAGGCGCGCATCGCGCCTTATGCTTGTTTTTCGCCACGTTCTTTTTCTGCTCGGAATCGGAACCACTTTCTGCCGATGTAATGGAACAGCGAGCGTCGTTTGACTCGATCGTCACCGCAGTTCCGTGCTCTTTGTTATCTTTACTTCAATTTTCATCCCAGTAAAGGCAGCGATGCCGTATACAGGGCAAGGGGAAAAAAAAAAAAAAAAAACGCCCGACGGAGAAAAGCACCGCAAAGATATAAGCTCGCGGCTTACACCTCCTAGGTAACGATGGAATCTTTGGAATAGCAACGCTCTTTTTTGTTTCCTAGCTCGTTGTGCGACAGCGCCACCCAACTTACCTCGGAGTTCGTTCCGGACATAGCTCCCGCGTTGCAAGTTGTACCGAGCGCGAAGGTATACGTCAAGCGACTTTTTCCGCGTGACCTGGAGGCGTGTAACCTCCGTACATTTTGCACTGCGACCGAATAAATGTTGGCGCTTTCTAATGATCTTGCTGTGAACAGGGCACTCCAGCCATGAATAAGGTTACACCAGCTCAAATTGTAGTTTTTATTACATTTAATTCTTCAGCGGGCGATATTTTTAGAGAATGGTTTAAGTGTAACCAAGTTGTTACGAATATACGAACGGATAACAGTCTCACATGACGAGCAGCACGCACATCTCTGTATTTGCTCGTCGTGCGCATTATAAGATCGAGCTCGTTACGTTGAACAAGGAATGCTTCAAACGAACCGTGTGAAACGGATACTCGTTTGAAAGATCTAAGAAACTCTTTGCACGAGGAATAAGCAGAGAAATGCGAAATTCGCTCCGAGACTTGCCTCAAAGCAAACAGAGCTGCAACCGAAACGAAGCGTCGTTAAAGCTGCACATCTGTGCATTCAGGTAGATCTCAGTCAACAGTTCCAAAGAACTTATCTGCAGAGTGCCTCCAGTGCACATAGCTCACTACAGAGTGAAATTTAGCAAGGATTATTTCTTGTACGTTTAGGTTTAGTGCAAGTTTTGGCAAAGTATGTGGGCCTGGTAACTTGTTTAAAATATTTACACGTTCACGGTTCATTTTTTACCTCGAGCTCGAACGCTCCACGCTCATCTGTTTGCCATATATATTTTTTTAAATTTTAGCCAAGCCGTCAGCAACACAAGTGCAAATGGTGCTGCAAACTCTTTTTAGTATACTCTCCCCTTTTGAACTCTGTTGAACATACTCTCCCTTTTTGGAGCGAGTTACTGCCGGCTTTTAAAGCAGCAAACATGGATGAGCGATGTGCGAAGATGACTAACGAACATACACGCGTTTACACACAGCGAGAAAGCATTCTCGATAATACTTTTCTGTTCGCTTGCAATTGTCATCGTAAGCATTAAGAACAAGAGAGAATATTGGAACTACGCAAATGGTTCAGGCTACATAAATACAACATTTAGAAATTTGATAAATAGTATATGCGTACCGAAAAAATGACTGAGCACCTTTGGAAAACGATCCGCTGTAGCGACGAAAAGAAACAAGGCAGTGTAAGCTTTCGTCTTGCAAGCAACAGGCAACAGCTGTTGAACATAAGGGTAAGGCAGGGATTGGGGGAAAAAAAATCATCAACATAACGCACTAGGCACAACGATAGGAAACAAGGCACTTCTATGAAGCTAAACAAGGCAAGCACACGAATTTGTACAAAAGCTTCCTGTTGCTACTCTGGCAGGTTAACATATACAGCTTACGGGCAGCACAGCCGAAGCAGTGAGCATGCACAAAGGACGCCACATTTCTTTTTCATCGACTTTCGTAGAAAACACGCTTTCAATACCTGTTTCATGGCAAATCGTTTGATCTGAGCAAGCTTCATATCGTAAATTTATGAAAGGCTCAATATTAAGAACTGCCTCAGAAATAAAGATTGCTCGCTTGAAATAGTGCAGTGCCTACTCTAAACATAAACGAGCACTCTTCGATCTGAACAAATTGACGCAGACCATGCACAGTAAAAAGAGAAAAGGAGGGTGCTAGGTGCCACACCTGATGTTTTAACGTCAGTAATAAACAAAGGGGAACTAACAAACAAATAGCAACACACTCCGATACTCAACAGCACATCACACCAGCACTACATAAAAACGAGCTTCGGTGCGAAACTGGGCGTCGACACAATCTGAGTACGCTAGGTTGTGCACCAGAAGGTGGCCCAATGGCTGCGCATATCGGGTGCCGCAGATGGGCTCAAAGAGAACGGAAGGACGAGACATGACAGCAGCGTGCAAGGGTTGGTGACACTGTGGAAGGACTCCGAGGGCTCACCAGCCAGTGGCGGCCAGACAACAGTGTCGCTTAGAGGCGAAGCAGCACGTGCAACAGGCACAGCATTCCACGCCGTTATTCCAGCAATGCGTTCGCTCCATATTACATTCTCAGAATGTATTTTCGGTACTTGATAGTCATCTGAATCACCAATTTGTAACGGTCCAAAAAATAGCCTTTTTTTTTATGTATGTTCAGGAAACGCCTGAAGGCTTAGCAAGGCAAAGACGGGTGTCAATATAAGGCTTGCTGCTTTTCTTAGCAGCTAAGTAAAATTATCGAGCGAATGCTAACTTAACGCAAGGTTGCGCAGAAAGCTCCAAAAAGGCGCGCACTAGGCTTTGGTATTTTAATTTTTTTTTTTTTACTGCATGTCATGGTGTCATTGTCTCGGCTAGCTTTTAAAAGTCAGTCAGGGAAGTTTGCCAAATATATAAAATATATCGGCTGTACAATATTTTTGGTAATTGTAACAATCCCAATTCTGGTGGATTGCAGTGGATGCCCTTTCTACGCATGGACTACAAAACCAGGTCAGAATGTAATTCAGAGCTGCAATGAAGCCTGTCTGACAAAAAAACAAAAACAAAAAAAAAAAAAAAACAAGCTCGCTCTAGAGAAACCTGCTTATAAAGTAAGGAAGAACGTTCGCCAGAAAGTAATATCTCTCTCTCTCTCTTTTTTTTCGCCCTCTTTGGAGAGGGTATGTTTCTTTCTGTCTCCGGAATAGAACTGTGAGAGCGAAACTGAAGCACCGGTGCTTCTGACGATGAGATGTACCTACACAGTAATTTACCGTGTTGGCACCGTGATGTAAACAGCCAGGCTGGATCTCGTTGATGCGTCTTGTACAGGTGCCCCCGAAAGTAAAACGGAGCGCGGACCCATGGAAAAACTTGCGCTGCTTCGTCCGGACTGCTGGTGAGGCGAACATCAGATGTGTGGCGCTGGTGTTCCTGGTGTGCCCATGCACACAAGCCGTGTGCATGCGCACCCGCTGGCAGACCGCGCCGCGAAACGTTTTCTTGTGCGTTCGCGCGCTCCGTTTTACATTTAGGGTACCTGTACTTCAGTGAGGCGTACCAAGCGATTTTATTTTATATTAGGATGCACGAAGCTCACTTTGTATAAAACTGCAGATTTCAGCACACGAATTCGAACAACGCGTCGAAAACCTAACGTGTAGATCTTAGACGCGGAATGCAAGCAGGTGTGCGTGAAGGGATGCTCGTAATGTCTCAATGTGATAAAATATATATATATATATATATATATATATATATATATATATATATATATATATATATATATATATATATATATATATATATATATATATATATATATATATATATATATCACGGCTTTTTTTTTTGCGCTCGAATTGGCGCTCTGCTGATCCGTATAATATCATTGTGATGCTGCCTCTGTTGTCAGGAGCAATTTAACTGCGAGTGGATTTAACCGCACTGGTTAAACCCAAAAGCCAGCGATCGTGAAATTTCCGCAACAGCTTTAATGGCACGCCCGCTTTTCATCTAGGCGTAAAAACTGAACGGCGAGAAGGTGGTGTTCGCATCTCAAACCTCGAGCTCTGTAGCCTGGAACCTCGCGGAAACGGGCTTGCGTGCAAATCGCATGCGATTGCTGGAATGACGGCGGAAACAGATCCAGTGCGGGCAGGTCCAAAGTGCAAGTGCTCAGCGGGAACGGATTAACAGTGAACCGAGAAGGGGTCGAGATAAGGTGTCCAAGTGAGGAATGGAAAGAGAAGAAAGACACTGATCGATGCCACGTCGACAGTCACCATGTGTTCTGCAGCAAATTGGACCCAGCCCACAACAGGAATGAAAACAAAGAACATCTAAAACTGTAACACGAATACATGAAACCGCGGTGCCACATCTGCCTTTTTTTTTCGCACGATTACGAAATGAGCGGCAAGGGATCGGTTAAACCTGTTAAAATGGATTTGCCACATGATCCCTTACTTCCTGCGCTCGCGCATGCGTTACGCGATGGTCACAAATTTCAGTTTCTTCGGGCAAGTTCACTACCCAGTCGACCACATTCCTTTACTTTTGGTCGTGATAAGTGCACTAGGCCGGTGCATCGAGTGAACATCAACACGTTATGTTGTCGCATGCGCTCGCAGCAGCGTAGCTCGGAAAATCCCAGTGGAACAGAATTGATAAACTTTCTTTTGCTCTCGTTCAACCAGTTAACACCGCAACTTTGTTGTGCTGCCATTGCCTACAGGTAAAGATTGCACCAGATCCTTAATTGCATGTTTAACGAGACCTAAACCACCATAGAACTAACAAATTGAACATTAATATTATAAGCTGCACGAAAAAAGACCCGCTGTGACTAAGTAACGTGCTGCAGATATTGCGCAAGAAAAACCAGGGCTTAGCGACGAGTCCCTGAAGTTTCTCGTTTGCTAAGATGGAATACATCTTGTTAAAGGTAAAAGTAGCGTTTATCAGTTTACATTTTAGCCACCGATTAGCTAACATCAGTTTAGAAAATGCATTAATGTTGATCTGAGAGCGGTATTCAATAAATGTAACGGCGATTTACACGTATGTTTTATTGAGTCAGCGAATCGTGCAGCTGAATATCGCATTTTTGGCATGTGACAAATCCATTTTTGTTAGAAACGGTTTTAATTTAGGCACACATTAAAAGCTTCGATGGGGCTCGCAAACAATAAAGCAGCTATGGCTGGTTCAAAATAGCAGAGTTTCAAGCATGCTAAGAGAATCTTTTCGTTATCATTTGTCGCCAAGCTATACATGCATGACTTCAGTTGAGAAACGCCGCCAGTGAGGCTTCCTTTTAATAAATAAATAGGATAAAGATGCGGTGACGTGAGGAGAACAAGACTACCGCTGATCAGGAGAAAACCTTAAAGGTCTCGCACGTGCTCAAAACAAGGCAGAATGGTCGTCGTTCTCATAAAAGCATTTTCTGGATAATCTAGGCAGGTTAGAAATCACAATGGTGTGAAAAGACAAGGGAATAATTTTTGGGGGGTTAGAATTGTGACGTAGTTGATACGGGGCCGACACGTGTCGCCGGAAAATATTATAGTATGTGCCGAAGAAAAATAGCCAATACTCTGACAGATGAGGAGGCACTACAACCTGATACTAAACTTTTGTTATGCCGTTCATACGCATGCTGACGAAAAAATTATCTTGTTGGTTTTCCAGTACACTTTGTAGCAAGTACTTGGGTTTCCTCTCTGCTCACTTGTCTACACGCACAAGAGTAATAACGAAGAGATTCTCAGTTACAGCACGTATAGTAAGCAGACCACTCTTTCAAGCTCACGCAGCGCGTTCATCGATATTTGGTTTCATGATTTCAAGCGCCAAAGCGAAATCGTTTTGCGTTAGAGTTTACAGGGCGGCCGCTACACAAACTCAGCACAAGAGGCAGATTTCTGCGTTCGATAGCTTATGACTGCTATATTTGAATGCAGTTTTCGAATGGCAAAGCCAAAAGTTAATTTTTTTTTTAATCAACCGCCTCTTATTTTCATGCGCCCATTGCATACTTGGGCGTCGACCAATCTGAAAACGTTTTCACGCGTCGAATTCTTTGAAAGTTCGGCCCGTGTAGCCATTAAGCGGCCTTTTCAATGAAGCGGAAGAATGGGCTAGTTGATTTGGCATTAATTAAGGAGCAGTGCACCAGGAAAACGCAGACAGGAAGAACGTAGACGTGCTTGTTCCTTCTTCTGTCTGTGTTTTTCGGGGGCTCTGTTTCTTAATTAATTACCTTTTCAAATGATCTCGTTTTGCTAAAAGAATCGACCAGCATAAAACAGACGCGGGTGAAAATTTAAGCAGTGGGGTGAAAGAGGTGAAGGGAAACGGCTTTTTGCTTTAAGAACATAGAAATTCTGTATTCCAGGGCCGGAATATAATAAGCAGATTCCAATCAAAGCCGATTTAATTTTATTTTTGCCCAGATCAGCCAGTATGCGCGTAGAATAGGACTGAAGGAAAGTAGTAGTATACATTATAAAGACTGTCCTGTTATATATTCTCCATATTTTACCAGCCCGGACTGCACGACGGTGACGCTATGAATGTGCAGCGATAGCAGCAACTGCAGTAGGTGCAGATTATTCTAATTTCCAAAATGGCTTCAATGAGCCCCGTGCTCAGTTGTGCCGCCAAATTTTCGCTTTTTCCACGGTCTAGACGTACAAGCACATTAATAAATATAAAGCTGCAAGTGAAAGGATGACGATTGTTTTCCGGATGCGAGAGGCAACAGTGAAAAAAAAATAAATAAATAAAAAAATAAAAAAAAACCTCTTTCTCCAGCGCCAGAGCTTAAAAGAGTGGTTTTGACTTCAAGTGAGGCAAAATAAATGCGGGCCTGCGCGAGGGCATTCACAACAAGCGAGCAGACAGCCATGCAGGCAGGCACCTTATACAAACACACTCGAACGGCGAGCCACACACCTGTCACGTGCTGGCAGGCGTCTCTTAATGCGGTTCTCCCAAACCAAGCAGCTGCATCTTCATTTTTTCATTCCGCGCTTTAAGAAGCGCATTACAAACTATAATTGCGCACTGGCCAAAGTGACCCATATGTAACAATCCTATTGGCCTGGTTCAGCGCTTCTTGGTTTGGGTGAAGGTCAGCACGGAGCACAAAACAGTTGCTGCAGTGGCAGCTGAGATTCACAACACACAAGTGTGAGAAAAAAAGAGAATGCACGAGAGAAAAAAAAGCACTGCACAAGACGCACTGTAGGCAACTTAGTACAAAAATATAAGCAACACAAAGCAGCCAGTTTTTCGTACGTGGCAGTTAAACACACAGGTTTAACATTTTTTTTTTTATTGGGTTAATGTTTGAGAGATCATGGTGTGTGCATGAGCTATAAGAGAAGGAAGTTACAAGTGCCCTAGCATTAGTTTATTTCGATGTAATCGCGGAAAAATACTTCTCATTATTAGACTTGCCCCGGATTGTAAGTTCGTATCCCTTCGGTTCACACCTGGAACAAATTTAGCCTGTTAACTGTAGGAAAGATATGAGTTGTTCTTTCTTACTTAAATCAATCAGAGAGAGGGAGTGGTTGTACCATTATACGCAAAAAAAAAAAAAAAAGCATGAGAAAAGCGCGTCTATACAGTGGATACGCTAAGTGACAGTTTACAAGGCGAAAGCTGGCGAATAATACATGAAGTACGGCCATAACGTGAAACAATAAAAAACTAGGGACTTTAAACAGGAGTCCGTAATTATAGCTCTCGACACACCATAATATCTCGGATACCGCGTTTAGTAACGTTTAGTACAGAGGTTTAGGGCGTCACTCGTGGCAGCGGCGAAAGAAGTGGAAAAGCGTCATGCCAGCGTCTAACGTCTAGGGAAGTTGGCGGCGAATCATTTTCTGGCTACATCATTACTGTATCCTCAATTTTTTTGTAATTCCTGCGGTACCAAGGGACCGCGGACTGGCTACGTATTCGGATGAATCAGGATCTATAATCGGATATGCAGGTAAAACTCAAATAACGTGACAGAGACTTTGTCCCTAGGCTTGTGACGGTCCACTTTGGCCGGTGCCATGGGTAACACGAGAACGGGTCGGGCTGCCAGGGGGGCCAGCACGTTCCGCTTTAGGCGGGCGGTGGTGGGGGAGGAGGTGGAAAAGGATGAGAAAGAGGAGGGGTTTGGGGGTATGCGGTTGCATGTCAAGTTTAACCTGTTGAACTTTGAGTTGGCGTTTATGAGGGCCCTTCGCCGCTGTTCAACCCCCGGTTGCCGCGGGACGCTGTCTGCCGGGAGAACATCGGTGGCAGGAATTCTCTTCTCGTTGGGACACACTGACATAGACGTCGCCACCCCTGAAGGTGGTAACGGCGTTTCGAGAAGCGAAGGTGGTGGCTGGGGTGGAATCGGCGTCAGTTTCCTGGGGAGCGAAACACATAGCAGAGAGAGAGGAGAAGAAAGAAGACAGGATAGAAGAGAACCGGCCACCCATGCACCTCAGCCCCATCCCCAAGAGCAGCAGAGAAGAAGAAGAAAGTACGGAAGTCAGACCCAGAAAGAGTGGGCACGCGCACACAAAATGAGACAACAAAACATTGCGACAAACACAAGGAAAACGGATAATAGAAAACAAAAACACTGCTGTGCACGTGAAGCCTGGTCACAAATGCAGGGCCCGAAAAGCATTACTGGCGCTGCGGTTGCCATGCGCTAAGCATGTTAGGTCACATATATTACATCAAGCACAACTGGTTTGCGATGAAAGACGTTTCAGCCATTTATCAAGCAAACTGGCAGAACGTTTCTTTAATTTTATTTAAGTTGTAAAAAACCGGCTCTTCACTCTGTAATGAAGAGGGGGTAAAAAAAGAAACAAAACAAAGAATTGTTTTTGATCTGTAAGTATCAAGGACGCATATGCCCAGAAAAAAAGGAGTAACAGAAATGGAATGTTGAATAGCATCAAAAGCTTGAGAGAGCTTCTGGTCCAGGCATGCCTTGTTCTCACCTTGTTTCATCTTGGCAAACAGCTTCAAGGACGCAGGCTGCGTACTGAAGTGTTTTTTGTAGCATGTCTAAAGGGACGTCGCCGTGTTGGAGGTGCGTTGACAGGTCTCGCAATCTGAGTATTAGGGAACAAGAAAGATTAGAGGATAAAGTTCACTACGATGGAGAGAAAAAAAAAAACAGCATAGTTTTGTAACCCAGCGTGAGAACATCAATGTTCTGCAATAAACGTAACAGAATACATTAAATTTTCGTTCAGGTTTAAACAGACAAAAATGTCGGCCTTCCTGCAAGACAAAAAACTCACTTTTATTGTCCACTAGCTGACCTATCTACAAGCAAACACGCACTAGCTAGCATAGATTTCGATGGTTTGCTACGAGAATAGTGTGAATTTCAAAACGCTTTCGTGCAAGAATAGCCTTTATTTTTTATTTTTTTTTTTTTTTTCAGGAATCAGGGGAGCGCAAACATGCAATTTGACCGGAAACTGGAAGACATTAAAAGAAATTAATGCTCAGTCACTTCATTGTATCGATACTAATAATCTTTCTTCGACAGTCATAGCGTTCCACGTGGTGGCAGGGGCCCAGAGTAAAAGTTGTTTATTGCCAGCTTGACAAAGCCACAGTGCAAAACAGTTAACTGTAGCAGCTGCGCTTTAACCCTCCGTAACCCCCGCCCCCAACAGAGTTTATAATCGTTCAAGCAAGCGATGGTGACAGCGGCACTATAGTCGGCTGTGAAACGGTGCGAGCGAGTGGTATACGTCGGAGTGCCCACACTGACCTGTTTGCGGCTTTGTCGCAGGCCTCCAACGTGTCGACAGGCGGCAGCGGCCGGGCGTCGCCCAGTGCTCCGTGGCTCTTTCCGTTGCGGCGGTCGCCGGCGGCCGCCTCCGTCTCGGCGGCGGCGTCGTTCTGGCGACCGCCTTCGTCGCACTGTTCGCCAGCTTTCTCGCGCACAACTGTGGCCACACGAGGCTGGAAGCGACGCACCACCACGGTGCCCGGCTCTGCGTGGAACGGAGTTTCATCAGCCGGATTGGGCGCATGCTGTTGCTAAGGCTGCGTCTAGAGCTATTCGGCTCTGCGCGGAGCGTGGTACCGCCGCTTGTTTGCCAAAGGAACGGGCCAGCTCTTAAACCCACGCATTTGTGATCCGAATGTGAATAACCGTCTTTGAAATAAGAAAAAAAAACACAAATTGGCCTTAAATTCAAGGCCCCAAAGGAATTAAATAATGGTGACGAACACGAGATTCGCATAACTTCCAACGCTACGCGATGTGTCGGAGCACCAACGCTGGCCAGTCATGACAACCAAGGAGACATAAAAAGAACAAGCTTTGTTCACTCTGAACATTCACAGTGCTCACCGTCTCCTTTTATCCGCAGCTCGTTGCCCATATCGCCCATGTGTTAACGCATCGACTTGGAGTGACGACCCGGACCAGGGTCTATCAATAAATGTTTTCTCCCCCCTCTCTCTCTTTACGTCACTTTATTCAGTACGTGGCACTGATTTTCGCTCAGCTTCTTGATGCTTCATTTTTGAGACGTTCATCGCTGGTTTGGTTTATGGGGTTTAACGTCCCAAAGCGACTCAGGCTATGAGAGTAATGGAGGGCCTCCGGAAATTTCCACCACCTGGGGTTCGTGCACTAACATCGCCCACGAGCGCCTTGCTTTTCGCCTCCACCGGAAAGCGGCCGCCGAGGTCGGGATTCGATCGCGCGTCCTTCGGAACAGTAGTCAATCACTGCGCCAACCCGGCGGGGCTTAGCGCTGTTTGCAATACGAAATGGGTGGGAGAAAGCAACTGACAGTGCTAAGCCTTGAGCATATCATGTGCGTTTCCCTCCGCAACTCTCCTGATGCAAATTGAAAATGACAAGGCGCCGCATTATATATATATATATATATATATATATATATATATATATATATATATATATATATATATATATATATATATATATATATATATATATATATATATATATATATAAAGACGACGACGCCTACATGCAGTGCCTGTCTTTTTCGATTTAAAATGCGGAACCTACAAGCCCGGCAACAAGGTTTCAAAGAAACAAAACCGCCTGCAATAGAATGGGGGCCAGGAAATTGTGAAAAGAATGGCGGTAAATGCGTTCAATGTACTACAAAACAAATTCTTTTGAGCATTAGCCCTAAGTGTATTTCCTTGGAACAGAGCCAGCGATTTATTATCAATTAAAAAAAGCTCGTCTTTTCTTAAAACTTCGCAGGCCGGATGGTCAGGGCGTAGTGGTGGTTCTGAGAACTATTCTCCAACAAGCTATACGTCACGACTATCGTGATGTCATGGCGAGTGACGGGCTACCAGAGGCTGAGCTCAAGATGAGCGCACATTGCTGTGTTGTGTGCTCCGAGTGCATCAGACAACGCAGACGAAGGCAGTCATCAACGAATGTGCAGGGAAAAAAACAACAAAAAAACTTGCACTCGGGAAAACGGGCGTGAGGACCGAAAGCCGACAAATCAAGCGTCAAGCGATGTAAGCTGTAAGTGCCATATACGAGGCGCAGTCCCCCCCCCCCCCCTTTATATATATAAAAAAGTTTTATTTTTATTTTTTATTTATAAACTGATACTTAACATTAGCAAACACTGGCTTTCCATTTTGAGCAGCTTGAAATTTGAACGTATCTTTAATTTTTTTCCTTGATCAATTACACACCCCAAATTTTGCTAATTAGCGTTATAAAACATTGGCTTTTCATTCTGACACCTTTGAGCCCCCTTCTTCAATATTTTCCTCTCTTCAGCTACTTCAATTAACACACTAAAAATTTTCTTAACATCAAGCATTGGCTTTTTATTCTGAGCAGTTCGACAGCTTTTAACCCTTTTTCAATTTCATTTTTTCAATTATTTCAATCAATTGGACAATGAATTCACAATAATTCTTTATTAGCATCATCAAGCATTCGCTTGTCATTCTAAACATTTGAAATCTTTGAACGCCATTTTTTTAAATTTTCATTCCTTTAATGCATCAATTATATAGAATGATTTCATTAATTCACATTGCCTGTCACAGAAAAATAAATCATCAAACACTAGAACCATAGATTACCACGATACCAATTTTTACAAAGCCCCCGATTATTTCCGACACTCGGTGCGGACTACTCTACGCCGATGGCTTTCTGAGAGAACGAGCTGTATAAGCTATCGATTAATACCTATCGCTCGTCTACATCCCATAACCTCGAAGGTCAGACGGATACCGCGACTGGGCTATGTGCATTTAACAGTCGCGAGCAGTAACGGAACGGTAACTAAGGCGTCTACGAATCACAATCGACCTCACCTAAAAGGAATGTTGGTGCTGAGTCCTGTGCACACCGGGTGTGTTAACGGCATGCGAGTAACACGCACTGCACAACCCCTAGTGCGCAACTATCCAGACCGAGAATGTAATTCCCCACCCTCATACTTACGACTCGAACTAATAAACGTTAGTGTGCTAGTGCACAGAAAAGCAAAAGCCCCAAGAGACATAATTTCAAGGCACTTAAAAAAAAATAAAAAGGTGCAGAAACGCAAAGCACTGAGAAAAAATAAAAAGCCTCTCTCGAGAGCAGAACGAAGAGAAAAACGAAGGGGGCTCGTCCTGCGCTCGCGCACCACGCGGCACACGAGGTAGAAGACGTGTCCGTATTCGCCGCAAGCTGCCGAGAGAACGTGCTGTTCGTGTTCTGAATCGCTCCCGAGCCGTAAGGTCTGCGTCGTTCCTGCGTTTACCTCTGGTAACACCGACTTCGTGCTTCACTTCCCGTCTCCCACAACGTAACTGGCGGCGCAGGGGCGTCCCGCAGGTGACAGCTTGCAGCAGCGGGCCCCTTCCAGCTGGATTCCAGGACGGCGAGCGAGCCTTGGATCGTGCCCATAGACGAAGCGGCCCTGGCTCGTGGACCTTGCTGTTGCGCACCGTGCTGCGATGTCGCAGCAATCCTTCTACAGGCTTGTCCCGAGGCAATCACGTTCGACCCGGAGCAGCTCTTCCGCGCTCTATGCGCGGTTGCTGGGAAGCGACTGGCTGTCTGGCTTACACGAGATGTGTGCTCTTCGTGGCAAGGTACCGAGCGTTCCTCTTTCCAGCGGCCCACTGGCGAGCATTCCGCAGCGTGAACAGATGTCCGAAACTGGAGTAAACGTTGGGCACGTCGCCGTTTGCAGCCAGCGTTCGGTACTGCTCGCTACTCACGGCTCGGGTCATCACAATGACCAAGGTGACCAGCTCGTGGCTCTAGCTTTCGACCAGGCTGTATATATATTCTCCTTTCTCGCTGCAGACTGTTTTGACGCACTACCATCTGGCCTTCGCTGCCCCGAGGCGTGGAACTTGACGACCTGCTACAAGACCTCGAACATGCTGTTGCTCCAGTCCTGCCTGGAGCGCTTGCGCCACACAGTCTCCACCTTTCCAATGACGTGGGGAATCTCGCAGACCTGCTCCAAAACATCATGCAGGGAGCTGGTGAAGGACTTGGTCTTGACGCACGTAGGGCAAACGCAACATCTTGCCTAGGCGGCGTCAGAGAATACAAGAACTTGGGTAACTCTTGGTGTTTCCTTCCAGGCCACTACGCTCAGTCCTCCAAAAGGCCTGGTGCGTCTTCTGGGCGTCTATTTTCTGACTTCGGCGGCCGCGGCCAGTGGGACGATCCAGGCTTTGGTGAAGTCGCTGCATGTCTGTGCCGGGAGCTGTTCCAGCGCTGTCTCGTCGGCGTCGTCGCGTGTCCAGCAGTTCTGTGCCGGGAGCTGGACATGCAATGCCAGCGCTGTCTCGTCGGCATCATCGCGTGTCCAGCAGGCCTGTGCCGGGAGCTGGACATGGAACGCCAGCGCTGTGTTGTTGGCGTCGTCGCGTCCAGCAGCTCTGTGCCGGGAGCTGGACATGGAACGTCAGCGCTGCCTCGTCGGCGTCATCGCGTCCAGCAACTCTGTGCCGGGAGCTGGACATGCAATGCCAGCGCTGTATCGTGGGCGTCATCGCGTGTCCAGCAGGCCTGTGCCGGGAGCTGGACATGGAACGCCAGCGCTGTCTTGCTGGCGTCATCGCGTCCAGCAGCTCTGTGCCGGGAGCTGGACATGGAACGTCAGCGCTGCCTCGTCGGCGTCATCGCGTCCAGCAGCTCTGTGCCGGGAGCTGGACATGCAATGCCAGCGCTGTATCGTGGGCGTCATCGCGTGTCCAGCAGGCCTGTGCCGGGAGCTGGACATGGAACGCCAGCGCTGTCTTGCTGGCGTCATCGCGTCCAGCAGCTCTGTGCCGGGAGCTGGACATGGAACGTCAGCGCTGCCTCGTCGGCGTCATCGCGTCCAGCAGCTCTGTGCCGGGAGCTGGACATGCAATGCCAGCGCTGTATCGTGGGCGTCATCGCGTGTCCAGCAGGCCTGTGCCGGGAGCTGGACATGGAACGCCAGCGCTGTCTTGCTGGCGTCATCGCGTCCAGCAGCTCTGTGCCGGGAGCTGGACATGGAACGTCAGCGCTGCCTCGTCGGCGTCATCGCGTCCAGCAGCTCTGTGCCGGGAGCTGGACATGCAATGCCAGCGCTGTATCGTGGGCGTCATCGCGTGTCCAGCAGGCCTGTGCCGGGAGCTGGACATGGAACGCCAGCGCTGTCTTGCTGGCGTCATCGCGTCCAGCAGCTCTGTGCCGGGAGCTGGACATGGAACGTCAGCGCTGCCTCGTCGGCGTCATCGCGTCCAGCAGCTCTGTGCCGGGAGCTGGACATGCAATGCCAGCGCTGTATCGTGGGCTTCATCGCGTGTCCAGCAGGCCTGTGCCGGGAGCTGGACATGGAACGCCAGCGCTGTCTTGCTGGCGTCATCGCGTCCAGCAGCTCTGTGCCGGGAGCTGGACATGGAACGTCAGCGCTGCCTCGTCGGCGTCATCGCGTCCAGCAGCTCTGTGCCGGGAGCTGGACATGCAATGCCAGCGCTGTATCGTGGGCGTCATCGCGTGTCCAGCAGGCCTGTGCCGGGAGCTGGACATGGAACGCCAGCGCTGTCTTGCTGGCGTCATCGCGTCCAGCAGCTCTGTGCCGGGAGCTGGGCATGGAACGTCAGCGCTGCCTCGTCGGCGTCATCGCGTCCAGCAGCTCTGTGCCGGGAGCTGGACATGCAATGCCAGCGCTGTATCGTGGGCGTCATCGCGTGTCCAGCAGGCCTGTGCCGGGAGCTGGACATGGAACGCCAGCGCTGTCTTGCTGGCGTCATCGCGTCCAGCAGCTCTGTGCCGGGAGCTGGACATGGAACGTCAGCGCTGCCTCGTCGGCGTCATCGCGTCCAGCAGCTCTGTGCCGGGAGCTGGACATGCAATGCCAGCGCTGTATCGTGGGCGTCATCGCGTGTCCAGCAGGCCTGTGCCGGGAGCTGGACATGGAACGTCAGCGCTGTCTCGTCGGCGTCGTCGCGTCCAGCAGCTCTGTACCAGAAGCTGGACATGCAATGCCAGCGCTGTCTCGTCGGCGTCATAGCGTGTCCAGCAGGCCTGTACCGGGAGCTGGACATGGAACGTCAGCGCTGTCTCGTCGGCGTCGTCGCGTCCAGCAGCTCTGTACCAGAAGCTGGACATGCAATGCCAGCGCTGTCTCGTCGGCGTCATAGCGTGTCCAGCAGGCCTGTACCGGGAGCTGGACATGGAACGTCAGCGCTGTCTCGTCGGCGTCGTCGCGTCCAGCAGCTCTGTACCAGAAGCTGGACATGCAATGCCAGCGCTGTCTCGTCGGCGTCATAGCGTGTCCAGCAGGCCTGTACCGGGAGCTGGACATGGAACGTCAGCGCTGTCTCGTCGGCGTCGTCGCGTCCAGCAGCTCTGTACCAGAAGCTGGACATGCAATGCCAGCGCTGTCTCGTCGGCGTCATAGCGTGTCCAGCAGGCCTGTACCGGGAGCTGGACATGGAACGTCAGCGCTGTCTCGTCGGCGTCGTCGCGTCCAGCAGCTCTGTACCAGAAGCTGGACATGCAATGCCAGCGCTGTCTCGTCGGCGTCATAGCGTGTCCAGCAGGCCTGTACCGGGAGCTGGACATGGAACTTCAGCGCTGTCTTGTGGGCGTCGTCGCGTCCAGAAGCTCTGTGCCGGGAGCTGGACATGCAACGCTAGCGCTGTCTCGTCGGCGTCATAGCGTGTCCAGCAGGCCTGTGCCGGGAGCTGGACATGCATCGTTATCGCTGTATCGCCGGCGTCGTCAATGCATACTCAGCACAAGTGGAAGGAGGATGAAGTTCCAAATCTCCTGCACCTAAGCGCCCGCACCCTCTTACTGCCATGGCTTCGAAGTGGACGAGGACGGTTCAGGCACCTCCTGCTGGCTCTCGTGAAGGCCGCTACTGCGTGAAGCACCCTGTAGGCCCTGTATTTGGCTGACCATCTGCCGCCGATGTCGTCGAAGAAGAAGCGGAAACACTAGCGTACCACGGCACGTAGCATGTGCAGATCGCTGCGACTGTTGAAAATCAGCAGGATGTCCGGGCCATAGTGAGGCCAATATGCGTGCCGGGAGCTGGACATGAGGTGCCTAGGTTACAAGCTCATCACTGACAAACGCAGCCTCGAGACGCGTTGTAGTTTCTACGCGTGTTCCGCCGGATAAGCGTGGCATTATTGGCAATATAGGACATTTAATTGTTTCGAAATGCTGGCATTTATGAACTTACACGTGATTTGACTGATTCTGTACTTCTCGTAGAAATGCAATATTCCAAAACCGATCTTGTTGTTCCTGAGACTTCCAGTGACGTCCCGTCCTTTCAAGAGATCCAGTGGCCTCAAACGGGGGATGTCTTACGAGGGCGGGAACAGAGAAATGCAGGGACTTAATTCTGGCGCGCTTTCGCACTTGGTACGCTAAACTGCTAGTACAGCAAAGCCATTTAATAATTATATACGATAGAGGAACCGGCCAGCTGCAATGCAAGCAGCAACCATTAAATCGAATCTCGTCGTAGAAATCATCCCCTCTATCAACTGGCTTCATCGTACTTCATGTACTTAGATACGACCAAGAAAAAAAATTCACAATTAGGCACCGGAAAGAAAGCTACGCGTGCAAATATTTAAGGAATTATTGTATAAGTGAAATGGCAAGAATGGCTACTCTATTCAGCAGTTTTTTTTTTTCGAAGAGTTTGCCACAAGGCATAAGTTGAGAAAGGGGGAATAGGATGCAGGAGATAGAAAGTTAAAAGGAGTGAAGTCCAGTTGTGCTTATGTATTCGAGAAGGTTGGCAGTATAGCGATTGTCCATTGTCCATTTCTCATAATCACTATCGCGATTCCACCGCAGGCCCACCTTCATGATTATCTGTTGCCTAATGTGCGTCGTTGATGGACACGTTTTTTCAAAAATATTAGCTGCCGTAATTACTTTTCTCCATGTTAACAAAATAGTGGGATGCTTAAGCTTCACTTTAAAGGGACAAAATACTGGAATTTAGGTCTCACATTTTTTGCGGCGCAATGAGAAGATATCAAAAATTTTCGATCCCATAACGGTTTTGGTAGAAACGCTGCAGAAAATTTTTACCGAGAATTTTTCAGTGTATGCGCCCGTTTTTATGCAGTCCGATGCTGGCAACCATGAACAGCGACCGCGATGACGACTGGTGGTCGACAAAAAAGGCGTACCAAATTCAAATATAAATTTCACTCGCCATGCAGTTATTCGACATTTTTTTGCTTAGGGTAACGTCCTTTTCAGTTTCACACTCAAGCTTCATTCGCGGAATTTCAAACACTGTGGTGCCATCTAGCGGTAAAACCTGGAAGCATGCCTCTCGAGGCGCGAAAGCAGGGATGGCTTTTATTTAAGGACGCAGTGGATAGAGAGCAAAATATAATGAATTATGACAAGCACTCTTAGGAAAAAAACAAAACAAAAAAAAAACAGTACGAACTTACGAAGATCAGCGATATTTTGCTGATATGTAGTCGCATGGGGTACTGCACTGAAATAGGGTTTCTCCGCTAGATAGCGCCTCATTTATATGAATTTGATTTATAAAGGGAAAGGAGGAAGGATGCACATAAAATCCTACAGGCCGATTACCATAACATCAGCTATGTACAGGTTGGCCATGCAGGCGGTGAAATTAAAGGTGCAAGCATGGGTAAAAAGTAACAAGATACTCGGAGAACTGCAGAACGGCTTTAGAAATGGCAGGCGCTTAGATGATAGCCTGTTCGTGCTTACCCAATGCATCGAAATATCTAGAGTGGAAAATAGACCTTTGTATTTGGCCTTCCAACGTAAACAGGGAACTCCTGCGGAACATATTAAAAGAAGAAGGTATCGGTTATGAGATAATAGAGTTTCTACAGGAAATATACCGAGATAACAAAGTAGAAATTACATGGGAAGGGATAAGAAGTACGGAAGATGTCAAAGTATGCAAAGGATTAAGACAAGGCTGTCCTCTATCACCGCTGCTCTTCATGCTTTATATGATAAACCTGGAACGGAGGATACAAGAAAGTAACCTAGGTTTTAACCTGTCATATAGATGAGGTGAAAAGGCGTTAGAGCAGCGCCTCCCCTGTTTGATGTATGCAGACGATATTGTGCTGCTAGCTTGGAGTCTGGAAGAATTGCAAACTCTAGTTAAGTATTGCGGAGACGAAGGTGACGCTCTAGGCTTCAGTTTTAGTGCAGTTAAGTCGGGTCTGATGATTTTCAACGGCTCAACTGATCAGGGTCTTAAAATACAAGGCCATGAAATACGCAGAGTAGCAGAATATAAATATCTGGGGGTATGGGTAAACGAAGGATTGGCATACATTGTAAAGCATGAGCAATCACTTAAGGCGAAAGGGCGAAGAAATGCCGGGATAATGAAGCATAGGGCATTGTGGGAATACAACAGGTATGAGGTTTTGACGGGTATTTGGAAAGGAATTATGGTGCCCGGACTTACTTTCGGAAATGCGGTTTTGCGCCTAAAATCAGAGGTACAGTCGACATTAGCAATAAATCTTAGCCGTTGGACGATTAGCACTGGGTGCCCACGGCAAAACCACAAATGAGGCGGGAGATATGGGCTGGGCATCTTTCGAAGTACGGGAAGCTCAAAGTAAAATATTATATGAGGAACGCCTGAGGAAATTAGACAATAACAGATGGACAGCTAAAGTATTTAGATATATATTCTTAAAAAGCGTTGACTCACAATGGAGGAAAAGAACTAGGAAACTAACTAGTAAGTATGCTAGTCACAAGGACGGAGAAATAAAGAGCATTAAGCAACAGGTGAAAAACACAGAAGGTAAAAATTGGATAAATTCGATGGAAAATAAACAGAGTGTGGACTTATACCGAAAGTGGAAAAGGCAGATCAGGAAGGAAGCTTTCTTTGATAACTCAAGAGGCAGTGCCCTACTTTTTGAAGCTAGATCAGGGTGCCTTAGAACACGCAGCTACAGAAAGAAATTTAACAATGGAGATGACGCATGTGCTGTATGTGGTAACTCCAGTGAAACAATTAACCATATTATACTCGAATGTAATGGTATCCATCCGGAAGTTGATGCAGGCGCAGTCACTGTTCCTGAAGCTCTGGGGTTTAGAGATGCCAGTGGCCGGGTGAATAAACCGGCGGCGGAAGCTAGCAAAAAACGACTGGAAGATTGGTGGCTTAAAAGCAGAGAAATGACATAATGTTAGTAATGTAGAAACAAAAATTTAATAAATAGAATGATGGTATAGTTAACCAATCTAAAACAATAATTAAGATATAGGGAGAAAAATGAGCATGATAGCTACTGCTACCACCCCGTTTCAAAGGGGTACGCTCCTATATTCTATCCATCCATTCATCCATCGTGATTTTTCAATGGCAAACTAAAATTGTAAAGCCTCTTTTTTTTTATACTGTAGTCCTCGATCTGGTACTATATGAGGTAAGGTCTTTTCATCTAAACCATAATCTCATGACATATTTTGGCCACTGTTCTGTCTCTTTAAGCGTAGACCAGTTTTAACACGGCGTTTTCATCCGCGAATTTTTAAAAATATTTTTTGATTAAGTTGGTTATTGGGGAGAGGAAGGTGCTCGTTGCAATGAACGGCATGCATTTGGAGGATGCCGCCGGTTCAAATCCCCATTGCGAACTGCAACTTGGCTAAATGGGAAGAGAAATATTACAGCACCCACCCGAACGCTGCACAAAAAACGGTTGCAACACAATTTTGTCACGAAGTCCCGTGCCTCTAATTTTTGCGACACGTTTCTTACGTGATATCACAATTATAGAGTACGGCGACGGTGTTTGGGCCGAACAAGCCCTATATATACTCTATCACGTAATATACTGTTCTTTTCTGAGCTAAAAAAAATGGCGGCGACAACCTTGCTCCAGATGATCGTGTGAAGGGGGCACAATAAATATATAAGATCAAAAGAAGAGAGCGAAACAAAAATAAAAGCGAACATGACAATATAGGCAAAAGATATCGTGTCAAGAGTAAAAGCATCGTCTGACGGTTCTGGTTTTTGCTCATAGAAGGAGACAAAAGCACAATCGACAAAAAGCACAGCCTCTGAAAAATTACAGCCGGTTCAGCTCAGCTGGCCAAATGCGAAATATGTGCGCTAGCATATGCGTCGTGTAACTTCGCTTTCGGTTCGATGATACGGAGTCAAGGCAAGGATTCGCGCAAAAGAACAGCGAAACCATAAGAGGACAATGTAATAGCGGTGTGTTCTGGATGCATTGCTCACGGGTGGAACTAGAACTAGATGAAACAGCAGTTTACGTTAGGTAGCGAAGCACTGGAAGTAGTAGGCGAATATGTCTACTTAAGACAGGTAGTAATCGCAGATCCGGACCATGAAAAGGAAATAACAAGAAGAATAAGATTGGGATGGAGCGCATTTGGCAAGCACTCGCAGATTATGACTAGCAGCTTACCGGTATCGCTCAAGAGGAAAGCATACAACAGTTGCATCTTACCTGTACTCACATATGGGGCTGAAACGTGGAGGCTAACCAAGAGAGTTCTACTTAAGTTGAGGACAACCCAGAGGGCTATGGAACGAAAAATGGTAGGGTAACATTAAGAGATAGGAAGCGTGCAGATTGGGTCAGAGAAATAACTCAAGTTACTGACATTCTAGCGGAAATCAAGAAGAAGAAATGGGCATGGGCAGGACATGTAGTGCGAAGAGAGGATAACCGATGGTCGCTTAGGGTAACAAACTGGATTCCAAGGGAAGGAAAGCGTAGCAGGGGGCGGCAGAAACGTAGGTTGGCGGATGAGGTTAAGAAGTTCGCGGGGGCAAGTGGCTGCAGCTAGCACAGAACCGGGTTAATTGGAGAAATATGGGACAGGCCTTCGCCCTGCAGTGGGTATAGTCAGGCTGATGATGATGATGATGATGGAACTAGATGAAGACTATGCCATGCAATGCACTGTGCGAGAGAGTGGCAATTAAGCACGCTCGGTGTTCGGCTGCGACGATGGCATAGTGTCGCCGTGCATCATCATCTCCGTCATCATCATCAGCCAGACTACACCTACTGCGGGGCAGTGGCCTCGGCCATATCCCTCCTAACAACCTGGTCCTGTGACTGCTGCATCCACTTCATCCCCGCACACCCTGATACACTTTACCTTCCCTTGGAATCCAGTTTGTCAACCTTTGAGACTACCGGTACGGTTATCTTCGCATTACATAACCTTCCCGTGCCCATTTTTTTCTTGATTTCTAACAAAATGCTAGTAACTCGCGTTTGTTCCCTGACCGATTCGGCACTCCTATTGTTAAGCTTACCCTTTTTTATTGCGAAAGCAATACTACTCGCACTTTCAAGCCGTCAGCGTGGTCCTGGCGGTAACCACGTTTGACCTTTGACCTTTAGACGACCCCCGTAGACGACCCCAAGCTGGCAGGAGCTGCCAATTTGTGTCTCTTGTTTCACACGGGACGGTTATGTGAGAATCAACCTGCTAGGACCCTGGAAATCACGTTACCCCTATAGGCCACTAAGGCACGTTCATAACGGTTGGTTAAAGCGGGGCTTTATATGTGGGCTGAGGAAGAAGAAAAAGAGAAGAAGAAGAACGCTCGGTCACCCGCAGCTAATGCTTTCGCTCAGTATTTGGTTCAGCAGCGTTGAACCCTTGTAATTTATTGTTTGTTCCATAGCTCTCCGCGTCTGGTGCTCAGCTGTCCTGCAGAGGCCAACAAAGCTGATCTCTTCGCGCCTCCGCGGGTTCGAAGCGCGGGCTGAGCGCAGTTTTGCAGTGTATTTAATTATTTTATGCGGGTCTAGCTGTACCTAAAGACGAACACACAAACAACCGTTTATCGACAGACTGAGAACCCTGAAAAACTAAAAAACCCGCTCGCTCAAGGCATAGGGCCAGCATCCGCGTATCCATTCAGAAGAAACCAACGAGGAGAAAGACGAAGGCATCTCGTTCTACTCTAGCACGCGGCACGCACGCCCTGGAATCTGTGTTCGGCGCCGGTCTCGCGCCTTGCTTGCAGGGAAACGCCTTCGAGTCACAGGTTTGAGTTTCGGCGACTTCGAAACCTGACGGCAATTCACGTTGCATTCCAGTCTACAATAACGCGACACTGCGTCAGCGCCGACGACCTTCAGAGCGGGCAGCGTCGACTCTTTGCACAGCGTTGTGAGCCCTTCCGCTTGGAATCCGGTGCGTAGTACAAGCAGATTCGTGTTGTTCCGAAACTGAGAGCCCTGAAGCTGGACGCTGCGACTGTGCCTCCTGCTCCGATGGCACAACAGTGCGTCTACATACTTGACCTGCAGCAGTCACGGACATCATTCAGCCGTTCCCTCACGCTTTTGTCTCTGTTGAAGCACCAGCGGCCAGTAGCCTTCCACGGGGCGCGCGCTCTCCAAGGTGGTGCGGAGGTCTTTCATCTTGCTGGAGCACCGGAGAGCGTTCAACAGTTCGTCGAAGGCTTGAAGCGCCGCCGCATCTTCGCGCACAATCTCCACCACACGCGCACTGCTGCAACCAAGAGCGATTGCAAGGCGTCCGTTGGTCGAGACGAAAAACACTCTGGTGAGCATGAGCAACTGGATGGCAATGGTGCTTACCCCGGACAAGTCCCCATTGTTCACTCACAGGACGTAATAGCCTTCCTTCCATACGGTTCACGTCGTCATGATGACAATCTCGTGACGGTGCTTCGGAATGCAGTCCATGGACTATCATGCCGAGCTGTAACGGTTGGTGCGCTACAGCCGGAACTCGATGTCCACCACGATGTACTCGCTGACCAAGTAGATGATGTCGTCCAGGCTGCAGCTGGAGTTTTCGCCGCTGGGGTAGACACCGGTGATGCACGTTCTACACTGCCTTCATTCGACCTTCCAGGAGCCAGAGAAGACGAAAAACTTGCGCGCCTGCTTCCAGCCATCGTCCATACCGCTACCCTCGGTGCTGCCACAGACCACGCCGCCTATGCGCCTGCTGGGCATCTACCACCTGGTCTCGGCGTCATAGAAGGAGTTCCTAGAACGCCCTTCCACCGCATCGTGCAGTGCGTAGGCATCGCGGCCGCCACTGAAAGCCAGCAGGATGTTGTGGTTATGGCGAGGCGGCTGCAGGATTCCCGCTGGAAGCAGGACATATAACACCAGCGCCTGCCTCGTCTTCGTTGTGGTTGCCAGCCGAACACAACCGACGACAGGGTGGCATAGTGCAAGAGTGGAGCGAGCGCATGTTGGGCGTCATTAGCGAGACGCCGTCGCCTTCACCTTCGTCGGTCGCTATACTGCTGCTCCAATGGCGACCGACGGCAATTCCTTGAGTTACAGTGTACCAGAATATATAGTACACTATACTTGAACGGTGCCCTTTTCAGAAACGGCAAGGTGCTGACAACTTCAAGGCCGTATCGAGAAGGACGAAGGCGCCTTCTTTTCTGTCAAGGACCTTGTCATCGGCAGTCTTCACCGTAAGGAGAACCTTGCGTTTTACGTAGCAGTTGGACACAGTGAATACCGCCTCTGGCTCGATCCCCATCGCCTATGCAAATATGTTGAGTTTCACCGCGACCACGAGATACAACGTGACTAACAGCTTCTTGATAGATGTGCTTACTGACATATGCCCTGCCCAGTGAGCATGACGTCGCGGATGAACACTTCACAGTTTGCGGAGTTCCTTGTCGTTGACTATGTGAACTCAAAAAGGATAAACGTGTTCACGAAAATAAAACATAACAAACTGACAAATAGTTTTTACTTTAGTGCACGCTGGAGCTCATTTCTGAGACCGCCCAAGTACTCTAGTCATTCGAACTCACTGTTTCACAATGCGGTGCCGGCGTCCCTCTAGAACCGATTCAAGCAGAGTGGGCGTCCAGGCGGATTGGACCACTGCCAACCGCTGAGCGCATCGCTTTCGGGGTGCTGCTTACTATCAGGCTGGTTTTCGCGGTAAACCCAGGAAGACAAAAATAAGTAAAATAAGGGACTACGTTTTTTAGAGGAAATAAATCACGACATTAAAATTTATTTGCCGTTCGATCCCATCTCGTTGCTCCTGTCGGTGTGTGGGTGCGTGTAGCGAGCATGCGTCTAGTGGGAACGAGGGCCTTTCAAGCTGCAATGTATAGGCGCCCCCCTCCCGTTTGATTTCGACGGGGAAAAGTAAAACACGCATCGACTGTTGAAGAGGTCCGAGTCAAAAAGCAGTGAACTGCCCGCAGATCGAAGTATGAAGGAGAATTGGGACGGCCGAATCATTAAGTGCCAGCGCGGTATCGACAAATGGAACACGACCATGGGCAGATGAATTATAAGCAAACACTGGGAATTAAAGCAGCTGCCCGAAACGCGCCATGTACGTCTATAGGCGCCGGCGCGAGCTGAGAGAGAAGAGACGTCAAGTCAGAGTGCCAGCAGGCTCTCTTCCTCTCCTCGTGATGCAGAAGTGGCACGGGTACGCGCAGCGGCATTCCACTGTCTCCGAGGATCAGAGGCAAAAAAGACCTAAGAGCAGTAAGCTCCGTGGCGCGGTCCTCGTACGAGGCTCCACTAAGTCCGCATATATAGGGAGCAGCCGAGCGAGAGCGATCAGCCAAGTTCCGGCCACTGATGTAGGCCGCCCTTTCGATTTCGCCACGCGCTGCAGGCCAGTGGCTCGGTCGGAAATTTCCCCGAAATCATCATGCCGAGAAAACACCGGCGCTTTTCAGCAAAACTGTGCCTCCCTCTGCATGGGCTATAAAAAGACGCCGAAGACGCCTGCTTTTAGTCGTCTTCCCTCTGTACAAGACACCAGAGGACTGCGGCAGCGCGCAATCGTGGGGGCAGAATCCGTGACCCGAGGCTGTCCCACCCGTGAGCGCGTGACTGCAGTATTGTTCTTTGCTGACGACCACAAGTGCGAAGGAGGCTGTGTATGTAGTACATACATTTGCGCACGAACTTCGAACGCTGCGGTCTGCCCTGCGTAGGCTGCGGTGTCGCCTTAGTGGTCGCACCATGATGATTAAGGTCATAGCAGCGTACACTGCCGATATTGTGTAAATTCACAGCATGGCAATTCTTTTCTTTCTTTTTAATGACACATCTTGCAGAGTGACTGCCTTAAGATACCGATATGCAAGGATAAAGAAGTACGATATGGCGTACGATAAAGACAACATTTGCGGATGAAATGCTGCAGCATGTAGCTATATAGGGTAGAGGAGCTAGCCCAAGCAGCACGCCGTCAATGGACCGCCAATGGTCCAATATTGGGATATATTGGTCCCAATATTGGTCAATATTGGCGTCTGACTGGGGCGCACAAAGAGCCAAGATATATGCCAACCAATTTGATCGGCTCTCCTATCAAAACCAGTATTGGCATACTACCTTGTTTACTGGCATTCAACGGCACTCAATGGCTACTCAATAGCTACTCAATATCTTCCACCCAAGCTCACTCACTGGTTGCTATATCACGGCCATCCCGCCAAGCTCACTGGCCATCCAATATCTTGTATCCATGCTTATTCACTGGATATTCACAACTGGCATCCAGCCAGATTTATCGGCTACCCAATATTTTCAATCCAATCTTGCCCAGTGGTTTTGCATTATTGGCATCCAGCCAGAGCAATTCGCAATCCGGCTAGTTGCTTTTTTGTGCTATGACTAATAGGCACCTGCAAAGCCATCCCCTACTTATGCAGTGCAGATATTTTTCATGCAGCTTTTTATTTAAATAAAGCATGCTGAGGATATCCATGCACAGAAAATAATACAGCTGAAAGGTTCACTGCATGGTGATTTATTAGGTGTGCACGTGTTACAGGGCATGGAAACATTTAGGCAGAACTCTTAGACTTCAGTGCTCCTCCTGTCTTTGCGTCCCTTGGCAAGGTGTTCTCAGGCCCCAGGTTGGAGGAAGGCGCTGCGTTCATCGCAGCTTCTTTTGTGGTCGGTTGTAGGGGCAGCAGCTCCATGCAGCCTTTAAAGATATGGACTTGAGCAGCGTGCATAACAATGTATTTCCTTTCGCAGATGGCACCTGGAAATAAAAGCAACATTCATAAATCCATTAAGACAGAAAACTTTTGGAAAGTGGAAGTGCAGCTAGACCGTGGAGTAAAAATGCAAAATAAAGCACTACCTGTTGTCCCTCAGGCAACTTTCTTGTCTGATTTACTCAGGTTGAAATAAGCTGCATGCTCAGTGAGGCCGGCCATATTAACTTGGTTACATTGGTTGCGACATCTGGCAGTGCACGGCTTCCCATGTGGATGTATTGTTGACGCTGGAAACATAAAACAAAATATTTGCCGTTATCTATTCGGTAAACGGTAGTCAGTGCTTGCCCCTTTATACTTGTAGTGCCTTTGTGATCGAACACCTGTAGAAGAAAGACGTCGTCATAACTGGAAGCTTCAAATCAATAGCTTTCCTTTGAATAGATTGCCGCAAGAACTAAAAAGAAACTACAAAGGAAAAAACAGACACAAAAAATGGCAGTCGCACTCCGACCGCGGCTGCTAAATTTAGTGTGCACCGCATCATTACTGCAAACAGAACGTTTTAAAAGTTGTCAAAGCTGCAGCCAAAACAACGTACGACACAGATGCTTTGGGATTTGTATGATACACTCGAACTGAAAAAATAAAGAAATCCGTAACTTAGCATCACGTTTGTTGTGGGAACAAGTTTGTACGTGTGGTAAAGTATAAGAACTATGGTAGCAACTGTAAATAACCTATTTTAAGCGGCTATTTTATGACACTTCTACTACTCGGAATTAGCGCAAGATAAAGATCAAACACGTGAATAAGCTACGCGTCGTTTAGGCCATTCCAATAGCGCATTCATAACGGCAAATTACAATATTAAATATTCGCTCGCAACTAAAAATCATGTCCCAGAAAGCTAGACTTAACTCTGAGTTTACTGGCCACTTCAGACACTCAACACACGCGCGATGAAGTTGTAGCCTGAAAATCACACAAAACACGCGCCATGTTTTACAGGACCACGTTTTTCTTTTGCAATACAAATTGGCCACCTCTGCGCCGTAAATTTTGTCATTATGACCAGAGTTTATGCATACAAAATAGTGCGCTGAAAATACAGTTCAGAACTGACTGGCGTGGTGCGGTCGAAATAAATGACTTTCCGTTCTCGCAAGCATATCGGTTATTGACATGATGATCAAGGCTGACAACATATTGCACCAAATAATGCAAAAAAAAGGTATCTTACCTTACGGCTAGCGCAGATTCGCAGACCTCAGTTGCAACAATCCAAAATGAATGCTGCCACGCAAAGTACATCCCAGGGATCTGATGCTTTATACACCTGGTAAGAAAAAGTAGCGATCTTACAAGGAGACAAAGCAAGAAATAATCTGAGAGAGCTCAGTTATGAACAAACAACTTATGCTGGTGGTACTCACAAATATCCTCTTTCAGGCATGGTCATTAAAACGAATCGGAACTTTCACAAGGCTTGGTCTTTCGGTTCTGCTGTCCAAAGCTGCGGGAGCTCGAGCAGATCGAGCGGGTGGGGATTGTGCGGCCGACCAGACGCCTCTGAATCAGCGGCTTGTGTCGAGTTTTGAGGCACGGTTGGAAGGGGGCAGAAGGATGGTTGTGTTTTCTCTCCCTCTCTTTTTTTTTTTTTTTTTTGTTTGAGATCTGTCGAAAGAGTAGGCATAAAGCTCGAAAGGGGATGAGAGAAATGAAAGAGGTCCCGCAGGACCACGTGAGCCCAGAAGGCTGCCGGCCAGGAAAGTTGGCGGGAAGGAAGGGAAGAGTGAGGAGGAGTAGAATGGGGGGCATTGTGAGCAACGCCTGCCTAGCCGGGAGGAAAGAGAGGGCAGTGAAGGTCGCTGGCCTTCCGCGATGACTGCTTTACGGGGAGAAAAGGCTACAAGACGGGAAGTTGAAAGCGGTTTGGAGAATTGCTTTAGTCAAGGCCCTCGGGCGGAGAGGCGACAAAAGGACGAGAGAATGGAAACCATATGTTCTTTGCGCCAAGCTTGAGAGGAGGAATGCGCAGAGTTTTGCCTTTGGCTTCGCTAAAACAACGAGGAGTGCGTTCGGAGCTCTTTGGTCGCCTCGACTGTTGGCTCGGTAACATTTTCAGTGGAATGATAATTTCGCTATAGTTTTTTTTTTTGTTAATGCAAAATGCGTTTTACCTCATAGTTTCAAATAATCATCACATACGTAAAACAATCTACAGTTTTCATGGAATCGTCCTCGGTTCGAACAAATGGACATATTTTTTTTGCTAAAGATTGCACACAGGTCGCCGTTCATGACGGAGTGCTCTTGAAACTTCATCACGCGCAATTGAGCGATGCAACAGCCCGTATACTTGCTGTATTCCTATTAAGGAAAAGAAAAGCGAAAACGACCATAACTACGAGTACTTCAAGGTTAAAAATTTCCATGTTATTCATTTATATATTTTTTTTTAATCAAATGGACATTTAGAGCAAGAAAAAATCCGCGTAGAACTAAGCGTGGGCATATCAAGAAATACAAAATACTCGACGAGCTAAGATTTAAAGAACTAAATTTGCAGTAAAGAAAAAATAGAAAGAAAGCAAGGGTCAGCATTGAAACTATATCTACGAACTTGGGACAAGGTTGTCCTCAGAAAGAAGCGCGGTATAATCATCTTTTGCCCGCGGAAGCAGCGCTTGTGAAAGCGGCAGAATATTTCACAAAGGAACCCTAATTCTCAATCATGTGTTAAATTCTTCGAGAGTGGTGTTCTCTAAAAATGCCTCAAAACTGCTAAAGTAACGCACTCGCATTACTTTTAATATATATGAATTGCAATTAGCTGCCTGGTTGACATGATGGGATAGAATTATTTAGTTCTCTGAAGGGAAACGCCTTCGGTGCGGTGATTATATGGTTGGATAATAAGGCAATGAATGTTTGAAGAATAGTTTCTGAACAATGCTTAGGAGAGCGCTGTCAAACGCTGGTCAAATGCGTCATTATGAGCCATATATTACAGCTTTCGAACAAAAATAACTTCCGTAAAGAACATCGTTATTATGCAATTTCAATTTTGTTACCATATATGCTGGCGACACATGTGCGCGCATTCATTACACTGCAGGTAATTGTTTTGAATGTTTATTTTTTCGTTTGCCTTGCCCCATGCAGTGCTGTTGATTTTTTTTTTATTATCTTTTACATGTACACTACTTTTTGGCAGTGTGCGATTTACGTCGCATTAGAATACGAACCATTCCAGGTCAGTTCAGATTTGTTTTCTGGTCAAGTGAATTAGCTAGACATAACGTAGAATATATGTTGCTTGTATTTTTTCTTTGAGCTGAAATATTTTATGCGCTGCTGCACCGATGGCCAAAGTCGTTCAGTCTTTGTCTGTTGCTGAAGCCCACAGCAGAGCGCAAAAGAGTACAGTACAAATTTGTGTTTAGTAGATATTAGAACTCGAAGGCCCTGAAAGCAGCCCAACATATCTGTCTATAAGAACAGCTAGTACTGAGGCGTGGTATAGTCGGTGCTTATGCTGAATGTCGGAAACAGCTAGGGTAATGGCGAATCATGCAGTGCGTGTTTGATTGGCTAGCGCGATCGATCTCTCCCACCTCTGCTTAGCTTGAACATGTTGGGTTTCTTTCCATCACGTAAAAAAAAGGCGAAAATAATGATGCTACGCGTGCGTGTTTCCAATCATGGACAAACGTTTACAGTATGTGGATTCACCGGATATATTCGATCGTTTCTTCGTTTACTATCCAAACGTAACCCCTGGTGTTTTTTCAAGCGATACACACGTTCTGTTGCATTCTTTGCATTTGAGTACCTTGCGTTTCTTGACTGCGCAGGATTTTTTTCGCGGACACGCATCTATTAAACATTTGCTTGTCAGATCAGATGTGTACTCGAGCGTGCGCGTATGCTTGTACTCGTATGCGTATAAATAGGCCCATGGAACGAAATGCCGTGCACGAGAGTTGTGCGCGAGATGTGTTCGAGATCCGTGCATGGATATATCTGTGCATCGGATCTGTGCATTGATGTGTCAATCACTTTCAATCATCCTGATTTGACGAGATCAGAAAAACAAATCGTCTCCACCGGGAATCGAATTCCTAGCCTAGTTAACGCTTTAACCAACTGCGCTAAACCCTGGATCGCGAAACTAGCACCATACGTAATTCTCATTGTCTACCGAGAGGATAGCGACGAGAATGACGCTGCAATTAGTGATAATGACAATGATGACAGTATCAATGGTAATGACGCTGCGTTTAGTTGATAACGATAATGATACGTAATGCACCGTATGCAGTAGCATTAATCTCGCCTTTGCTAATTTCTGCAGTGTAGATTCCACGTGCTGTCAGAATTTTTTCAACACTTGGCTAAAGTTTGGAACACTATCTGTGTTAGCTACGTCCACGCGTGATCGACATCCGGGCCTCTAGTCTGCAGGAATTGTCTCGAAGATATTATATGCAGAATTTTACATAACAATTCATCGTGCCTAAAGTGGTAAATAAAAGAGTTCTCTACCAAAATTGTCAAGTATAATCGCAGGTCATCCACAACAATTAGCGAATCACGAAAAATGTATTCAGAAAAATATATTCTACATTTTCCGTGATGGGCAATTCTGTTCATTTTGCCTGGTCAGCTTAGTCAAACAATTTTAGGGCAATCTATACATTAATCCCAAAAAACATTATATATATGGTGGCCCAAATTACGTATGGCGTATGAATATCTTCTACAGTTGAACGTAAACTGACGTCCGGGCCAGCGAAAAATTTAGTTGCGACGAAATTAGCCCCAACACACTGTCATATTGAGATGCAAGCATTAGAATTGTATCTGTCGTTCAGAGCTGCTTCTACTGCTTTTTTAGCGCCGCCGCAGCCTGAAATGTGCAAAGGTGGCCAGCCATCAAAGCTCGTTAGACAATATCGACCACTAGAAACCATGATATATACAATGTTGGGATGCCATCAAAGCTGATGGGACAATATGGACCAATCTATGTCAAGATATATGCAATGTTGACAAGCCATCCATATTGGCAGAACATTATTGCCCAACCTATGCCATTAGGGTGCAATGCTGGCTAGCCATCACAGTCCATCGAACAATATTGAACAATATAATGCATATGTATACATTGTTGGCAGGCCGCCATGACAGGCGGGTCACTATTGACCAATATATGCCATGATTTATTTATTGCTGACAAGACAACCATAATGGCCGGACAATATTAACCTATTTATGCCATTATATGTGCAATGCTGGCCAGCCATCAGACCTCATTAGGCAATATTGACCGCTATAATCCAAGATATATACAATGTTAGGATGCCACCAAAGCTGGTGGGGCAATATTGACCAATGTATGCCAAGATATATTCAATGTTGACGAGGCAACCATAATGGCCGGACAATATTAGCCAAGCTATGCTATGATATGTGCAATGCTGGTCAGCCATCAAGGCTCATTAGACAATATCGACCACTAGAAACCAAGATATTACAATGTTAGGACACCGCCAAAGTTGGTTGGACATTATTGACCACTGTATACCTAGATATATTCAATATTGAGAAGCCGTTGTTATTGACCGGACAATATTTACCAGGTTATACCATGGTGTGGAAGATATTGGCAAACAATTGCAGCTGGTTGGCCAATAATGACCAGTCTGCCTCACTGTGCATACAATAATGGCAAACTGTTCAATATAAATGGGCATTATTGACCGCTCTTAGCCGGTTGAATGCCAATAACGGATATGGGTGAAGTTCACTGGGCCAATAATGATTATGGTATAGCGTGGCACCACATTATTGGTAGCTCAATGGCACCATTGGGCCACTTGTGGGCCAGTAATCCCCAATCAATCCCCATTATTGGGCCGATGAAATGTGCTGCCTGGGAGACGTCTTCCCTGCAATACTGGCCGGCACATATAGATTTAGTTAAGTAGGGAAACAAATGAGCAACAAGCAAGCGTTAAGTAGGGAAACAAAGCATTTGTGTCAGATTTAGGCTGCGTTGTTTCAAGGATTGAAACCGGCACCTGGAGCCCGTCGCTCCATGGCTTCGCGGCCGGTCTGGTCAAAAGACCATCTGCTCAAGCCTCAAAAGATTAAATATAGGCTGTCTACGAACGAAAAAACGACAAGCAGAAATTGATAAACAATGAAAGCTCAAAATTTATGCCGAAGTCAGAACGGCAAACCATGCACTGCGTGTAATCGTTACAGGATTCAGAACGCGAGGCACGAACGCGACTATTTGTTAATGAATGCAAACCCATGTTGACGCATACAGACGGACAGTGAACGCAAGGGTAGTTATGGTGTGTAAGAATCTGATAGCGGTCTGCAGTGATCATCCTTTCCCGAGAATGCGACACGGGGGCCCGTCACGTGCTACCGCAAAGCGAGCACCATACGAGAGTAGTTATTGCTTTGTAAGTATTGACAGGCGACGAGGAATAACATGAGGGATCTATATTAATCATGGCGGTCGAACTATGCCCTGGAATCCGCATCATAGTTCGCTCGAGGAATATTTAAAGAGATATTTTATTCTCGCTTTGTCATCTGCGCGTCTTGCAGTATGATTACAAAGTGTACTTAACCCCGAAATGTCCAAGCAATGAGAACGTCGGGAGAATGCTATGAAAAATACACGACAGCGTTCATGGCCCCCGTCTGCCTTGCCGACTCTCGTTTTCGCATTTACTTTGCTACTCACTCAATCACCAATGTCTTACTTTGTGCCCCCCATTATCTCATACACACTCATTAGCATACCCATTACATGAAATATATTGGTACAAAGTCCCGCTTTAACCAAGGTGTGCGAACATGGCTGCGACTCAGTATCCAAGGGTGCCGGATCGTTCGATTCTCATCTTGTTCTTCCATCTCAAATGACAAACCAGAGTTGGCAGTGCCTCCTAACTCGGTCATGTAATGTAGTCGCGTGACGTCACTCAATCCATCGACCAATCAGTGTCCGCTCGTGCCGCCTGCCAGTTACCGCCACCTCGTTATTTTTCGCCCCCAACGCCGACGGCGGAGTATCTGGAGGACGGGTCATTAATGCTGCCAAGTTAAAACGTCCACAATTTCGTCTTGACAGTGCAGGATACATGTAGATGTAAAAACAAAAGTATGTGACTACTGCATAATAAAAAAGGTAGTTTCTGAACGCCTAATACGGACACAACTGTACCTTGGCGCATACATTACATCAATAGACAATTTGGGAATCACTGTATCCTGGCTGTTTTGACAGTGAGGATATTTTTCGCAGTTACCGGTCTCGCAGCTGGTTTCCTCCACCCCTGGAAGACGACAGTTTAGATTTGCTTCGCTATATACAGGCCGGCGAATGCGGCTTGTGCAATGATCACTTCAAACAGTGCTATGAACATGAACGTAAACTAGCGACATTTGCGCAGTCTATCGTGCGTGATATTCAGCACATTGCAAGTTTAAATTTCTATCACTATGGGGGACGGGGCATTGCCACATTGCTGCCTCCGCACTGGGAGGACACCGGTTGCGATCTGGCTCCCGCATGTCGACCAAAGCGCGCGCGCATAAGCCAGCAGCGCCTTCGCCGAACATGCCGCAACATAAGCGCTGCAGTGCCGCGAGCCTCTGCTCTACTATAGTCATCACGAGGGAGGACATGACACCCCGATGTAACTGGAGATGGCCACGATGGACACCCCTTTTCCCTCTACAGCTCCAACCGCCAGCCGCCGCCACCTGTCTTTCTCTTTTTCCTACTTTTAGACAGCAGCCGAAACGGTGTCCTGCTGCGCCCGCCAGGATCAGATCATCGCAATCAAGGTGGAGATTACCAGCCGCGCCAATTACTGCGCGCACATGAGCAGGCATGCCCCCCCCCCCCCCCCCCCCCCCTCCCACAGGTCCCCGCGAGTCAACAGCCCCCAGGCGCAGCCCGCGGAGATTAAGTGTTTTCGTGCGCAAAGAGACTAATTGCAGCATGCAAATTAGACGGCCAAACTTCCCGCCGCCGCCCTGGGCGCTTTCTCCCGCAGCAGCCAGAGATGGGGCGAGAAGATCACGGTCGCCACCGCCGGGAAAGCGAGAGAAAAAAAAAAAAAAAAAGAAAAGAAAAATAGTAGAGAAAAGAAGGCGGCGCTGGACGGGAAGAAAAACGGCGATGCGCGTGTCACGGACGCTGGCGGCGTTTAATGAAGGCGGATGGGGCTTGGCTTAGATGACTTCGTTTGCCGGGCCCTGGGAAAACAGCCCCTCCTCCGGGGGGCATTCTTAATCTGCGGGGCCGCCTCCGATTGCGTCCTTTGAGGGAATTCGATTCCCGCGGCCTTGTGCGCGTCTCGAGTGGCCGACGGTGGGCCACGCGGATCCCTGCTGCCGGGGGCGACGCGGAAAAGAAAAAAAAAGTGAGGAGAAACCCCCAAAACCTGGACACGTCTGGGCGCCTTGCGCAAAAGCCAACGCGACGGTTGCGCCAACAGCAACGCGCCAAGCCGATTTGCTCGTCAAGGAAACGCCATTCGAAACCACGCAGCGGCTTGGGAGGGACAGCTGGTCGAAGGGCAGCCGGCCAGACCAAAGTCGCTCGCCGGCGCACTCTAAAGTGCATTTGCCTGCACACGGCACTCTATTGGGTTACACCGCGCGCAAGATTGGAAAGAAGGGAACCTTTTTGAACGGTTCCTCGGGCGCCCGGAGAGAAAATCCCAAGTAGCGAATGTTCAATGCGTCAGAGCGGCGGCCGATAAAGTGAAAAAAAGAAGGCTTGCCCGCGCGCGCAGCGGCGCCACTTTGAGAAGCGGAGGCGGCCACTCGCCCCGAAGCTGCAGGCGTAAGACGGCCTGACACGACTGGAGAGAGCGCAGTCGCGTGGAGCTGCTTGTGGTGAACGGTTGAGAAAAGCTGTTCGATAATTTCAAGCTGCGGCTGACAACATTTTTATTCCGTCTCACGCATCTCAACTTAACAATGCGCCATGATAGCTTTGCTCATGACTCATCCCCGTGTGCCCTCACGGCGCGGTTTAGGGGCTCACCTAGAGCTAGACGCCTTTCTTTCCTCACTGGCGCTCACTTCGCGCCTCAACGTTCACTATCTTCCTTGCAGCGCCTAAGGGCGATAACTGAGCAAGAAGGCAGATACTTCCCTGCCCTCTATACGAATAGTTACAGGCTGGGGCCCCATGAGAAATAATTCTCCCACGTTTTCTAAAACTTCGGCCTAATAGTGCGTGCGCATGTGGAAGGACAAAGAAAAAAAAAAAAACCCAGGTCGGTCAACAACAGTTTTGTCGATATGAGTGGGACCTATAACGTCACGAAGCGAGACGCGAGCTGTTAGGAACGCCGTAGTGGATTCCGGATTAATTTCAGGCACCTGGGGTTCTTTAGCATGCACTGACGTCCCACAGCATGCGGGTGTCTTTTGCGCATCTTTGTAGAAACGCAGCCACCACTGCCGCGATTCGAACCTGCGACGTTGACACAGCAGCTGAACGTGCATCTAAGCCGTCGCGGCTGTTAACGAACCGCTTTTAAGTGCAAAAGATATTGCGAATAAAACATCGCAGTGCATTCGAGATATCATATAAGCGGCATCACAGTATTGTGGAGTTTAACCTTACGGTTACATTTTGCTTCTTTAGCTAAGGGTAAATGCTGGAATGTCAAGACACTGCAGTGCGGCAAATAAAGTAGCAGTCAGCGCAGCCACAGTTTAATCAACTATAGAGTACCTACACGAAGGTTCACTGCAATGCGTTCTAAATCACCATTCTTGACGCGCGCTACGCACATTATCGCATTTTTTTTTTTCAAGGAACTTTATTGAGAAAACCAATTAATATGTACAAACACTGTTTAGACCGATAGGTCAGTAGGCTAGTGGCCGGTCCAAATACAAATATTACTCTCAGGTTCAGCCATAGAGGATCAAGGATTGAAAGGAACAATAATGATATAAACACAACATTACTGCTACAATTGCATACAGCTGCAAGAAAGGCGAGCGCTGAAATGCAAACGCGACATTGCGAAGAGATTCATTCGTGCCACAGAACACGCACAACACGAAATTTGCACTTATCTTGTATACACCGCCAATGAAAGCGTCGATATTCTAAAGGTTGGGGAAGCGGAATGAAAGAACTCCCTCGCACTGAACACGCCAATGTAGATATACTGGGCGCAAAAATGCATTAAGTTTTTATTGCTTTTTAGACAGAAAAAGCCATTGAAAAGAACACACAAGGCTCATCGCTCTCTAAAAGGCTTATAGTCAGAGAGAAGTAAAATTGCGTGCGCCTTCTGCGCTCGGGCCCGTTTCCCACAGTGGCGTACAAGAGCTCCATGAAATCTTTTTCTCCCTCCTAAATATACGTTGTACTCAGCTGAGGGTACAGTGAAACGCTTGGCGTTGATAACAGCGCCCTATTCTGCGAGGAATTCAAAACTATAGGCTTTTTCTGCCTCCTCCAATTCCCTTGTGAGGGAACATGCTCGGCGTCCTATCTCAGTGGTATAGCTTCCTTAATCGAGGGGAAAAAAGAGAGCGCATTTTTATGTCCTACTCATGGTTGGAGGGCGTTCCTGTTTACGCATTCGCTGCAATAGGCAGTGCCGTGCACAGTGACGCTCGAGATCGGAAGTAGCGCATGCCAGCTGCTCTAGCTCTAAATTATTGGCGTCCCTGCGCCAGCGCCAGAAAACGAGTGCGCCAACACGAATGCAGCGCCGGCGTATATAGGGCAAAGAGATGCGCCTTTAGTTTCTCTGGCAAGTATACGCGCAGCGTTGTTCTCGAAGACACCAACAGTCCAGTACCTGCTTATCGGCGAGAAACGATATGTCGTCGAAAAAAAAACAAAATTACAGAGGCGCCTACTTCTCTATACCGGGTGTCCCAGCTAAATGAAACTAAGGTTTTGAAGATACGGTGTACCCTAGCCCCGTGAAACCAACTGCATTTCTTCCGCTCTTCAGACTTTATTATAAAGGATAATTTGCAAACTTTTGACCATTACCTTCATGAACATAGTGATCATCTTGAAAATCTCGCCGCGATGGTGCAGTGCTTAGCGCGCTCGACTGCTGTGTCCAAGGATGCGGGATCGAATCCCGGCCGCGGCGGCTGCTTTCGATGGAGACGAAAAGCCTGTGTGCTGTGCGATGTCAGTGCACGTTAAAGAACCCCGTTAAAACTTCCTGCTGGGCGAGTTGGTAGTTCATCTTGATGTAGGGTTTTTTTTTAGCGCAAACAAGGACAAAGACAAGAAAGGTGAGAAGTACACACACAAGCGCTTTTGTGTGTACGTCTCGCCTTTCTTGTCTTTGTCTTTGTTTGCGCTAAAAAAAACCCTACATCAAAAAGAACCCCGGGTGGTCGAAATTTCCGTAGCCTTCCACTACGGCGTCTGTCAAAGTCTAAGTAGCCTTGGGACGTTAAACCAAACCAAACCATATTGAAAAATAGCTGAGTTAAATTATCGCACCGAGCCACCGTTTACGTCAGGTATTTGGCGTCCCGAGGCGTGCCTCAGAAAACAAATTCTGTATTTCTCTAGAGCGCGCTCCTCGTGTACGCTGAGCGAGATATGGGAGATGGTCACGTGATAACTTTCTTTGAAATCCAATAAATAAAGGTACATAAATCGTACTTTAATGAAAACTTCGCATCTAACTCTGATTCAAGACGATCTAAAACGTCTCCATAAATAGTTTCTTCCTCAAGGTGATGACTGAAAACTTTGACACTTAGTCTTTACTAATTAATCAACTTCGGCTATCGAAAAAAAAATACAGACTAAGCTACGGGATTCTCAACAGCTCTCATGCAGTCAGCTTCAGTGTGTCAGGGCATAGGGCACTATGCATTTTTAAATTGTTAAATGTTCGTTACATGAATATGGGACACCTGACGCACATGAGGTATATCTGTTTTCGAATCAATAATGCTTCGAAAAAACAAAACAAAAAATGAGACCAATATATTGCCACCCCAACATAACAGCTGCTTCCCTACCTATTGCAGAACCACTGTTTTCCAATTTAATAGGGACTTGAAACAAGGAAGAGACTGATAAGAGACTGATGCATGGTTGTCATACGCTGTAATATTTGTCGAACCACTGTTTTGCTGTTCAATGAAGACTTGAATACACAAGGAGAGACTGATTGATGCATTGTTGTGAACAAAAATGTAGTGATGTGGAAATTGCCATATCGTCAGAAATAATCTTGGAGGACGCTTAAACATTGCTTTTAAATGTAGAACGCGATAGCGTTTTCAGGTCCCGTTCGCGTCGTGAATTCACTATGTCCACCTTTAAATTCGACTTCAACTAACGAGTTTTTGGGGCTTATGGGTTGAAACATTTTTCATGCGCCGAAACAACAAAGATGACTGTCGTGCGCGTTGCGGCGTATACGTTTCCGGATTAATTTAGACCACCGGACGTTCTTTAACGTTCGCCGAAGTCTCAGTGAAAACATGTGATCAAACTTCGCAGTCTCCAACTTCCTCCCACATCCTCTTCCCTTGTGTGTGTATCCCTCATTTTGTCCTTGTCTTCTTTGCGCAACGTTTTCTAAAATGCAAATGCACCAACTCGCCCAATTCAGCATCCTCTTCCCTTTCTGACTATGACTAATGACAAACATCTCGAATGAAAGAAAGTCTCCAGAGCTAAGCGTAGCCCACGTCTAGCCAGCGAACTCGTGTTTAGCAACCAGCCACTTAACCAGCATGGGTTACACACACCATAGCGCATAATTGGACGCAACATATAAGGTAGAGTACAACGGGTCGCACGAATGCCAGTGAGAATAACAAGTAATTGAATAAGGTTAACCGAAACGACCAAAATTTACAAGGGTTCAACGCTGCTGAACTAAATATTGAGCGAAAGCATTAGCTGCGGGTGACCGAGCGTTCTTCTTCCTCAGCCCACATATAAAGACCCGCTTTAACCAAGCCGTATGAACGTGCCTTAGTGGCCTATAGGGGTAACGTGAATGCCAGGATCCTAGCAGGCTGATTCTGACATAACCGTCCCATGTGAAACGAGAGACCCAAGATGGCAGCTCCTGCCAGCCCGTGTGTCACGTAGGGCGTGACGCCACAGCGTCACGTGGGTAAGACGTGGCTACCGCTGCGCTACGCCGACCGCTTGAGTTGGTAGCCCGGCTCTCACCCTAGTGTCAAGTGGGGTGTGACGTCACAGCGTCACGTGGGTAAGACGTGGCTACCGCCGCGCTACGCTGAAGGCTCGAAACCTAGAGTAGTATTGCTTTCGCAATAAAGACAAGCAGACAGTACAAGTCGGCGAAAATAAGTATATAGAGTCACACAGGCTGGGCTGTGCTGTGGAGACGTCGGTGACAGCCCATTCCACTAAATTCTCTCACTCATTATAGAAATTAATCGCGACATTTAATGTCATTGTAGTTAACCGAGAACGACTTCTTGAATATTTAGTGCGCAACTTCTGAGTATTAGCGACTGAATGGCGTTCATGTCGGTACGCAACAATGATATTTGACAGGCTGCAGTCATAAGGTCATAGGCGTGTTCTCTCGAACATCGATTTGAATTCTTCGACGGCTCAGCGAAAAAGCGTGCTGGCCGTTTTGCCGCGCCAAAAGGCGCCATATGCCACAACTGGAATGGAAGCCGCGACGACTGGATCGATGTATAGCGCCTTGACTGCAGATATGCTGAGGAGTGCTCCTGGCCCACATATTACGCTTACTGCGCTTGGTCGGTTCGTGTCAGTCTGATTCACATGCTTTACTCTAACCACACCAGAACGTCTGACCACGTCTGTGATTTTACTGAAGGAAATTTCACCGATTAAGTGCTTGCCTTACAATTAAATGCAATCGCGCGGCTTTTGGAAGGCACTCATCTCACTCCCTCGAAGCAAGACTTCGTAGCCAAAGGAAAAGGCTGTGCTTGTCTGTTGGCTGGAATCTGCGCCAAACTAAAAATTAACCAGAGGGCTGTAGCGGAGGGCAGCAACAAATGAAATACACACACTCAAAGCAAGGGGATAACGTGTGAGCCGGAAAGCACCACAGGAACTTTGTTCAAGCACGGGTATACGCTTACTTAGACACTCACCAGAGATGCAAGTGCGGAGGCTCACGAGCGGAAAGTCGACCGCAGCCCTTGTCGATATCCTGCCCTTCATGTTTATGGCCGGGAGCTTGAGGCGGCCTGTTCTGACTAGAGCCTATCATACAGGCATCATAGTGTGACCTGCGGCAGCTGCAGTAATCGCGCATTGCGCGCCGCACGCAGACGAAATAACAGTTTCTCTAAATCGCCTCCCAAGGTTGTGGCATGCTAAGCCTGACACGAACCCACATCTATGTTAAACTACGTATTTGGTCGTTGGTTCGAACCCTAACGAAACGCAATAAAGTTGAATTAGAAACAAGTAAAAATACCCAGCGCTGTTATTTACTGTTTTTTTTTTTCTTCTTCTATCCCTTCGTTCTCCAAACGTGAAATGCGACCTACGATATGTGGGAAGGACAGGGAAACGTGAAATCACACTAACGCGCAATCATTGGACTGCGGCAGCCACGGAGCTTCGCAAATTATTCCCTCTTCGAAATATCGGCGCTCGAGACAACGCATGAGCGCACGCCGCCTCCCAGAGCACGGCCTGGGCAGATATATCGGAGTCGACGCCTGCCTTGCCAGACCTCGCAGTGTTTCAGGCTCCAGGCGCATCTTCCAAACGGCTCCCCTATAGTTACAGCCGCCCTGTTCCGTACAGCTAAAGAAAGACGCCGTGGCCGTGCAGCTGGCGTGAGGTTTCGCGCAGCGTCTTCGGAGTATGCTAGCCAGAACAGGTGCTTCTGATGACGCAGGTAAGAAACCGTGCCCCCATGGGCGCAATACCGGCCAGATTCCGCGATAATAAAGACAGAAGGAAAGAAAAGAAGAATAAAAAGGAAGAAAGAAAGTAAAACAGAGAGGAGAGGGAGAACGCTGCACAGCGGCGGCTACTGGTCAGAAAGAAAAAAGAAAGGAACTGACGATGGGGCAAAGGACGTTCCTGCGGTCGTGAATGCAATGATGCGTGGGCACACATACTTTCCGCCTTTCTCGGCGCTGCTGTTATTACTCCGCGTATATTACGGAAGCTGCCTACGTGAGCAAGCATTTGATGCAATGAAAGAACAACCTTGTTAGTCGGGATTTTGTTATTGCGTGCTGCACTACGTATACGGTACCTCTCCAACAGTTTATATTATTTTAGTTCGGTGAATATGTGGGATATAAAGGTGGCACACCGTGGCATGCGACCATGTTATGCAGAACGTTTATAGGAAGCAGGAGTTTTCCCTTCGGTCTCTCGCAAGATTCAACAGAAACCCATTGGATGGAAATCGCTATAGGAATACGTGCACTTGAACCACCGCTGCAACCATCAGAGCCCAGAGCTAGGATACCTGGAAAATTCCGTGGGCGGAAGATCTGAAGATTACCCTGTCACAGAAGGAGTTGCGTCTTTAAAATGTTCTGCACCACGGCTAAAAAGGCGCGCATTACACGACTACTACGCTTCCGTACTTGATAAACGTGCACTGACATCGTGTGCTGTGCGATGTCAGTGCACGTTAAAGAACCCCAGGTGGCTGAAATTTCCGGAGTCCTCTACTACAGCGTCTCTCATAGCCTGAGTCGCTTTGGGATGTTAAAACCCACAAACCAAACCAAACCAAACTTGATAAACTTACCTGCAAGCCAACAAGCCGGTGCTACTCTGTAACGCGCTAGCTTGATATTAAGTTAGCAAGAAAAAAAAAAAAGTCAACTGAAGGTTGGCGGACAGCTATCGCACTCGCGGCAGCCAGTGAACAAGACACGTTCTGGGTTTTCCCTTGTGATGACGATGTTGATGATGGGAGGGGGTGGGGGGTTGATCTTTCATGTCTGTATGCTCTGTGGCCCTATGTGAGCCCCATGTTCACTAGGGAATTTTTGTCGCTGTATGTTATGATTAAGGCTCACACCAGAGATGAACATACTGGCTATATCGGTGCATGACGTATCAAATTCAGTTCAGATCTATGACTATAGCAGAAAGTATGTTATTAGCGGCCAGAGGAATCAGATATCAAGTAGACAGTCCGTTCGAAACAAATTTCGGCATATTGACAGAATATATGAACCAACAAATATAACGGGCGTGTTACGCTATATCAGTTTGGCGATTGTAGCTGAATTCGTTCTATTTAACCTCTATATAGTGCGACGCTAAAGCACGTCGGCAACCAAGTCGCGTACCTGCATATGATTTAAAGGCCTTCGTTCATACTGCCCGTTTAAAATAGAAAAAGCGGATCGCTCCCAGTACTGCCGCAAAGTATATGACCGTGAGCGGATTCTGTTTGCCGACCGCGCACCATCCGGCAGGTTCTGGTTGTCCGGTCAAACTCACCCGGCGCTCTTGACCTTTCGTTCCACCCGTAAAAGCTTAGTGCCACCCCAGGGACGCTTATCGCTAAAGGCCTTTGCTTTCAACATGCAGCTTAGTATGCACCTGAATTTCGCAATCTGCTGCCTTCCCGAGCAATTTTGACGAATAAAGAGCGCATGCTGGAAAGCTGAACCGTATGAAACGAAGCCATGGCCGATGAAGGTCGACTCGACATTTACAGTACTCTGCAATGAGCTCCTGAATGTGAGTACAATGATCTTTCAGCGTCTCCTTCCGAACCGATATGTTGCTACAGCGGCTGAGACTCGACGTTACTGTTTCGTGCCTTCTGTTTCGTACGGTCACCGCAGGAGGGCTGCAAAAACATGAGATGCTAATTCACCTGGATCCCTCGAATCACAAAGAGGCTGTGATGCACAATCAAGGATCGAATCACAAAGCGGCTTAGCGCACCGCATATGCGCATGTTTTGTCTGTTTTGTTTTTATTTGTTGGTTCCTTGCGAATAGCGCGAAACTTTCGAGCCCATTCCATTCCTGGGAGAGGCTCGCGGCAATATTTCTTCCACAGCCCTTCTAGCGTTTCTCTTTTTGTTTATTTTGCATTCGATTCGATATGTTTGGGAGAGTTGCGAAGACGTTGTAGCTATTGTCTGCGGCGCAAAAAAGCCAGCCCGAGCTGCCCTATAGCGAGTGTGTTTCCGACGCGAGCAGCTTTTCCATTCTAAACTGCGGGCAGACAATCGAAAGAAAAGTGAGACAGCCGGTTAAAGGAAGGAATACAAAAGAAGCATAAACAGCCCAGAAATGAGGACGAGACAGTTCTTCCCTGCGCCCAATATGTGGCCCGCGACCCAGCTGCTTTACGAATGACGCTGCCGGATGGCGCGCCAGGCGAATGATTTGCATTTTATTGGGCGGCGCCATAACGGAAAGCCATTTTTCGCGCATGCCGCGACCGGTCTCCAACGACGCCAAGCGAAGACATTCCTTCTATTGTCGCCCTATGCTTATCGAACATGAACTTTTCTTCCTAAACGCTTCCTCCTTTCTTTCCTTTTATTTTCCCTCTGAGCTGTCTGCAATTCGACTGTGGCAACGGCGAGGAGCATATAGTCGATTCGCAGCACCAGCGAAATGCTCATAGGCAAGCAAAAAAAAAAAAAAAAAAAAGAAAGAAAAAAAATATGGAAAGCGGTGGACGATACGGGGGGTTTAGGTCTGCGGCACGCACAGCGATGCCATGTATTTTTACGGTCACAGCTCGGGATTTATGAGAGCATTAGTGCGGAGTTTCCAATACGCAGTTGCAAATGGCACGCGACCGTAGTCAGGTGGCGCTTAATGTTACATCTGCGTCACCAATACGACAACCTTGCATCTGAGATCAAATGAAATCAACAAATATGGTGAGTTTCTAAATGCGGGCACAGATATGTTACCGCGTACAGGAGCAAGAGTGGGGCGCGCAAGGTCAGAGTCACTTTTTGCAAAAAACAAAAATAAGGGGCTACAGCTGGAGCACCATCAGCGTGCTCAGACGCGATAAGCTTTGCAGGCGAGCTGCGAGATTAAAGCATACGTGCCGTCTTGGCACCACTATATTTAAGAACAGAAGCTTGCGCGAAGTAATTTAACACCACCTTCCACTCGGCGTCCCTCATAGCCTGGGTCACTAACCAAACCAAACCAGTCCCCGCACGACAAACTATGTACCCCGTTCCACTTAGCCGACCCAATCCGGCAATCACTGTGTGACGCGCCCTATACTCCTCGCAATCCCTCACCAGCCACCCGTCGCCTCCTATCCCCTCTTTGTCTTTCTATTCCTCCAAAACCTCCAAAAGGAGATTTAGATTTCTTCTGTTTGCCCCCTGCCAGCCGAGGCTTCAGACGGATGGACTGACATACATATTTTTCCAGTGATGTTTCTAATACAATACGCCCTAAAGTAAGTCTCCCAAAGTCGGGTCTCCCCTGCGTTGTGTAAGGGTGTGACCCGCATGCATGCTGGGTGACAAAAACTGTCTTAAATCACTGCGAGTAGTACAAGGTCACCGAAAAGCACTGTATCGAACATTGCAATTTACTTTGATTTTTTTCTCCATGTTTTAGCAGCAATATTGCTTTATTCGTTTTTATTGGTCTTTTTTTATATACAACTGGTATTTGTATTGCTATTGGTGTGACATTGATGAGAAAATTTAATGACCTTTGAAAAACACACACACACAACACAATCGTCTGCCACCTGCAGAGTGAAAACGCCAATTCTGGAGCTCGCAAAGGAACCGAAATTGCTGCCAGTGGAAGACTTTCGTGTTGCGAGTCATTCTATAATACAGTAGGCATTAAGGGCCGGTAACAGAGCTGAAGAGTTTGAAGAGCCAGAACAAGGAAGCTGAAATAAGCCGTGCGCAAATGAATAAAGCGAAATCTCCCCAGAAGCATTACAAAACCCGAACAGAAGCACTGAGATATAGCAACTCGACCGCGCGGCTGCCCGTCAAACAGGACCTCTGACTAAAAGTTCACAAATGGGCTAATGGACAACCACCTATACGTCTCCAGAATGCAAAACAGAAGCAGCTGAACTGCTGTGAAGACCTGAGCCGGATTCTGCTCAACAATGGGAATATTTTCACGCTTTTTAACCGACCCGAAACCCGCTAAATCGCCTAGGTTTTCTGCCGAACGGTTCTCTGTTAAGTGTGTATGTAAAAAAAAAAAAAAAAATAATAATAATAACATTTCCTTAAGAGCATCATGCTTTTTGGCTAAATTTCGGGCTGTGCAAAGACATTCGAGGTTGGTTTTTGCGCAACAAGAGATCAAAACCAATGCCGAGAAACACCGTGAGCTGATCCTGGATGGCAACGTCATTCCTCTGTACTCAAGAAAATGCAAGAAACATTGAATGGTCAGTGACCCAGTCTTGCTAACTGGGTCACTGCCTATGGCACGAAAAAGACCCTCGAGTGGTTTCAGGCGACCGTCCTCACCTTCTGGGTAGAAGTTTGGCCGTCAAATTACCCCGATCTCGGTTCGTTGCAACTCTAGCTAAAAAAATGCGCTCTTTCGAGCAATCTAACGAAGTACTGAACCGTGCTGTAGGGAAGGCCAGACGCGAAATTATTCTAGAAGGCATCACGATTATTTTAAACAATATTCAGACGCCTCTGGAAGCCTGTATTGAAGCATTACTTGGACATTTTGAAACTGAAATATTTATTGTTCGTACGGAATTTAACGTGCTTTCAAAAAAAATCTTAACGCGCGCCCTGCTTTTTCTTTTTGCATTAAAAATTGTAGGGTTCAAACATGATTTGAACACAGTGATAGAGCGAAAGCTGTGAGTGATGCAGCGATAGCCTCAGTAACACTGCCTTTTCAATCCGCGTCTTTTTTTTTTTTTTTAACTTTTCGTTAAGTTACGTTTTGGGGGAAAGGAAGGTGCCTTATACTTCTGGGTGGACACAATGGAATGGTGGACCCCTACACCTAACCAGGTCATGTTTTCCTATTTTTCTTGTAAATTGGTTCATAAGAAAGGAAAGGCGCACTATCTGTCAGACTTGAGGAAATGGAGGAAGTTGGGAGTGAAAGCGGAAAGAGTGAAAGAGGTCCCACAGTGGAGGGCTGCGGAATAAATTCGGCCACCTGGGGGCCTTTAACGTGCACTGACATCGCACAACACAGGGCTGCCCCTCCGTTGAAGTTAAATTTTGGGGAAAGGAGGGCGCTGTATACTTTTGGGTGAACATTACAGAATCGTGGACATTCACGGTTAATTAGGTCGAGATGTCATGAAGGTCAAATTTAGTGCCGCGCGAAGACCGGCTCTATCTAGCGTAGTGAATCTTTTGCTTCACTTGTAATTTGGTTTATAAGGAAGGAAAGGCGCAGTATCTGTCAAGGTCAATTGAAGGTCAAATTATCAGACACTCGAAGCGCGGCTCTATCTAGCGTAGTCTTTCGCTTCGAAATGCTACCGTTGTTTTTTCACATTGAAGTATTTTTCGGTCACCATGTACTTCGGTGCGTAAACTACGAATGGTTTGCCAGTTGGTGCGGAGGCCGCCATTTTGACACCATTTCAGTTGATCCCGATGACGAAAAGAATAAAGGGATTTCGTTCTGTCCTCGTGTACTTCGCGGCACACGCGTCCTTGAATCGCATTAGCCGCTCGTCTCGTGTGCCACCTGGCGCGTATCGCTTTCGAATCGTGGCTTGCACCTCCGCTACTTCGCGGCTGCAACGACATCGATGCAAGTCGACCGAAGCCGCATCCACTACAACGCGACGGACGGCGACCAAGGCACCTACGGCCTTCGGAGAAACCAGCGAAGCCGTTTGACGCACCTGCTGAGACCTTCACGAGCCCGGGATGCCTGCTCCCAGGGTGAGAGCTCCTCGTTTACTGGAGGCTGCGGTCATGTCTCCTGTCCCGATGACAAAACCCCACCGCTGCAGCTTCGAACCGCAATAGGCGCGACCACCATACAGCGATTGCCTCGAGCTGTATGCGCGGTTCGTGACAGCCGAAGGGCCAGTTTTCTACAGGACACGCGCTCTTCATGCAGGGGCTGCAAGCGTCCCTATTGTCGTCGGTGCAACTGGGAACTTCCTGTACTGCATCCAGGTTTCTGAATGTCGCCGCGTTTTCACGCGCGACGATCGTCTTTTTGCTTTATCGAACCAGAGCCGAATTACTACACCTTATCGCGAATGAAAACAATCTGGTGAGCTAGGAGAGCTGCTCGGGTGCGCAGTCGACGCCGGCAACAACGAAATCACCGTCCGCAAGGAGCGCATGGCGGCACTCGTTTCGCACTGTCTTTGTCAGGACGATGGTCAGCTCGTGCTGATAGTTCTCATTGGACTGCTGAATTTTACTGAAGAACCTGCGCTTGATAAACATGATGCGCGTGCTCCATCTGACCTCCTCGCTGCCGAAGAAGTGCGATAACTAGCGCAACTTCTGGAAGATTTCGTATACAGGCTGCAGCTGGAGTTCCCCCTCTTGGGGTAGAGCCTGGTGATGCGATTCGGGCGTGCAGAGAAGACGAGGAAGAACCTGCGCACTTGCCGGCAGCTGTCGTCCAGACCGCTACCCTCGGTGCTGCCACAGTCCACGCCGCCTATGCGCCTGCTGGGCGTCTACCACCTGGCCTTGGCGTCATTGAAGCAGCGTCGAAAACGCCATCGCACCGCATCGTGCAGTGCGTAGGCATCGCGGCCGCCACTGAAAGCCAGCAGGGTGTTGTGGTTATGGCGAGGCGGCTGCAGGATTCCCGCTGGCAGCAGGACATACAACACCAGCGCTTGCCTCGCCTTCGTTGTGGCTGCGAGCCGACGACAACCGCACGCGCGTTCTGTGTGACCAAACGCTTTAGCGCTCTGTTATGACGCTGCATTCTACTATGGCCGATGATATACCTCTGCTGAGTCGAAGAAGCGGCAAGGAAGCAACCTCGGCCGTGCCGTGCCAATAAAGATGAAGGAGGCGTTCGTTTGATAAATCAAATGTAAATATCCTTCATGGACCTTGTTGTCAGCGCCCAAGGTCGGGACGCTGGCTATTGTGTTTTCCCACGCAGTTGGGCACACACATCCTGGCATCTGGGTAGAGCCACGTTGTGCTTTATCACGAACTCTCCGATCCATGGGCTAGCGATGATGGGCCCAGTGCCATTTGGGATAATTTTTTCGGTTTTCTGTGTTTCAACGTGTTTGACCTATAGGAGCTCAAACATGCATATAATGTTCGCCTTGTTTTTGTCTAGAGTAAGTGTTCGCCACACGAATGCGCTATATGCTTTGACTAGCCGTTGCAGGTGCGCGCTTTTCTTTTTTTGCCTTCGCCGAGAAGGACTCCGTGTCTTAGTGAATCAATTCAGAGCATCCAGTTTCCGAATATATTACGCCAATACAGACCATATATAGCACGTACGTACCTAAGAGACATGCGTGTATTGCAGGATGAAGTAACACTAATCCAACGCTGGCCCGTTCCTGCTGCCTTAGGTTCCAAGCATTGCTTCTGATCGAAAATTGAGAGCCTTTTGTGCCCACTTTCGTGCCCATTATACGCGGTGAAATTCAAGACAGCAAACAGAAACAAAATGCAGAATTCAGCGGTATTTGTGTTTCATTGTAAAGGAAATATTTTTGCTGCCTCCTAAATGTTCATGTTGTAAAAATGATATATGTGCCTCCTGGCGTCTGCGTGGGCGTGTCTACCAGGCACCTATAGCGGGCGGGAGCAAGGAGCTTGCGGAAGAGCACTGCGTCACAGAGCCCATTTTTTTTTTTTTCATCCTTTGTCGCAGGTGTATATAAAGAGGCGGCTAGGTGGGAAAAAAGCCTATGCCGTCGGATTGTGCCTTTTTTTATTAATTTTATTTATAACAGCCGATAATTTTTGAGTGGTAATAAAAGGGAAGTCATTTGTGTGTGCTTTATGAAAAAAAAAAAAAAAACGGAAAGAGAGCGCACACTGACGCCCTCACTGAGGAAACGTACGCGAAGAGGGCGACACCCGGCAACCGCGCACGCGAATGAGGGTTGGAGCTCAATTCTTGGCAAACCTGCTGCGGTCGCGACACAAGTGCTTATCACTTGCGAGCATGTGAAAATGAATAAATCAATAAAGTAAAACATACGAAAGAGTACTTTGCCGCTGGATTTGGCAATCCTTGAGAGCTAGTCGAATTGATTACCCTCCCTGTTTTATTTGCCCCAGTATGGATATCGCTGCTCTAAGGAGCCGACTCTGTTCTTTCCAGAGCCGGTTGCCGTCGCCAAATAAACAGCACAAACAAAATCGACTTGACCAACAACGATACCTGAAAAAGCGAACTTACGAGCAAAGCACTCCTTACGTTTCTCATGGAACGCAAGATTATTATTATTATTATTATTATTATTATTATTATTATTATTATTATTATTATTATTATTATTATTATTATTATTATTATTATTATTATTATTATTATTATTATTATTATTATTATTATTATTTGCCCAGCATCAATACCTCATTATTGTTCCTCTGCACATTAAAATAAAGACTGACTAATTAGAATTATGACGCATTCTTGTACTCGTGCGATGGGGACGAGAATTCATAGCGAACTTTTCTGAATTGGTGAAAGTTTCAGTTTACTTTGCCAAAAAAGAAGAGAGCCAGGAAGGCCAATGCTTAACCTTCATTTTTCTTCGCTGCTGTCAAAGTTTTTTGCGCATTGTATGTTGTTAAAACTAAGCTTGACCGCCAGCGTTAATTGCATGCATGCCTGCTAGGGTAGCCTTCTTAAATATGTTAAAAACACCTACATGGTAAGTATTATTCTGAAATCCTGGAGCGGAGATATTACTGAACTTTAAGTGTAGAACTCGCGAAAGAATAAAAGAAATGACGTAAATTCACTTACAGAGCTTTTATATCGGGTTTTCAAGAGATCAAGCCTATAGCTATTCGCAACATTAGTATATGGGGTAGGTAATAACATTATGTGCGTTAAATTTATTAGCACATTTTCAAGGCCCCAGAAAAAGAGCGATTTGGTACAGTATATATATTTAAATACAGCGAAAACCGGCAGCCATAGCATCGGCTGAAGAGATTCTTTGTGTGGGCATCACGAATGACAAGAATGATAATAGAATTAGCGCACGCTAAAACGATGAAGGAAATGCTGAAAAGGAAGAGACGGGAGATGCTTCTTCAAATTACTAAGTTTGGAAGGTCAAGGGCTCACCCTTGACCTTCCAAACCGCCGGTCGGAGAATAGTCTGGGAAGATGAAATATGGCGCTAAGCTTTAATGCTCTTTGTGCTGTCAAAGCCACTTCTGTGGAATCCCATATCGCTGGCACATGTTAGAAGCCTTAGAGGGATTAGTGTTTTCATACAGGATGAATTTAAAACGTTTAGGCGCCCAGGAAAAGTTTCACCACCGTTAGTTAACCCAAGATGCGATTAGCGTTGCCAGCGACGTAGTAAGGTTATGCGTAAGCGACACGACACAGCATATATTACGTGAGCACAGGGATATTTATATTCAGTGACGGCTCACTTTCACTAACTTAAAGTAAATTAACTTCCGGAAACGGAAGCAGAACTTTCGAGAGGACTGGTAGCCCTTTCGGAACGGAACTGACACACAATTAGCCAGAGTTAACTATAGACGCAGAACATTCCCCTCCGGAACTTATATATCTGGCCGCGGATAGTAATGTGACTCGTAGCACTCGCCGAAGGGATAGAGCAGCGATAAATATGGCGGGTAAAAGAAAAGGAAAGCGATTTTTCTTCAAAAGTCCTAGCTTTGTCGTTTTTTTTTTTTTCCGCTGCGCCTTCAGTCCCTTAAAGCCCCCTCCTTCCGTTATCGGCGGCGGTATCGAGAAATATGGTTTTCGATCGCGTTGCTGGAGAACGGACAAACAACCGCAGACATCAGCGCAGGCGGTCACAAATGCGCAGCGAAAGGGAGCCAGGCGCAAACCTATGTTCACAAAACCGTGCGCTGACACCGGCGTGTTATTTCCAGGAACCGAAAGGTTATATTGTCGCCAAACCTCTTTCCCCTTCCTCAAAATATAGCTCCGACGAGCAGTCTGTTGGCAGCAGGAAGCTTTCACATTCGTATACTCTATATTTTCAGACGCTGCGCGTAAATGGTGCAGCGGCTTCTCAATATCCCTTGGCCGGGAATGCGTTCTGCCTTTGTCCGCCGCTGTGTACACAAGGCGCTCGGCCGCTGTTTATTCGCGCATTCGGGTGAAGCTGAATAAGATGGTTCAGGTCGATCCATTGCACGTTTGCGCAGTCCGGGAGCGAAAATCGTATACCAAAAAGGTAAAATGAAAACGCCAGAGACGAGAACGAGAGAGTGAGGGGGGAGGCAAAAGAGAGAGGGCAGAAGAAGGTTTGCTGGCCGACCGACCGAGAAGTTTGGTGACGATAGCAGTGGCTTTCAATTCTGAGCGACAATGCGCGAGGGAGCCATATAGAAGAAAGCGTTTGGAAAGGCGCCGTGTGGCAATACGGCACGTACTATAATAGGCGCGGAGTGATAAGAGCTACTGCGCACAAGGCGTTTGCAGCCAGCTCGGGAGAGAAAACAGAAAACCCGAGGTGCTCGTAATGCTCGGAGACGCCGGCGGCCGTCTGCGTAGTTTTTACTGCTTCCCGGCTCTCTTTGCTTTCACTGCTTCGACATTCGTATAGCCACCCAAACCGTGCCGCCGTATACAGAGTCCACTTCAAGACGAAGCGAAACGCCCGACGCCGCCTTCTCGGGCCCGTAACGACGCCGTGAAGTGCTTACTCGAGTTATACGCTTAGGACTCCCAGGCGTGGATGCAGCCGCTAAGAGAGATATCCCTACCGGAAACCTGGGGTGTCGCCTCGATTTTTCGCGCGCTTCGCCCGGGCCCGTTGCCCCGAGCGCGTTGAGTTCGTAGGAACGACATTGATACAGCGCTTTTCGCCCTGTCGCTGTGCCAGTATGTAATTACGCAGAGAATGACCGCAGAACTGTGCACGTTTGAATCACGGAGTCCCTAGCGCGGAAGAAGCGGCAGTTCGCGAAACGAGCATTTGGCATACGCACCACAAGTTACGCGTAAATAAGACTACAGGGAAGAGGAGTGAAGGCAACCTCCACAGTCTTCCACCAGGCGTCAAAATTGCCTTTCATGCAGGAATACCTCCCCCCCCCCCCCCCTTCCTATTTCTGTTTCATTTTAACTGACAGGGTGGATGGCTGCACTAATGTGTATAGTGTACTTATTATATATTACATTGAATGGACCTTTCCAGAATTTCTCATGTCTTGAATATTCTCCCTTCCCACCACCAACTCCTTTCTTTTATTCCCATTCCCCATGCGTGGTACAAACGGCGGTGATTCCCTCACTCGAGGAGACAGTTGAACGCACCACGTATCCCCCTCTTTACCCATCCCCTCCAATAACAAGAACATAACTCCTCCTCCTCCTCTTACAGGAATAAGGAGCGCCAGTAACTAAACGACCCGCAAACCCTCACATTACCTCAAAGTAGGTTTCCGAAGAGCACTTCGCAGTTGTGACAGCGTACGGAGTTTTATGTATTAATGTTAACTAACTAACTAAACTGAGTGAGTGAGTGAGTGAGTGAGTGAGTGAGTGAGTGAGTGAGTGAGTGAGTGAGTGAGTGAGTGAGTGAGTGAGTGAGTGAGTACGAATTCCTACCTACATAATAACACCAAGCGAAAAGTGAACACGATGGAAAATCTGATTAACCTGTTGTTTTGGAACTTCTGCCCAGAAGATGGAACAAGTATGCGTCTCGTGATCACAAGGAAATTGCCACTGAGTCCGAATAGTAGAAAAATAGCTGTGCCTAAACTTTTGAAACATTAGCTCATTGAAGCCATTGCGCAGTTTTAACAACATAAAAGCTTTTACGCGTTTGCATGTAAAGGCTGAACGACCTTCGAGAGCCATCTGTGCATACGCAGACATACATACACGAGAACACACGCGCATCCAAAGCGAGAACCCATCTCTACACAGGCTTTGCCGCGGTAGTTCAGTGCTTAGGACGCTTGACTGCTCAACCCAAGAGCGCGGGGTGAATCCCGGCCACTGCGATCACTTTTCGATGGAGGCGAACAACTAGGCGACCGTGTGCTGTGCGATGTCAGTGCACGTTAAATAACCCCAGGTGGCGGAAACGTCCGGAGCCCTCCACTACGGCGTAACTCATAGCTTCAGTCGCTTTCGGACGTTAAACCTCACAAACCAAGTCACACAATATCATAATTACACATACATTAACGAAATAAAATTGAAGCAGCCCATAGGTTAAGGAAGTTTGTGCTTCAAAATGCTATTGTGGCCTAACGGCATTCCTTCTAATTGTACGAAGTTCTATTTGTATCTGCTTGAATTTTACGCTGCATGGCTCGATGTTCTACAGTAATAAATATGCCGCCAAGTGGATGATTGTTATATATAATTTAGAATAAGCGATAAATGGATAAAGAGAAAGGGACATGTAGCATGATTAATGAGGAATTAGGTTGCTTGACTGTACCCACGGATGAGAAGGAAGTTAGAATGAGATGAAGTCAGAACGAGTAATATTAAAGCATGGGCAACCATTCAAAAGAAGTTCAGAACAATAAGCGGCGTAGCTTGTTGTGACAGTTGGCAACGACAGACATTAGGACGCCAGAACACGTCAATGGCTTCCTCGAGGCCACCGTCTGTTCCAATGCTGCTCGCAGAGGATAAAAAGTAAAAAAAAAAAAAAAAAGAAAATGGGTTGTGAGAAAAACTGTCCCCGATTACTATTCGTGGCACCACATGTTTACAGAGGCGCAGCTGATCCGAGCTCTCGGCTGACACAGCCTTCGTAAAACGTTTACGGAATAGGATCCCCACTGTCAGTGCGCCGGTGTGCCTCGCACAGTGGCCAATGAATGCGTGCACGATGCATCTACATCCTACTAAATGGGCCTATGTCCGCTCATTTGCATAAGGTATCGACCCAACACGCGCATAATTAACGCGCAAGCCCACCCGCACGCGCGGATGCGCCATGAGGTCTTTCCGTGCGCTGTCGAGAGCGTGCCACAGCACCCTCATACTGACATAATTATTACCGCTTGCTCCCATCTTTTATTTTCTGTTTTTGTTCGGTGCCCTTCTGACTTATCCTGAATTACGCTTATACCTGACCTCCTGTGCACATGCTGAGGACACCGTTCATGCGGCGGGAGTATGGAGAGGGGAGAACGAGTCGCTTGGGTCGTTTTCTGCCTCAATTCTTGGCGAAGGGGGGGGGGGGGAGGGGGGGGCGCAGAGTGACAGTTTCGGATTGTTCGCTTCTCGAAAGGCGGGGGCACAGAGGAGGCAAATACCGAAGAAAAAGAAAGTGAGTTCGCGCACACGCACACTGATGTTTCGCCAGGGCCTTCTATGTCGCACTTGCGAGTACAAGCGAAATAAGTCCGGCGCCACGCTGAGCGGCCTCCGAAGTACATGCGCCACCATGTCGTATACGCGGGCTTGCCCCTGTAATCTCGCTCAGTCTGGCGGTATGAGCCGTGATAGAGGGGCTATCAGCTTCGGTCGGCTAGCCAGCTCTCTCTCCGTGTCGTAAGCTACTAAAACCACCCAGTTTGCACAAGCCGGCACAAGTGTGGGGAAGAGAAGCACACATGCGTTACAGGACTATGCAACCGAACCCAGTCGATTAGGGCCCGAAGTACGGCCGGCTGCAAAATTAGGGTCTCTTGCCTTTTACTTCGTTTCTACGCGACATCGAGAAATAGCGAGCGGGCGACGAGTCGATAAATGCGATCATTTATTTCCATCGCTGGCCGGACAGACTCCTCGCCTGGCCGATCTGACGCTACGCTGGCTCCATTGTTTCGCACAGTGGAAGCAGAAAACTTCAGCCGGTTCCTTTCCTTTTTCGGCCCACCCCTGAAACTTCGGCGGACTTTTTTTTTTCTCCGCTAAAGACAGTGACTGATTCGCACATGCGCCTAAGTATTATGCGTTGGCAGATATGCAAATATTGAGAGCCAGTGCGCATGAAAAAAAAGAGGACTTCTTTTCTTTCGGAATACACGAAAATTAGTTACATTTTGCGTTGAAACGCTTCACACGCAGGAACTTATAAGCTCCTTCATTTAGATAGCCTGCTATAAATACAGTGGAATGTTTTAAAAACGCTTTCTTCGAACTACTCGACATGTTTGGCGCTAGAATTCCGCCAAGTGTGCGCTGCTATTTCTACTAAAAAAATAATAATAAAGCAACGCGCCGATCATGATATTACGAGAGCAAGTGAAGAATATGAAGAATACGTAAACATTCATCAGTGACAGACCAGCAAACGATTCACTGTCGTGTTGCGAAATCTAGACTTGAGTATAAAAATTTCAAACCGCTGATTTTTTTCTTCTCTTTATCCTCTCCTTTAAACAGCACTGTTTTGCAACTTTACCTACCACTACTGATCAGTGGCTAAGGCATCTGGCTGCCGAGCGCAAGAACACGCGATCGAAACCGGGCGGCCGCATTTCAGCGGCAGCGAAATGGGTAAACGCCCATGTGCGGAGATTTCGCGGCACGTCAAACAACTCCAGGAGGTGATCCACAGCCCTCCTGTAGTGCGTGTGGCCCACAATGTTCATTGGGCGCGTAAAGCCCTATTTATCATTGACCATTTCGACAACGACGATTACTCGTGTCGTACAATTTGGAAGCTCTGACGTGGGCGCTTCATTCCGACTGCGGTGTAGTCGGTGGCAGCTGTTTGCCGCCTTCTTCTCTCCGGCGGCGAATAAAGGGGAGCCTCTGTCCATCCGACGGGACGGCGACGGCAGCAACGATCGGCGTCGACACGGGGAACGATTAACGACGAAGCCCAGGACCTGATTAGCGCGCTCGCCGAGGTTCGCGCGTGTGGCTGCCGTTTGGCAAAGGGCGCGACCTTGGGGGCCACGGCAGAAGGCAGCGGGAACTGCTCTTGTTTACGGTCTGGTAGCAGCGGCTGGGAAGCGAGCGTCGACTTACTGGTTGGGTCCCCAGCATCCTCCTCTTCGGCCTCTCCTTCGGGCGCATCCTTGGCAGGAGCCTCTGGAGGCGGATTGGCCACTGCGCAGACAGAGAAAGAGGGAGAACTGGTCAGCGTCGGGGGCAGCAAAGCCAATTTATGCAACGGGAATTGAGCCTCGAAAGCAGGCCAGGAATGGAACGAAAAACGAAGCGACGAGAGCGCCTTCGTCCGCCGCTACTTCGGTCCCGTTCATAAGTCGTTCCTGGCTTCGAGTGCCGCTACCAAGAGACCAAAAACACACATACGCCAGCCGCACGCTTCGCAGGCTCATTCTGTTATGAGTCAACAAAAAGCTAAGCAGATGTCGAAGAAAAACAAAAAACAAAACAAGACTCTTGGCATTGCCGGGGATTACCGATATTCCTTCCCACATACTTCCCAGGCTATTAGCGGAAGGATTACCCATACCACGCGGATGCTCCGATACTTTATCCATTTGATCCCGACTCTCTGCAGCTCTAATCGCGACATTCGCAGGCTCTGCACGTCAACAGTAACTGATTTAGCTCGCCTGCTTAACAAGCTGCGCCCTGCTTCCTTGGAACAAACTTCCATACCCCGATCGAAGATAGACAAGCGAGCATGAATACCGCCTGCGTCTTCACACTGCCGCCAACACCCTCGACACTTTATGGCGATGTTCTTGGCGTTAACCGTCAGCTCTCGCGCTCTAACGAGATGAAGTGTCGATCAATATCGGCCTGTTTGGCTCGTAGTTTTTCCATTCCAAAAAACTAGACCGACACGTGCCGGAAATGTGCAATTCATTGAAGAAGCTTTCGTCTCACCGCACGAATCTGCATAAAATCGAATGCAGCGCTATGAATCGCTCTTCAAGCGAAATTATCCAAACAGACGCAAAACAAACACATCATTATTCTTTATCGAGGGCTATAATAAAGGCGGCTTTTGTGCTCTTTTTGCACACAGTGCATGAAGCGAGCGGTGGCGTAGAGACGAGCGGCCGCCTTGGCGTGGCATATTCTATATTGTGATATAGTTAGATGTAATGAGATATTTATACCAGTGCGCTGTAAAGAGTACGGCATCCGAAGTTTTATTCTGATCCATGTGATTTGCCGCCTTCATCGAATTCACCAAACAGTCAATTGAAACTCAAGCTAGCTATAGTTCCTGAAGAGGTACATGGGGATGGGAAAGAGAGTTGATTGTAATTGATTTTAACTACAAAATACCGTAACCAAGTAGAGGACAAGAAACGAACTCACATACAGGAAACGATTCCATATTCACCAGAAGTTATCAAGCATAAAGATCAGACACGCTTCTGACGAAGCTCACAGAAACACTGACTCTCACACACAGACGCAAAATAAGGTAGGGCGTCCTGTAACGACATCAATGTCGAAGATAAAAAATAAAATAAATAAATGAGCAGAGCATCAGGAAACCGAGGCTGACTGGCGCAAGTTCCTTAGGGAGAACTAGCTCAACTTGTAGCGCGCAAGATACAGTAGCAACGGCGGCACATTTCCGGACGAAAATAATCAATTCCAGAAAGAGCCACCTCGATGCAAAACCTTCCTGGCTGGGGGACAAATAAAAAATTCTGAGAGAAGACAAAGAATGAAGACACTGCGACTCCGCCACGGCTGTCCCGGACGTAAAGAGGCAAACACGGCACTCAACGAAACAAACGGCAAATCGCACGCGCACGTCACCAATAAGCACAGCAGGAGCTGAGCGAGAGAGGGCAGCTTATTCAAGGAAGCTAACAGTGTTATCGGAGAACACCAGATGTCTGCGCCACACATTGGTAGAAGGAAAGAAAAGAACAATAAAAATAGGAATGGGCATCTTGCGGAGGCCACCTCCGAACACGATCTATGCTGCCTTCCTCATGGCCTGATCCGAGGCAATTTCCCGAGAGGACTGTCTTGCAGCCGCGACGAGGCAGAGCAGAGTATAGCCACGGACGGGGTTATTGTCGTCGGCTGGAGCGCTCCCTGCGGCCGTTCAATAGGCTGGGACAAATTAGGGCGCAGTTTTGTGAACATCTTCCATCAGTCTTCCTCGAGCGAGGGCTTCCCGGAGCCGGGGAGGAAGCCATTTACGGTGCGATCGTTACGCGAGACCAAAAATTGTTACTCAACCGACCACGATGCAACATTCGGGTTCCGAACTGACACGTGATAACGATCCGGTATACGAGACGCCATCGCTATCACGTAACACAAATTTAGCTAGTATCTACTGCGCACAACGGTGCGGGTTCGTGCATAGTGACCCCCTGCCTGTTTGAGAAGAGTCACTGCTTCCATGACCTGGTATTTTGTAGACTGATCGAAGAAAGCAGTCTGCTCTGGCTTGTACAGATGCCTCAAATGCTGTACCACAGGACAGCCTGGCTGAATTTAATATTTCGTTCCCAATACTAGCTGCTCCTGACGCACAGAGCTTGCATGCCCGATGGATAAACGCCTGTCAGAGTCGACATTTTTGAAAAGATGAAAGCTTGCCCAAAAACCTGCGCGACCGCTCAATGAGGGGGCCTCAGTGACGCATGACTCAGGGAAAGGAAAGACTGCTTGCAAGAAGCGCAAGACTCGTACGCATCCTATTCTTGTCTGCCAGTATCCCGGGGATCCGTTCGTGTTACTGCTGAGCCTACACGGGGCCTGGCACGACGCTCCAATGCAAACACCCACCGCGAGAGCTCCGGGACGTTAGCGAAGCGCCGCAAAAACCATGCGAAGCCCAAAACCAAAGAAGTCCCGAATCTCCGGGCCAAAAAGTCCTGCATGCTATAGAGAGTGACGTCAATAAAAGTCACGCTCGTGGATTAGTGGGTTTATTTCTTTGCACCCAGCCGTTCTCTCTTCCCTGCGCAGGTTCAGTGCACACACTGAGGGCGACATTTGATTGGGACACTCAAAGAACCCCGCGGCGGTTGGTGGTCCGTGAACACTGTAGAAACTATAAGTGCTGCTCTCGGTTGGTGATGACAGAACGTATAATAAAGACTGGACGAGCAGTAAGAATGGAACTCAGGAGCAGGCGTTTTCGTACCCACATTTCATAGCATCGAGTCAAGCAGGTCTATGCTGTTTGCCTATTCAAACAAGCGGGGATAAATCGGCAGTATTAGGCAACGTACGTCATCGCACTCAATAGCGTAAAATATTCATCAAACTAAGCCAACAGTAGCAGAAAGAATCTTTCAAGCTATTACAAGAAAAAAAAAAAAAAACTTCGTTCACCAAAATCTCTCTCTCTTCTCTGCTACACCACTTTTCTTGCTGCGATAGCGTAGTTAAGAGCATTCGGTGAATCATATACAGAGGAGGCGTCGGTTTCCGTTTTTTTTTCCCGCGCTACAAATCTGAAATTCGAATTAGCATTACGCGCTACACATGCAGTAGGCAATTGAGGTCGAACTGGCCCTTTCCAGCAAACGCGCTCTTGGTCACATAGATGCACGGTGGCAGCTATTACTGCCTTCTAAGAATCAGCACTCCCGAATACGCTATCTGTATCGACCTATCCCGCTTCATGCAACATGCATGACTTGGGACGTTTCACTCTCGATTTACTATTTAAATGACGCTGTTGGAATCCTGTGCATATAATTTCATCGTGCGGGCGTAGCGGAGTATCAAAATCTGCAGCATGAGACCCGACTGGTTCATGTCCTATGTCTGCTCGACTGTTTGTAGGTTTGCAGTTATTTTTGTCGTAAACATGAATTACTGCTACGTGTAGGGGTTAAGCGCAACGAAACACCCTATGGGGGAATACAATAAGCGAAAAGTATCGAACAAGAACAGCTCCTCGCGTGTTTACATGGCTCTGAAACGCTCAACTTATTTCCTCTGTTATCAAAACGCTCTCAAAAGGTGAAGAATGGCAGACATGGCGGCAACGACAGATTTGTTACGTACGACTGATAAGGAAGAATTGAGCTCAAGTTTTGATATAAGTTACAAGATGGGACACCTCCACGAAGGACACAGCCCTGCCACAAATGGCACCAACAGAACTTTGATTTTATTCAAATTACTACGAAAGAAGTATGATGCAAAGGTGGTCATCACTGACTTAACGAACATGTTTTTGAGAAGCGTCGAAAATGAAAGTACTGCAGTTTTGAAACTTTGGTAGCTAGATGATGCTGTTTAATTTGGTATTGTGACGAGGCCACGTCCAGCGACGAATACTTTCCTTCACCTCTTCTTAAGTCGTCCCTTCGATAAATCGATTGATTCTTGTGGTGCGCACCATTGCCTACCATAGATGCAAAAGGCGCTTATCCATTCAAAGGAGAAGCGTATACAACACCTTATATGTACAACCGCCACTAGGAGTCTTGGAAGTAGGCGTTGTCGGAGAAATTTAGTATATATTTAAATATAGTTCTCATTACTTGACATTTAATAGCATACAGTGCATTTCGCACACTCCGAGTGAGGCTGCATATATCTATTCCAGCCTGCATACAAAAATAGCGATGAAACGAACGTTCTTCTTTTTTTTTTTTTTCTCTCTGATATCACGTTCCCTAGACCTGTAGATTCTAAATTCTTTAGTTGCACAAAGCATGCGCGCGCCAGCTGAGTACCATGCAACATGCATATCGTTAGCTGCTGAGGAAGGGAGCGCTCACGAGGATCCCCCGGAAACTGGTTCTGAAACGGATTAACGCCCACTAAACTGGCTTCTTTTTTCTCACTACTCCTCATGTGGGAAACGATTTGTGAGTGGGCCGAGACGGAGGGCGACAGCTGCTTCTGGACTGAACCGCGCGACCAGGCCCTGGCCACGGTGAAGCTGCAGCCGCACGGCCAGCGTCTTGACCCGAGGGCGCCGCCGCGTCTCCTCCTCGGAGTTCGTAAACCGAGCAACGCTCCTATTTACCTTGAGGAAACTGCATCCAAAGAGGTGCGGCCTCGGCGGACGGCGCCCGCCATGTTTGCCGAAGAGCGCAGTGTCTACGCAAGCAGCACTTCATTCAGCAAAGTGTTTTTCCTAGCGAGGCACAGCCTCGCGCGACAACAGTTTGTTTGCGCATCAAGGACGCGAAAAAGAGCTCGGCACGGCAGCAGCAAGAGCGGAGCCAGACTCTCCGCGGCTTTTGTGCTGTGCGGCGGCGCCTGGCGCTGTTTGCTTCCAGCCGAGACCCGCGATGGAGGTAAAAAGGAGAGCCGCAAGCAGTCTCGTTGCTCGGCTGTTTCTCGATTTCTGCTCCCACGACGCACCTCTTTTGCTTTTCCTCATTCAGCGGCTGTCTCGAGAGAGTGAGAGCGGGCATCTCCGAGTGAAATTAGTGTGATGCGACCAACTTAGCCGGCACCACCGTGGCCGGCACACTGCCGCCGACCACTGCGGGACAATAACAAGGTAGACGTATCGCCTCTTTACGTTATTTTCTGCACTGAGCCCAGCGAGATATGTACACCCTTACAGAAGAACCTACAAAAAGTTTGCGCAAAGAAGCGTGTGCGGTTGCAAATGCGCACGCGCGTAATATATAGGCCCACACCGTGTGCGCACTCACTGCGCAAGGGGCTAGTATAGGAAGGGATAGTACAGGGCGTGAACGGAGCTCCCTCTATTTCCCTCTGACACTCGCATACGTCAAAAGCACCAGCAGAGACCAGGCGCTCCGGATGCGAGTGACCTCGCAACGTAGGCTCCGGAGTCGCTTGCGCTGATTTCGGGTTAGGCTGCCGCCCCAATTAGTGTGAAGCGCCCTGCGAAGTAATTGAGCCCCGTGATCAGGAAAAGAAAGAAGCCCAACTACTGGAGAGGACGGCGGCAAGAGCCATCGCTGTAGGGATATGAGGTCGGCCCCGTTCCCCTAATTGATGAGTTTCTTAAGAGCAGACTTGTGCACAAGCGCACACACGCACGCACACTCGCACGCACACTCTCACGCACGCACGCACGCACGCACGACGCGCGTATTAAGGCGGCCAGACTTTATGCGACAGGAACCGAACTCTGCCTTCATCTCGTCCCTTCAGTGCTTTGGGCTGCCAGATGAAAAAAAGAAGTAAGAATTTTCTCCCGTTTCTTTTCGCGGTAAATTTAGGCTCTTGCACGCGCTCGCCACAACTGTCATCATACTCTCCAAAGCGCATCAACGCAGCGGGTAAATTATTTCACTTCTCTTTAGTTCTCGCTCACGATGTAATGAGCACATAAGAGTTGTGCTGGTGCGTTTCGGATAGAAGTGTAGGGACAAGCGTTGCTGTCCCTGGCGACTTGTGACGGCAGCGCTGACATCAGCTGACAAGAAAAGTGAAATTTACCAAAAAGATAATAAGAATAACTTCTGCCTCGACGTTTCGCGCACCGTAGGCGTAAACGGACGCAAATACTCAGAGGAGAGGAAAAATGAGTCAGTCGAAGATTACATTCACACTGCCGCACTGCGCGTTTTATCGGAAGTAGTGAAAGCCATCCTGTAACCTTGGGCCTTATACTACAGAAGACACGTTTCTGACTTTCGGTGTTCCGGGCACACCCCGTATAAAGGCGCACGCATATTTGCATTCAAAGTACATGCGGCGAGAGAAGACAGCGGGCGACGCAAGTACGCATGTTCCTTCCGAAGCAAGAGGAGGAGAATCTGCGCGACGTTCGCATCAAGATGTGGGCAGAAAGAAGCGGCGAACGTTCTCTTTCCGGTGTCGCCTTTCGCCGTGTAATTGCTGCCGTCAGCACACGATCCCGGCCGACATAACCGCTCATTACAACCTCAAGACCACTCAGACAAGGCGAAACAGGAACACCCACGCAGCAGGGTATACGTGGGTGGCAAAAAAATGACTGCAGGGCTGGCAACAACTTTTCAACAGGAAACGGCACATGAGCAGACTGTTTCTCCAAATCAAGAATGAGACTGCAGAAAAAAGAGGCACCACGAAACAAATGCTGACGTCATCTGCGAATGATTGCCGACACAGTGAGAAAAGAAGACCACATGAAAATGCGCTCTGTGCCCTTTAGCTCTCCGTGCGAACACTCCGGTGCAGTTTGAGTGCGCTGCACAGCGCGGGTGCAGTATTTATAGGGATGCCAACTGCAACGGAAGAAGAGAGAAAAGGACAGTGGCTTGGAGACAAGAATGGAGAGCTTTGTAAACAAAGACACCCGCGATCAAACACCGCTTGACTACAGCTCTTGCCAGTCCATCTTGCTCGGGTGGCTCCGGACACCCAAGAGCGCCACATGCAGTATGGGTGGCTGGGTGCACCGGGGCCGCCGTTTCTCACTCGCCACAAAGGCTCTTCTTAACGGGCTGCATCTGTATGCCACTGTCTGCCATTTCTCTTCCAGCGTCGGCACACTTCCTTCCCGTATCTACAGGCCAGAAACGCCTGAACAGGTAATATAACAGGTCGCATGTCACGCGCTATGCCAAAGTGGCGACAGGACGCTGATAATGCTTTGAAGCAAAGCTGAAAAAGAGTTGGAAAATGACGTGGTGGATGTGCTCTGGGGAAATTCCACACCTAGCGAGGAATGATCAGCCCCCAATCCCGGGTCTTGACAGTCTTCGATGGAAATGAAAGCCTCGCAGCGCTGTCGAGGGAGGAAGTGAAATTTGCGGCAGACATATATATTTGAATTGTACGCATGCATAGCAAACTATCACAACGCTCTAAATGAGTACTCTTCGAAAACAGTGTCTAACCAGTCTCCAGTGCAGCGCTCAACACATGTAACGTGTGGCCAGAATATTACGAAGCCCGGCGCTCGAAATATTCTGAAGCGTCGGCCGAAAAAATACGGAGGTTTCTTCGACTTGTATACGCGAAGGCAGCAGAGGCATGTGCTAACATATGTATAAACTAGGTAATTTCATTAGGTAAGACGCGACAATAGTTCGACCACCGAAGCGTGTTCCGTGTAATTATGGCCGGGCAGCCCACTTTGCAAGCGCTACAATACCGCTGTGTGGTAGCACATAGTGCACGCTTATATCAATGTATCGGGCCTGCCGCCGCTGTCTCCTTTTTCCTTAAACCCATTTCCAGTGACCGGGAAAAAAAAAAAAAAGATTTCCGCTTGTATTATTTCCCATTCAATCATTGGGTCTGTTTCTGGTTTCCGTGCACATTATTCCCGTTCGTGTAACACAAAAGATACACCAAAGAATGGCGCAGTGAGTAATAACTTATACTACAGAAATAACAGGCGGTTAGGGTAACAAACTGGATTCCAAGGGAAGGAAAGCGTAGCAGGGGATGGCAGAAAGTTAGGTGGGCGGATGAGGTTAAGAAGTTCGCAGGGGTCAAGTGGATGCAGCTTGCACAGAACCGGGTTAAGTGGAGAAATATGGGAGAGGCCTTCGCCCTGCAGTGGGTATAGTCAGGCTGATGATGATGATGATGATGATAAGCAGGAAGCTGCCTCACAATGTTTATTCATTGTGCCCTTAAGCTCTATGGTTTTACAGAGCTAAGGGAGTGGGCTAAAACAAAGAAATTAGCAAGTAAATGAACAAAAAGAAACACAATCTATCAGACAAAATTTACATATACGCTGCAAATAAAATGCAAAAGAAAGAGCATATGAAAAATAAAAAAGGATTTAATAAAGTACTGTGCACAAAGGCGGCTAAAACAATGTACAGAAAGAGCCAGAACAATTATTTTAAGACACTACAGCTCCCATTGTCACAGCTAAAATACCTGAACGAACGTGCCTACATTTTACGTAGCTATAACACTCCATACCTTGGCCAAATGCCTCATTCCCCTGTATTCAGTGCTGCAGCTGCCACTATTGAATATCTTTACGTGAAGCGAGTTTTGTGCATTAGTTAATATCGTTATGGGTGGTAGCAAGTTTATGTCGATAGCAACCTGCGAGAACTCGAGATCTGCCGCGTTTAGGGACGCGCAGGAGCTCGCCAGGCTGACGATATGGTATACACAGTCCGCTTCTTATTGGAAAAGGCAAGTGGTGATATCGCAGCACTAACCTTTCGAAGTTCCGGCATTTCTAAGCTTTAAATCTTCCTTTTTTACTAAAGGTGAACGTTATACGCAAGAGTAAACAAGCAAAAACCGTGAAAACAGTAAACGCGAAGGAAATAAGAAGAAAGAACGGAACGAAAAACAAAAAACAAAATAAGTCTCCCCGCGCAGCGGTCCACCGCCAGCTTCGCTCCTGTTCGTGGGCTAAGAGGGCACTTAGTTTGCGAATCACGCTCCCAAAGCTGTTTGAAATATTTTAGGAGCCGGCCGAGAATCGGCGTGACGCTTGCCGCCGCACCTTATTGATCGAAAAACCGCGGCGAGGTCGTGGCTTCGTCCATGTGCACTCGCCGTATAATATATATATATATATATATATATATATATATATATATATATCAAGGGGAAAAGAGAGTGCTCGTTATAATACATGAAGGAAAGAAGCCGACAGTCGGCGAGGCCAAGGAAAGCGTTGGGGATGGTACTTTATGTCGTTTTTTTTTTGTTTTTTTTTTTTTAATGTTTACTTGGATAATCACAGAAATTAGTAATGTAATCTGTTTAGAGGAAAGATAATTAGACACAAAGTAGAAGAAAAAACAACGTGTCGATGATGGGATCCGAACCCACGACCTCCGAATAACGCGTCCGGTGCTCTTCCAACTGAGCTACATCGGCCGCTGTCCCCCCTGCTACTTTCTTGGGTATTTATGTTGTCTGTATACGAACCTTGAGAGTGTGCAGGGGGGACAGCGGCCGATGTAGCTCAGTTGGAAGAGCACCGGACGCGTTATTCGGAGGTCGTGGGTTCGGATCCCATCATCGGCACGTTGTTTTTTCTTCTACTTTGTGTCTAATTATCTTTCCTCTAAACAGATTACATTACTAATTTCTGTGATTATCCAAGTAAACATTAAAAAAAAAACAAAAAAAAAACGACATAAAGTACCATCCCCAACGCTTTCCTTGGCCTCGCCGACTGTTGGCTTCTTTCCTTTATATATATATATATATATATATATTACACACACACACACACACACACACACACACACACACACACACACACACACACACACACACACACACACACACACACACACACACACACACACACACACACACACACACACACACACACACACACACACACACACACACACACACACACACACACACACACACACACACACACACACACACACACACACACACACATACGCACGCACGCACATGCACGCACACAAAGATGCGTGTAACCTAGTGACGCTAAACCATCGATGGCGGGCCGCCGGAGCGCGAAGTGTCACGTGCGCGAGGGGCGACACTCGCTCGGCATAGCAATAAGCCGCTGGTGTGACTGAGCACCTGTCTTCGACCGTTATAAAGGCTTAATGCCGTGGTAGAAACCTCTGTTACGCGGAACCACTCATCAACCGGCCGGGCGCATGAAGAGCGCCGGCAACGACGTCCCGCACGCTGACCCGCGGAACTGGAGCGCAACAAACGGGAAGTGCTTCCGGTGACCTACCCCAACTAACACACGAACACAGACAAGCATGTACAAAAAAAAAATTAAAAAAAAATGCCAGCGTTCGTTCAATATGCGCTTAGGCTGCACGCAGTTTTTTTCCGGTCGTCTGCTTCAGAAACATAGTCGCGGAAGCGGCTGGGCCTATTTCCGCTCCATGCAGCATTCATAGCAAGCCCTGCTATAAACCGTGTATAAGTAACGTGATGCATTCAGTCTGCATTGAGGAACACTAAAAATGCCCGACCAAGTCACCTCTTCCAGGACGCAGTTTTGTTCTCTCTGTATTTGTTTTTTTTTTCTTTTTGTGGTGGAGGGAGAAATTAGTGCATTAACCCCACATAAAGAGAGATAGAACGAGCCGCGTGCAGTCTGTAATGATAGCATGCATTAAGCAACGCTAAACCACTTTCTTTGCATTGTCTCAAAGCGACACCAAAACTCGTCACAAACCTGCATATTTTCATGTACGTACGCTTGTGCGTGTGCGAGCAACAATGGTTTTCTCGGCTGCATATTAGTGTACATGAAAGATGATTCCGGTTGCCGCAAGCCTTTCCAGGTTCCATGGTGAGGCGATAGCCCTGATGGTGCATAAAATGTCACGAGACACTATGGCGCTTCCGAGCGACGTCTACTCGAGGGTGTGGCTGTGTGCTTTGTCAAGCCGCCCATTATGCATTTGGGGAGCCAGAATTCTGTGCGCCCGAGCAGTGATGAAAATATCATGTTCAGAACTTTGGAATGGATATGGAAATAACCAATGGCTAACTACAGATATCTAATCACATTGAGAAACCTATGCATAAAAATTAAACGTCAGCTGCCAGATTTCACTTGCTTACGAATTAACGCGTCTCCTTTCCTTCCACCACCGCTGACCCTAACCCTAAAAAAAAAAAAAAAAAAAAAAAATCAATTCTCCAGGAAATGCCAATTTAGATATGAGTTAACATATGCTCTGAAGAAGCCGATATTTATGGCCGATACACGCTGTTACTCACACCGTTACCTTTGCTGTGGATTTTTTTTTTTTTTCTCGCGGATGATGATGGCCTGCGGAACATGCGGATCAGCCACAGCCCACTGTCTAATGCCTGACCAATGCGTCGGATATTCAGCTACATTTCAGGATACCCTCTTTTCTTCGGGACCATATTCGCTAGGCTCTTACTGCGTTCTGTTCATGACATCTGCTGTCGTGATTGGCCGGTGTCAAGAGGAGCTGACCAGTCCCGGTAGACTGCTAAAGCGCGACCCAATCGCAAAACACGTCCTCGCGTATGAAGATAGCCTCGAGAATCTTCGCCCTGATTCGTTCGAGCCCATTTTTACTCGACGCCTAGGTACGACGATGAGGGCAGTGCGCCGAGCAGCCAGGCTTGAGAGGCGCTTTTCGAATGGCGAGGCGGCGTCAACGAGCAGGTTGCGCCAGAGAAGCGCCAGCGACCCAAAATAGGCGACAGCGCAAATGACCGCAGGGCCGGCTTCGCTTTGCATGCAAAAAGGGGCCCGACGCGCGGCGAATCTTGGCGGCGGCGACCGAGGGTGCCACGCCCTCGAGAGAGACACTCGAGGGGCCAGCCTAGCAAGCGCAGTAAGACAAACACGAGAGCGCGCCGTCAGCATTTCGGGGAAATCCTTTCGGCTCGTCCTCTCGCCTTGTCGCGGCGGAGCCATTCGCTGCTCTGCAAAGGTCAGCGGAGCTTCTCGCACCGAGCACCTTTGGCGCCACTCGCGCAGTTGTGGTGGCAGGCCGTGAGTACGCGTGAGATTCCCGCCAGGTGTACACCAGCAGCAAAGAGAGCAGCGGCCGCTCCCTTTTAGCCACCCAACTGTCCCCACTTTCTTTTTTTTTTTTTTTTTTTTTTTTTTTTCAGACTAAAAATGAAAAAGCCCAGAGCCCTCGTGCTAACGGCGGAGATTGCAGTGTTCCACACGTTGAAAGGCAGCCCACTGGGGCCGGAGTTCATGATATCATCCCCCGCTACCCTTTTCGTCTCGGTGAAGCTTTTCGAAAGATGAACCGTATAGCACTCGTATGTGACGTCAACGCTCACCGCTGTCGTCGCGTTCGCGCTTCCCATAGGGACAAGCATGCGGAGGAGCATACGGGTTTGTGTTAAAACTCCGTCCTTGCTAGCTCGTCATTCCGCCCTGCAGAAAAGTGACAAACGCAGTGTTTGTTCTAAATTCGCCCCACATTTTACAGGTGTGCTAAGAGAGAGAGAGAGACGCCATTACTCAGCGAAAAGAGCTGTAGTGGCCTGGATATTTATCGTTACAAGTTATCCTCGTGTCGATCACCACCGAGAACAAGTCCAAGTGAGGTTCCCAAGGGGCGGGAATTTAACAAGGGGTAATGACAGCGTTTATGATCTCTGTCATCTTCTTGCTTCCGGAGGACGACAGCGCGCAAGTTTTGCTACGAGCGCTTGCACCCACGCAGGCGGAAGGAGTCGCGAACAGCGATAATTGGTGGGAAGAAGGCGCATGTCGGCTGTCTGTGCAGGAGGCGACTGCAGGAATGGTGAGGAAGGAGGCTTGACACGTTTCCCCAGTCTCTCGCCCGAAGTTCTGTCGCGCAGTCCGGACGAGAAAATAGCGCGACAAATAAATTGCGCGCTTCACAGCGCACGTAAAGCAAGCGCCGTCTTCGAGAGAGACGGGGGAGCAAACATGCAGTGAGCGCCATTACTGCTCCTTTCTCCAATTGTGACAAAGGAAGAAAGAAACCCGGCGCGCGTGATGCAAATATGGTCGGAAGAGAGAGGGGGAAAAGAGAAGAGGATGGAATGAAGAGGAGGAGCATCAGTCAACGCCTGCTCAGCTGCAGTCCGAACAAAGGACGAACAGGGAAGCTCTTGTTGAAACGCAAGCAAATTATCAATCAAGGAAGAGGAATGCTTCTGCAAGGAAATTGCTTTCATTTCAATCAGTTCCCGTGATTTCCATCTCCCGAGCAGCGCGGGCGATGCGAAACAAAAACAGTGGAACGGTGAAAAAGATAAAAAGAAAGGGTGAAGAAAAGGAGGAAAAGTACGTTCCCGCACGCGGTCATTTGCATATATACACATTTTCGCGGCTGCTGTCGTTGGCAGGACGAAAAACAATAAGACCAAGGACAACGACGGACCGAAGCGTTCCGTCACAATTCTGATAAAGAAATCACCGTCCATCCTTGCAAACGCTCAAGGCTGAGATGTGGAATTCTGAGAAAGGTACGACGTAAGCGGCACCCGAGCAACAGAATACTTATATAAACCGCATTGCTTCCTTTGCCGAGAGTGTAGGAACTAGCGAAAAATAGAGGATTTACTCAGAGCTTTATCTGGACGGCACCTAACCAAACTTTGATAATTATTGATGCAAGCGTATTGGGTGTTGCAGAAAAATACCGGCCTGGTAGAGTGAGTGAAGGCAAGAGTCAAGAAGCGCGATACAGTTGCCGTTTGAAACTAACTCGACAGCTGGACAGCACCTTCACACACCGCCGCGCGCTTCCGGCTGAGTTTGATGGCGAAAAAGTGCCGAATGACCGCCGATTAAGTCGACCTTGCACTTGGTGGGCAGACGCTCCAGGTATGGAAAAGAGAAAACCATTTACTTCATAACAGAAAGAAAGAAGAATAAAGATTCGCACTACGATAATCGTTTTAAGGAAGTTGCATTTGTACATCTGGTTAAAACAAAGTAGGAGATGTAGGGGTGAGGGCAGAAGTTAATTCTAAATGACAGTCATCATGGCAAAGGAAATATGAAAGCTCACAAATTGGGATTATACCATGCCTGAAGAGGAACGGTCTATTTTCTCGAGTGGTGGGTGGTTAAAAGGGAAGCTTACGAACAAAATAGTCGCATTCTACACGTTTAATTATGGCGATCTGTCCGGTGCCGCCGGAAAGATACCGCCCGGAGCTCTCGCCGTATACGTTTCACGAGTTTTCGGGTTTGGCGATACTTTTGCCTTTCCTTTGTCTCTAGAAAGTGCATTGATTGGTATTCAGAAATGACGCATATTTGAGATATTACAGCGACAGCATGCCAGCGCGAAAATATCTGAACTGCAAGTTTCAAAATGCGAGGAAGAATTCCTCTATTTGCAGAATTGAAGGCGGCAAGCCCCACCGCACCGCAGTGCGCACGCAACATGACGACGTGCCAAACTATAGCAAAGATATAGAAAACTTAAGCCTATGAAAATGGCAGCCTAACAAATGTGCGGCGAACATCGAGTATATGAAGATTATAGGTGAATCGTATAAAGAGATAATCCATAAAAAGCAAAAAAAAAAAAAAAGCTTGTATCAAAACACCTCTGCTTTACCGAAGAATTAACATGGAATTCATGCGGTCAGATAAGTGTATTACGTATACGCAAGATCAATAAACGAGCTACGATTCTCGTTTGGTGGCGAAGCATAGCGAGGGTTACGCAGCGTAGGAAGTGGCGCGCTGGTGTCTGGTTTCTCCCGCGTTCTGTAACCCGTACTTACACACCAGAGCTACGCATTACGGTTGGCACGCTACCTCAGACGACAGAGTATCCCATGCGCACAGTGCAAAGCGTGCTAAACATGCGTCGCTTCCGGCGCTTGACTGCGTTGCCTCAGTGGCGTCAGTACGCACGCTTTTGAGAGCCTCTCACACAGAGCATAAAGGCCGCTTTTAGGGAACAACAGCAAATCATAGAAGAAAGAAGACTCAGGGACACTGAGAAGCTGACACGTGCGTGGGCTACGTGCAGCTAGCGGTCGAAGCTTTCAAGATGTCACTGAAGCCAGCCGCCTGACTGAACAAAGAACACGGCGCAAAGCTTTTGGCGCTAAATTGAGTTAGCTGCACTCGTGTGCTTCAGTCATTCAATCAGGTCGAAAACGAAAACAAATAAATGGCGGCGAAAGAAAGTGGGAACATCCTTTCGATACAGTTTTTCCCACCGGGCTTCCTGGCTGCCCGCTTTGGGCTCCGGTAACATACCAAGAAAGTCCCACCCTATCCCCCTTTGCCGCAACCGACCAGTGTTACGTCATGATTACACTCTCTGTACCGCCAGATGTCTACAGTGTTGCGGCCAGGCCTTTCTGGAACAAGAACGGCATGAATAAAGCCTAGCTGCAGTGCCTTTCGACATATTTCTAGCAGCTAAGTAAACTTAAAGAAACACACAAGCACAGACGCAAATTGCTGATCAGGTATATGTCCCAAGAACACGTAACAATGCCTACATCTATTCATGAGCCATAGCTTCCCAGCATTTGCAAAATGCAGTGAGGTGGCGCTGCATACGTTCCACGTGACAAGCTGCCGCAAATAAGTCGACAGTTACAGTGTTAGACAAACATACTTGAGCGCACAGACCAAGCGCTCAAAATCCGCCTCCCCTGCCACACCGGCCCGAGTTGACCCTCTCTATGAGAGGAAGTCGGTCAGGTATGCTAGGAGAAGGCTGTGGATATGAGAGAACGGGGTAATGAAAGGGGATTGAGGATTCACAGAGCAATAGAAAAGACTGTGCAAGAACGGCATAGAGTTTAAGGCCACTTGGACAGGAGGGGAGGGCCTTCAGTTCAAGAAAGCCAACCATGCAGTTCGTAAGATTAAAAAAAAAATAAGCTCATTTACACCATCAAAAATAATTATCTTTATGTTCCTTAAAAACTGACCATCTCCTTCCTCTGGGGTCCTTAAAAGCACGCCGAAGTACGAGCGCACAGGCAGCCACCACCGAAATCTTGACAAAGCCAGCGCATCCCAGCAGCCTACGTCACGACTGCGGATGAGCGATACACTGTCAACAAATGAAGCTGCGAGCTGTAATCAGAGTCTAGTCACGTGATGTCCCCTCGCAACATACGCGCAGATACATTTTCACACCATTTATCGCCCATTTTTCTCTACGTTGGCTGCTGGGAGAGGTCATGCACCGGCCAACTGATAGATTCTCGGTGGTGACGCCCACGCCCATTGGCATTTATTCCACAGTAGCATGGTAACCCCAGACAAGAGAAAGAATGAAGCGACCGAGACTAGTTATAGCCCTTGAGTAACCAAGGCGGGCGATCCCTAACAGTGAGCAAAGCCGCGAAGCTGCCGTCATCTGCGCAGCACGCTTTCTTTTTAGAACTCAGCGCCTTTTCAATCCTGCAACGAAAATCTGCGAGCTGAGCCATGAACCATATTGAAGGCTTTCAATGCTCAACCGGAACGCCACTTTCTGATGATGTATGCTCCGAAGAGATCTCGCGAACCTGTGAATAATTTTTGTATGCAGTTGGCGCCGCCACATTTCGCCGAGCTGCAGCATGGCTAAAAAGATATGATTGGCCCGCTCAGGTGTGACCATGCGTCTCCTGGCACCTACCGCTACATTAAAACTTATTACTGTTCTTTCCTGTGCTTGATCGCAGGCGATGGTACATGTACGTGTGTTACTTGTTACTTGACTGAGTAATAAGCCTTCCAAACAACATTTTTCGGTTGAGAAGCCTTTTTTTTTTTTTTAACGTGCCAAGCTTCACATGTAATGTGCGATGTCGATGCAGGTTAAAGAACCCCAGGTGGTCGAAACTATCCGGAGTCCCACACTACCTCGTCCCTCGCAGCATGAGTCGCTTTCCCGCGTTAAAATCAATGCACGAACAAGCATCCACTTGTGAGGCATGTCCTAGTAGAGGGCCTCGGATCAATTTCGACCACCCGGGGTTCTCTAACGTGCGTTAGCAACGCACAGCACTACCAAACACGATCGTAATGGCCAGGATTGCACTCGGCGGCTTTCTACACTGCCACCTAGACCTGATTGTTTAGGTTGCATTGATCTGTAGCGCGCTGACCACTGAGTTAGCGCGGTAGAAAGTGTAGCATCAAAAGTGACATGAATACTTGCATCCATTGCGGCGCCTGGGGCCCATAAGGTACCGTGAATAATAATTAAAAAATGTGGCTGCTTTCGGAAACATTTTATACTATCAAGCGGTATGAGTGACATCGTGCGCAAATGCCCGCCTGTACTTGCGTGGCCACCGAGCAAAACCTCTGACGCCCGCAGCGAGCCAATAACGAACACGAATACCGCCTCAAGAAGGAAAAGCTGCATCGATGAAGGGGGAGAGGCGCGGAGCGCGCCAAACAGCAATGTCAACAATGTAACAAATGTGACAGCATCAAAAATGTCATTAGCGAAAGTAAAGCGAAGTGTCAGTTAGGAAAACTTAAAGCGTAAAATAATTAGAAAGCCAGAAAAGTCCGTTAATATAAAGCGAAATTATTCGGTGCAATTTTCCGGCCATGAGATGCGGCAGAACAAAAAAAGCGTACCAGGGCGTTTGTATTATTGGCATGAAGAAATGTAGATACAAAAAAAAAAAAAAAGAAATGCGGCTCGCGGGGGAGTCGCATCATTATACAAATGTTCTCCGCCCAAGACCATGCACGTCTGCCACTTGATGTACGAGCTGGCGCAGACCATATACCTTTAGACCTCTTCATTATTTGTGTTCTTGAAGAGCATTCGCTTGAAAAATCAATTCCTCGTCGTCCTGGTAGTTTTCTCGCGCAGTGTGCTCTTCGTGGGAAGGAAAGGGAAGAAGTTATTTCTTGCGAGGTTGGGTGAATATGGAGGATGATCCAATATTTCATAGCCACGGCCGCTTATGTCACAATCACACGTGCTCAGTGAAGCGGTGCGTTTATTTATTTATTTATTTATTTATTTATTTATTTATTTATTTATTTATTTATTTATTTATTTATTTATTTATTTATTTATTTATTTATTTATTCAAAATACCCCTAAAGGGCCTCACGGCTGAGGGTACAGGCAAATTATCAAAAATAGACTAAAACCACGAAGAGAGAAAATGCCTCGCCGGGGTGGTGCCGTGGTATGGCGCTCGACTACTGTGCCCAAGGATGCGGGATCGAATTCCGGCCTCGGCGGCCGCTTTTCAATGGAGGCGAAAAGCAAGGCGCCCGTGTGATGTGCGATGTCAGTGCAAATTAATTAACCCCAGGTGGTCTAAATTTCCGGAGCCCTCCACTACGGCGTCTCTCATAGCCTTAGCCGCTTTGGGACGTAAAACCCTACAAACCAAACGAAGAGAGAAAAAAAAAAAGAAACTAAAACTGGCATATGATTGGTAGCAAAATATTAATCAGTTATAATTCACATTAAAGCATAAGCAATGAACAAAACAAAATAATTGTCACGGAACAGGCAAAAGGGTTTCGCCAGCGCGTAACAACCTTGGTCATACGAAGGTTGCGGTAAAAATGAGCACTGAGTCTGCACCCAGAGTAACGTGTTCCACTATTTATTCGGCAGGTATCGATGCACCGGTCAAGCGAGCGTTAGAGCCCCCGCTCTCGTCGCAATTTCTGGTGCACCAGCCATATACCGTAAGCAATTTCGTTCTTGGTCGTCCAAGCTTGTTTAAATGACTTAAAATCATGCACATTATTAACGAGATTGTTACAGGCTTGGGCATTATTGCTATATAGACTGCCATTAGCTTGGCATCAATCTTTGAATAACGGCCCTTCAAAAAATTTCCAGAGCTGTGCGGAACCTACAGTGCAGAAGTGCGAAAGCCTGAGCGTTGCTGGTGCACACGCTGCATCCCTTTTGCTCTCATTATCAACGAAATGCACCGTCATTATCATGGCTACTGTCGTCGTTGTCAATATCACTAACTGCAGCGTCATTGTCACCGCTATATCATCCTCACAGTAGACAACGAGAATTATGATGTGCGCTTCGCGACGGCGTCTTTCTAAATAATGTTTATAGCTTTTTCCTGAATTTAAAGGCATGTAATAAATATCATGCTGAAAAAAAAAAACACAATTCCGTGGCGTGGCGTAGTTCGTTAAAGCACTCGGCTGGGGATACAAGGGATGGAGGTTGGATTCCCGGTGGAGTCCGCATTTTTTTATTCTGATGAAATTAGTTTCGGTTTCGGGTGATGACGTCATTTTATTGACAGCTATATTATGACTTGAAGAACGAACAGCGGAAGTATGAGCCATTAATGGCTTTCACCTTAATACAGAAAGCGGATCACTGGGAGTGCTTTCAGTTTCACGATGGATGCTGCCTTTTTTAGTTCGATGCTGTCGCGGTATTCTGTGGTGCTATATAGAACACAGTTTTTATATTCCGCTAAAAGTATGTAGACGTACATTCATTTCGACGTCTCTGGTGTGCGCCTTTTTTTTAAACGTTACGGTGCTGACAATACGAACTTTATGGGCGCCTCTCGTAATGCTGAAAGCGCATTCTTCGTACGCAGTTCATCGCATCAGACCGTCTGAGCAGTCTGCACACTTTAGCGTTTCCTGGGGGTTCGGTCCCCCGCAAACATATAACTCGCAGGTATTTAGGGCGTGCAGTTTCCGCACGCTGGCAACTCTGTTATCGCTGCACTAGGACGGTGCCTGCCCCAATAACGGCAAATAGCACTCGCCAAAAGGCACGTGAGCTTCATTCATGTTTGAGCAGTCTTTTGCATGCGGCCCACTTTCTCTACTTCATGAGAGCAGAACCCTTCCCGATTCGAGAACTATCGTTGTTTCATATTTCCCTCTGCAAGGCGCTAATCATTTTCATCAGCCAGAATTTAGTGTACTTGGGCAGCTGAGTATTAATTAGACGCGCAAACTTCGTGTCTCGGAGGTTAGCCTAAGCACGCGGCCGGAATATAATAATTTTTTTTCCGACCCGCACCTAAGCGAATTATCCATTTCAAGAGCTTTGGGCATCCCAAGCTGTATAGTTCTGGATTGTCGTCTCAACGCCAAGCCAATCTGAACACAGGGGACAAGACAAAGAAACGCCGCTGAAATGTCACACATTCTCTCATAACAAGCGCTGAGGAAAAGGAATTTGGCGAAAAGCCCTTGGAAAGGGCCATATAGACAGAGCAGAGCTGATAAGTGATTTTATTGTCGTGAAAACTGTAACAAATTTGCTTCTTTAAAGTTTTTACCACCTAGTAAACAGTGGAAGCGCAATAGGAGAATATTATACATGTATATTTAAGCAGCAACGACACCATATATTAAAGTCAAATGTAAGGACGCGACATTACAGGTAAACCATTTTGAGTTCTTTTTGGGGCGACCCATTGCAAGTGGAGACGAGAAGTATATTGCCTTTGGAACATTGGACATTGAAAATTTATCTGTAGACTAGCGCTTAGCCTTTTCTCATTCTTCGTGGCCTGTGTTCCGTAGGAGTCTAATACCACTCCCCGACTACATTTTGTTCATCCGACATAGGCCATACTTTCGATACTGCACATTACCAGCATGAGCATATAGAGCTAAGTGTCATTCTGAAAAGAGGGGCAAGAAGCGAGACCTCGCCAACATGGAAGAGTTTATTAAGCCTGTTTTACAGTGGAGAGCAAAAATTACTTCAAGAAGGTGCATGCATGGCGTTCGAAATAACGCAGCTGTTGACGGAGGCGGATGAATCAAGGAAAAAAACAAAAAACAGAGCGGCGCCAGAATTATCGTGTCCAAAGCGTCGAGGCCGCTTAAATTAGCTTTGTATTGTTACAGGCTCCTGACGCTCTTAACTGTTCTCGGAGGACGAGTCCAGCATTCGATGGGCTGCCATAGCTGGTTTTTCACACATGATAATCCCTTCCGCCAACTTGCATTACATCTTTTTCAGGGAGGACTCTCGTGCAAGATAATTTGGAGTTAAGCTCGTTTTCCCTTCCTGTCTTTCCTTACAAAAATTAAGATAACCCCCCCTTTTTTTTTTTTTTTTTTGTTCCTGTGCACATTTATTCCCCGCTGGATTGTCACGGAAATCCCACCTGGTAGCTTTCCGCACCAGATTTTGCGTTTCTTGTGGATAAGCGGCAAGTGAACAAGGCTGGGTGGAGACAGCCAGCTGCTGCAGTTTAAGAAGCTGCAACTGTTTTAGCTGCCAAAAGACTCCTGCGGAAGCCTGGTTCCTGGATATTTCCCGTGCGCCAATAACGTAAATGAAACAAAACAAGAAAGTAATGAGTTAAAGAAAAAAAAAATAAAGGCGAAAGTGCAACCATGGCCGGAAGAACTTGTAAAAAAAAAAAAAAAAAAAGCGAATTTCGAAAGAAAGCAGCAATCTGTGCGGGAGGATTTTTAGCACCACAATTTCTTTCTTTCTTTAAGAAAGCGGTTAGCACTTTTTATTTATTTGGTGCTTATGCATTATGTGCTGGAGGAGGAAAAAAAAAAAACATTCTGTGTTTTGTTACTCGGACTCGATCACAGTTTGCCACTGACGCAGAAAATCAGCGGAAGGTTTCCTTTTTTTTGGGGGGGGGACATTCTCTCGCAAAGTGGTTTCTAAATTACGTGGAAATTTCCGCTCCGACTGAAGAGGCCTACGTTACTTGTTCTAGTTTGTTTTCTAAACGAGCTTCTTTGCAGTTAGTTTCCCAGTGGAAGCAGTCCTACGGTGCTCCCTAGATGCGAGTTTCCCTTTGCCTGTTTACCACATTCCACCTCCATCCCGCCAAAAACCTTTGTTCTTTTCGCCTATAAAAGTGAAAATTCTCTGAAGTCATTTCTCCGTTTCGTCTGCTAGCGCTCTTGCTTTTTTTTTCCTGAGAGACATGGAGAGTCTTCCACTTTCAGTGAACCTTCTTAAATTATCATTGCCATTTACCAAAACAAAGGAAAGAAGGGACGGACTGAGCGCGCCACTTCGGAGGGGAGAAAAATAAATATATACCGCAACGTACTCCTTGAACTATGGAGGGCGTCGCCAAGCAAAGCGCATGATGCGGACTGAGAATCGTGGCGAGATAACAAGATACGCACAGACAGGGCGTGCACCTACACACACGCCCACTGCAAATAAAGAAGACGAAAGAAGGAGCACTGGGACGCCAGGAAACACCCGAGACGAAAAGCAGGGACGCGTAGGGAACACGGTAAACTCGGAGGTACAACAAAAACGACAAAACACGCCGCTCAACGAGAGCGGCCCGCACGCAGCTCGTGCGTTGGAAGAGCCACCGGGGCAGAAATTACAGGATCGCGGATAGATCGTTTGTGCAACTTGGAGCTTTTTCCAGAGATTGTTTTCCACCCGTGTTTCGTTTATTCGAACCGGTATAGGGCGACGGGAGGTTTCTCCCCCCCCCCCCCCCCCCCTCCCTCTCTCCCCGCCTCATTTTGTTTTTTTTTTTTTCTTTTTCACTCGATATAAGCTGGATAAGGGGGTGAGATTGGGAATGCAGGTACAAGCGCGAGACGTGTTTCGCGCCGCGCGCGAGCACAGCCGCGAGGAAAAGAAAAAGGTGGAGGCCGCCGCCGCAGCGCCGATATTGCAAATGATCGACATTCTTCTCGGTCCTTGGTCGTCGAGGACTCGACTGCGCACTCTCTTTATGCAAAGCTCAGAGTCTCGTTTTTTTCCTTCTTTTTGTCTTCTTCCGTTCGTCGCTCGCCATGATACGGGCACTCGCGATGGTCGCTGAGCCCAATCTTCGATAGACTTACAGGGGGTTTCCTTATGACAATAAAAACAAGGAAAAAAAAATTGAACAGAGACACTTACGTGTGAGAGTGCGAAAGCATCATAATGGCTATGAGTGACACGTTCCTAGTAAAGTGCCGAGTAATGCTACGTTGCACAATTTATATGATCCATGAGTCATGAATATATATAGAACGCTACGTTCCATCTTTCATGACTACATATGTTCGATCGCTTAAGTTGCAGCACCGTACACCGGTATGCGTGACAGGAGGGGTGGGAGTGAAGCTGGAGTGGGACTCGTGCGCACATGGAAGGGCACGAGTCCCCAATATTTCTTCAATATAAACGGGAACTAGCATAATCACACTCTTCGACGGCGATAACGCTTTATATTTTAGTAAGTAAAAAACCCCAATAATCAATAAATCAATAAACACAATACCCCAATAAACCATCATCATCATCATCATCATCATCAGCCTGATTATACCCACTGCAGGGCGAAGGCCTCTCCCATATCTCTCCACTTAACCCGGTTCTGTGCTAGCTGCATCCACTTGACCCCTGCGAACTTCTTAATCTCATCCGCCCACCTAACTTTCTGCCGCCCCCTGCTACGCTTTCCTTCCCTTGGAATCCAGTTTGTTACCCTCAGCGACCATCGGTTATCCTCTCTTCGCACTACATGTCCTGCCCATGTCCATTTCTTCTTCTTAATTTCCACTAGAATGTCGTTAACTTGAGTTATTTCTCTGACCCACTCTGCACGCTTTCTATCTCTTAATGTTACCCCTACCATTTTTCGTTCCATAGCCCTCTGGGTTGTCCTCAACTTAAGTAGAACTCTCTTGGTTAGCCTCCACGTTTCAGCCCCATAGGTGAGTGCAGGCAAGATGCAACTGTTGTATACTTTCCTCTTGAGCGATACCGGTAAGCTGCTAGTCATAATCTGCGAGTGCTTGCCAAATGCGTTCCATCCCAATCTTATTCTTCTTGTTATTTCCTTTTCATGGTCCGGATCTGCGGTTACTACCTGTCCTAAGTAGATATATTCGCCTACTACTTCCAGTATTTCGCTACCTAATGTAAACTCCTGTTCCTTCCCGAGGCTGTTGAACATTACCTTAGTCTTCTGCATATTGATTTTCAAGCCTACCTTTCTACTTTTCCTGTCTAGGTCATCAATCATTATTTGCAGTTCATCTCCCGAGTTGCTTAGCAAGACAATGTCATCAGCAAATCGCAGATTACTGAGGTATTCTCCATCTAGCCTTATCCCTAACTGCTCCCATTCCAAGTCTCTGAATACTTCCTCTAAACAAGCTGTGAATAGTACTGGGGAGATTGTGTCTCCTTGCCTAACACCTTTCTTTATGGGAATTTTGTTACTTTTTTTATGCAGAACTATGGTTGCTGTGCAGCCACTATATATATCTTCCAGCACTTTCACGTACGGCTCGTCTACCCCCTGATTTCGCAATGCGTGCATCACCGCCGAGGTTTCAACTGAGTCAAATGCTTTTTCGTAATCAATGAATGCTATAGGGAACCCAAGCTCAAGTCTCGCCGCGTGATTGCAGCGCCGTATTCCTGGCATGGTGGCGAAATGTGAAACGATGGGACGTCGCCGGAGCAGACGCTCCGCTAGCTTCCTGTGCACGTGCGGCGATCGCGTTGCGCCTGGCGGTTATTTGGCAATACAAAAACGCTTCCGCTGATGCGAAACGGAGGTACTAGGTAGCATTGTGTCATGGGCAGCCACAATAGTAGGCGAAGCGCCAAAAGACGAGGCTCATGTGTGAAACTTTGCAGATTCCTTTGGAAGCGTTTCCACAAGACCTGTTTTCCAACTGCGTGACAGCGTTCTAAGAAGTGTCGCGTTCTTTGTGAAAACGAAAAGAGCTAATTTCCCCCTTCTCCATAAACTCAGAAATGTCGACAGTTGACAAAGACGGCTTGCAGAGGCATCGAAAGAGTACAGTGGTTTAACACCATGCATACAAAGCGAATGGGGTGGAGGAATATCCAGCTCTTCGCTACCCGCGTGTCTTGCTTTGCCGATTTTCTGTGCTCTCTCCCTGCTTTGCGAGTGCTCTGAAAGCAACAAAATCAAGATATCCAGCGTGCGACGTCAATGATCGACAATGTTGTGTGAATGCACCCTAAGACCATGAAAATATCTAGGAACGAGACCTTTTTCTTTTTTTTCTTGGAAGGGGGGGGGGGGGTGGACATGCCTTGCTGAGCTGAGACTCTTTTACAGATTTACGCAAATTAGCCAATAAATGAACCAACATTATTATTATTATTCATAACGAAAATATGTCGGATGTGCAAAACAAAAGCGATCCTAGTTATGGCTCGATTGACAATACTCGCGCGGAGCACCCTATTCGCGTCACAAAGTTTCGTTAATGCAAACCAAATAGAAATGAAGCACAACCATTTAATAAGAACCGAAATAAAACACGATCGTAGAACAAGCTTGGATTTCTCCTGCCTTCCGAGCCAGCGAGCCGGTTATGTCGCGTGCAGCGCGTGGAGCACACATGTGCTTTTGAGACTACTAGCGTTCGTGCCTTTGAAGAAACACCTCCTTCGGACTACAACTTATTCTTCTACTGCAAAATTTGCGTTAGTAACGTCGTTATAATAAAAACAAAACCGTATACATATCTAATGCTACAGGCCAAAATGATTATCAACGAGCGAGCCGCTTTATTTCAGAGTACTGATAATACTTTTGCAGTTTTTAAACATTGTATACAATAATATAATTACATAGCAGACTTACCTCGAAATACACTTCCTACGTTTTCGCTAACGTGGGAAACGCATTCACAATATATTTACTGATCGCCGTCTGTCGTCTGCTGTGCAGTACAAACGTGAATAAAAGTTTTCTCGCCTATAATTACGCTTCCTCCATGAAAATACGCGGCAGGTTGTCCAATAATCAAGACGGAATGCAGGCGGCATGTCGCGATGCGCCTGCTGGGGCGCGTCAGGGCGCGTGCTCGAGCGAGAGAAAGCGCGCGGCGCACGCCGCGAAGGCAGCGAGCCAAGCCGGCGGCGCCCCACTGTGTATTTTTCTGCCGCAGATGGCGCTGCCCATCAGGAGCCGCAGCGCCGCCCAGCGATGCTTTGGGAGCCTATGTATAAGGGCTGGTTATATTCCGCGCATTTTTCTATCACCTGATTGATGGTATGGATATGATCGATAGTAGAGTACCGTTTCCGAAACCCTGCTTGATCCTTTGCTTGATTGCAGTCTAAGGTTGTCCTGATTCTATTAGTGATTACCTTAGTAAATACCTTATACGTAACAGACAGTAAGCTGATTGGTCTGTAATTTTTAAGGTCCTTAGAGTCCCCTTTCTTGTGAATGAGGATAATGTTTGCATTCTTCCATGCTTCCGGTACCGTCGATGACACCAGGCACTGCGTATAGTGGCCAGTTTTTCTAGCACGATATCCCCCCCGTCCTTCAGCAAATCTGTAGTTATCTGATCCTCTCCAGCTGATTTCCCCCTTTTCATAGTTTCTAGTGCTTTCTTGACCTCGTCCTTCGTCACTGGTGGAACGTCTGACTGTTTTTCCCTACCGCCAATCTCATTACGGTCCTGATTACTTTGGCTACTGTAGAGATCTGTATAGAACTCCTCGGCTACTTTGACTATCTTGTCCATATTAGTGATGACGTTGCCCGCCTTGTCCCTTATCGCATACATCTGGTTTTTGCCTATGCCCAATTTCTTCTTTACCGCTTTAAGGCTTCCCCCGTTCTTTACAGCATGCTCAATTTTCTCCATGTTATACTTCCTTATATCGGCCACCTTGCGCTTATTGATTAGCTTTGATATCTCGGCCAATTCGATCTGGTCTGTTGGATTGGAAGCTTTCATACTCTGCCGTTTCTTAATCAAATCTTTCGTCTCCTTAGACAGCTTACCGGTATCCTCTCTAACTATCCTACCGCCTACTTCTACCGCGCACTCAGTAATGATATCTCTGAAATTATTGTTCCTTGCCTCTAGGGTAATGTCGCCATCCTCAGTTAGAGCTGAATACCTATTCTGTAGCGAGATCCTGAACTCTTCTGTCCTCCCCCTCACCGCTAATTCGTTGATGGGTTTCTTTCTTACTAATCTATTGCGTTCCTTCTTCAGATTTAGGCTAATTCGGGACCTCACCATCCTGTGGTCACTACATCGAACTTTCCCGATTACCTCTACATCCTGCACAATGGCGGGGGTTGAACACATTATGAAGTCGATTTCATTTTTAGTCTCTCCGTTAGGACTTTTCCATGTCCATTTTCGGTTCTTCCGTTTGCTGAAGAAGGTATTCATGATTCGTAAGTTATTGCGCTCTGCAAACTCAACTAGTAACTCCCCCCTGCTATTCCTAAAACCAATGCCGTAGTCACCTACTGCCTTGCCTCCTGCCTGTTTTTTCCCTACCTTGGCATTGAAGTCGCCCATTAGTACAGTATACTGCGTCTTTACTTTTCGCATTGCCGATTCTACATCTTCATAGAAGCTTTCAACTGCCTGGTCATCATAACTACATGTAGGTGCATAGGCCTGTCCAATAAACCAATAAGGCATTATTGCGGGGGGGGGGGGGGGGGGGGGGCAGAAGCATTTATAAAACAAATACGCTGTGCTTCGTCTCACCATTTCACTTGGCAGTGCATTTCATTTCTTGATGGATTATAGAAAAAAAAAGAAAGAATAATGCTGGAAATATTTTTCCCTGAGTTCACGAATGATCAATTCGTGAGGATATATCATGTCGTGAGTGCAAACATGATTTGAATGAAACTACTGTTTGATCATGATATATTGTGTAAAAGGGCTTCAGACGCAGAACCCTCATGCGGTCACTCAGTGGAACCCGCCAGCCAAATTCATATTTCATTTTGCTTGTGCTAAGGAAGCGATTGTAGAGACCAAGGACAAATCGCGGAGCAGCAGATTGTGTGCGTTCATGCATTTGTGCTACGATATTATAAACCGGATCTAACACAGGGCAAGTATGCTCCAAGGTGGACCAGACGTATGTTTAGTACGCCGCCTCTCTAGCCTTCCTATGTGCATGGCTTAAATTACGCTGGAGAAAACTGAGGTACGTGCAAACAATTTTTTAACATTTCCTGATATTCTACTGACGCAACGGCAACTCTCAATACGCCTGAAATAATCCCTAAGCTGTGTCACCGGGAATACGTTTCACATGACACTCTTTTGTATAGGGCACACTCATCCGCGAACAACCACACTCAGGACTTAATCCCGTTGTTAATATTATTTATAAAAAATAAGAAACAACTGTGTCCTCGGAACAGAACCCTGGGACACTCTCGACGTGACCGCACAAGACTACAGCACTTTCCGTTTACCAAAGCCCGCTGCTTTCTGTACTTTATGTAGCCTTCGATTCGTTTATACACGGAATTGTATTGGTGTTTAAGCCACTAAGTTCATTTTTTTTTTAAACAGGATTGAGTGACATACAGTGTCGAACGCTTTTTGAAGTCCAAGAATATGCAGTCAATTTGACCTTTACTGTCAACTGCGAACGATATTTCATGATAGAATTGAATTAGCTGTGTTGTGTAAGAAAACTCTGTTGCTGAAAAAATCGAGTGAAATAAGATGTTTCTTTACTGCTGAATGCAGGATATGTTCAAGAAGTGACGTATTAATACTGCCTGCGCAAATTGGGCATTGCTGTGCCACAGGCAGTAAGCTAACCTCAAATGGTTGATTTCGGTCTGAAACCAGCATATCGTTTCCTTCTCTACATGAAATCTCTCCCCGTCTCGCCACCTCTTTTTTTTTTTCTTTTTTTTTTTTACGAAAATATCTTCCCTGAATACTTGCTTTATTTTCTTTCATTTATAATCGGTTTTAAACCCGGAAAACATTGCTGGCGCAAGTTTCCACCAGATTTTATTTCTGTTTTCTTTTTCTTTATCCTACGAAGGAACTGCTACATGAGCATTGTTCGAGTCTCACTACAAGCCTCACGCAGGTTCATGAGAGATGTTGCCATGCTACGCGTGTTTTGGCGACCCTTCCAGTGACAAGGCACGCGAAAACAAAGCGAACGGCTGGGCCCACGACGGCCGCTTTGTTCCGGGCGCCCACCACGCAGAGGCGGGGTCGCAAGATTGGAAACAAGATGCGGGAGCGCCTGCGAACAAGAGAAGCTACAAAGAACCACTTTAATGATGCCGTTAATCAGCGAGGCTGAAAATACAAAGGAAATGCGGAGAAAGCGGTTTCAAGTGAAAGCAGCCGCCTAGCTGAATGCAATTTGCGACAGGATGAGCGCTTCTGCGAGGTCACTTTAGTTGTGCTGATTAACGCGCCTTGTTTTTCTCACAGGTGTGCACATATTTGAAAGCCTTCAGTGGAGGGGAGTTTCACTTTAAGCTTCTTACGATGCATAACATCCTCCGTGCTTTCAACTTCCTTGCGCCCTGATTTCTCTTCACGCGCGGATAGTATGTCGCCCCGGAAATCTTCGTAAAATGGAGCCGCAAATTCATGGAACAAGCGTGCAGCTCTTCGCTGGCAATACACAAAATAAGCAGCAATATAGTTGGCTAATTTTTATTTTATTTGCTTCAGCAATATAGTTGGATAATTTTTATTTTATTTGCTTCAGTTCTCTGTTCATAATCGCTAACCAGCCTCTAGAACTGAGCACGACAAGTAGAGACCTGATAGTTTTCGGCGAGGAGGCACGTAAGAGTGTGTAGTTCTAACAGACTGATGACTCCCGGATGGCTGTCCGCAAGCCAGACGGAACAAGGCGCGTCACGTTCGCCGCGCAGTCGATTTCTTCTCAGAGACAGCAGAAACCGCACCTCGCGGCATCATCGGGAGGAGGGTCAGCCGAGTCGCCAAGCGGCGGCGTCCCCTCGCCGCAGCCGGACTGCAGCGGGCGCGACAATCTTTTACAGCCAGACCGGCCGGAGGCCAAGACGGCCGCGCTGCCAGCCGCTTGCGCCACCCGGTCCGAACACAATACCGCGGCGGCTCGAAGGAGCGTGGTCGATAGCGGCTGAACCCCCTCCTGCGCGTCTCTCTTCCGCGATGAACCGCCGCGCTCGCGTTGCTCCTCGTAGCGAGCGACGGCAGCCCGCCAACTCACGTAACCATGAGCCAGCGGCGGCCGCCGCAGGCGCTCATCAAGACACCGTTTTGTTTCCGCCGGGCGCGATTAATCTCCCAGCACGAGACGGGGCGAGCCTCGCGCCTCAGTATATATGTACAGCGGCGGCGGGCGCAAGACCGGAGGCGTGGATAACTGCCCCGTCTCGAGGAACACACACAAGCGCGCCCTCGCGAGCGAGCGCATAGGAAGAAGCAGCAAAAACAAACAGCAAGTGGAATGTAAATGACGCCGGTGGTGGTGCTGGTGGCTGCGGCGGCGCACGCCGCTTCGTCCCTTCTGCCATCCCTACTTTGCGCCAAAGCGCCGGTAGTGGGGGGAAAAGGGAGAAAAAGGAGAGAAAACGGAAGCTCGAAAGTTCGTTGACCCAGCACCGCTCGCTGCTCTTCTGGTGTTGTTTAAATTGGTCGCGCTGGCCGCTCGCGCTCCTTGTTTTAGATTGTAGCCCACTCGGCGTTCCCTGCGCTGTAGGACGCCATTTTAGCAGCTTGTTTCACTCCTGCCACCCCCCTCCCTTTTCCCCTTTCTCCTGTTCATCTTAATACGAGAACATGCAAAGGCGATCGTTATCTCCCCAAACTTGGTAGTGGAACGCTCGCATTTTATGTCGCTGCCTCCGTCCTCCTGCCCCGCTCCCTCACTGCACGGAGCCCAGTGTTTTGTGTGTTGGAAATCGGCAGAAGAATGGCCCGGAGCCTGACAGACGCGAAAGGTGCTGCCACCGGGAAAGCAGGCTAGGAAAAAGAGGATAAAATATAAAGGTGCGCCTAGGAACCTGCAAAATCAGATGCAAAGGAATGACCAAGCACGCACGATGGAAGGAGGGGCAGCGGGAGGGGGCCAGCAAGGGGCATCGATCGCCGCCGCCGACCAAAAGCACTCACGTGCCGCGGCGTCGCGCGTGAGGCCGGCTAGCGTCACGTTCCCGAGGCCGCCGCGCAAGCCCCAGGGCACTGCGAGCGGTTGGGCACCGGGCCCGGCGGGCCCCTGCGGCCCCCTGGCAGTGCTGGCCGCGACGCTAGCGCGTCGTAGGCGGCAGAGTAATGACGGCCGTCACCTCTCATAACACGTAGGCCGCCCCCCAGTTAAAACCAATCGAGGGAGGAGTAGACAGAAAGGTGAGGCTTCGCTGGAGAATTAATGGGCGCCCGCCATACGTGTGCTCGGAGACCAGTGCAAAAATTTGCTCCCTGTTCGTCGTGAAAAGGATGACGGGTCGTCGGCGGCGTAAAATGTGATGCGTCTGCCGCCGCCGCCTCCGGGAACCTTCGCGCTTTGCGGGCGACGGCCACAGAAAGGAGGAGACATGAGAAGCAGAGGGAGAGCGAGTCGGCCCCGTTTGGGCGACTACGCGACTAACGAGGGAAAAATGATACAGCCCCGAGTGCGCAAAGAAAAAAGGCGGGCACCTTGTTAGCGGTGCCGGCAGAATCAGGCCTCGGGACCTGGAAGGAGGAGAGAATTGGGACAACGAGCACCGGAGCTGGGAACAAAGGGAAAGTAGTATAGTGGGCGAAAAAGGAAACGCCTCATTATGAAGCGGAGAGCTCTCGCGTGCAGAGCTCGGTTTCGTAAGTCTAGTGAGAGCGAGAGAGAACAAGAAAGCAGCCCCTGCTCAAATTGTGAGATCATCTTTCCCTGAAACAAGTGCGGCGTACGCTCAGGGTCGAATAGCACCAAACAGCTGGCATTACATTTTCGTTGTTGCCGCCT